>NC_137062.1:30137952-30457952 GCF_032717465.1 Coenobita brevimanus
GAACAATGCCCCCACGTGACCCAGCCTGCCATGAGTTACGAGTGCATTCACCTCCCCGTTCCCCAAGCCCCGCTTTACTCATCTCGTCATCATCATCGGCTGAGTTATCTCTGGAGTCTTCGTTGTCGGAGTCACCACCAGCATCAACAGTGAAGGCCGGCCGTAGAGGTAGAGGTAGATCTAAGAGAGTGAAAAGTAGTGTGGCTAGTAGGGTAAGGGCTGCTAGTGCTGTACGGCAACCTAGGGTCAGTGCGAGTGACCTTGACAGAGATAAGCCTCCCTCTCAGCCAACCTCCACCACCACCACCACCACCAGCCCTCCACCACCACGCCAGGGAATCCTGGACGCCTTCGCGTGGACGGAAGGGCCAGATTTTGTCCCCGAAAACCTGGTTTTCGATGAGAGCTCGTCAGGAGTTCAGCCTGCCTTCACTATGGACGAAAATGCTGAGTGTGTCGACTACCTTTTGGGCTTCCTAGATGACGAAGTCATGCAGCACATATGTGATGAGACCAACAGGTTCGAATCACAACTTGCTGCTAGTGGTACAGGTGCAGCCAAGATGCAACAGTGGACCATGCTGGGAGTGCAGGAGCTGTATGTGTTCTGTGCCCTCATGCTTCTTATGCCACACTCCAAGAAGTATGAGTTGGAAGAATACTGGTCCATGGACCCCTCACTACCCTCACCGACCTTCAACAAGTACATGGCCAGAGATCGTTTCCTGGAACATCATGGGAAACCTGCACTTTGCCGATAATGATGTACCTTCCCAAACCGACCCACTCTGGAAGATCCGGGAGATTCTGAACAGAATGAAGGATAAGTTCATGTCATTCTTCCACCCATTTCAGAAGGTTGTCATTGATGAGTCCTTGGTTTTGTTCAGAGGACGTCTTCGGTTTGTTCTGTATATTCCAAGCAAACGCCATCGCTTTGGAATTAAGTTCTTTGTACTGTGCAACTGTAAGACGGGGTACATCCTTGACTTTCGCTATATATTCAGCCAGCACTGTCGATCTCGATAAAACACACCCCTTGGCTTCGTCAGGCTGTGTAGTGAAAGTGCTCCTAGAAAAGTATTTTGGTGGGAATCATGTGCTGTATACAGACAACTACTATACAGCACCGAAACTTGCCAAAATACGGTTTCTTGAGCACTTTGGCATTGGCTCCTGCGGCACTGTGAAAAGGTAATCAGCTGCCAACTTCCCCAAATTCCCCAGAGGCGGAAAACTCGCAGCGAGGAGACGTGCACCTACGCAAGTCTGAGAAGATGCTGGCAATATGGTGGCATGACAAAGAGAGTCGTGCACATGCTCACCCACCGTACATAAGGGGGAGATGAGAGACAGTGGGAAGGTCGACCGTAGGACAGGCGAACCTGTGATGAAACCCTGATGCTGTGTTGGACTATAATATAAACATGCGGCTGGTGGACAAGTCCGACATGATGATTGGTAGAGATCGACTGCCTCAGGAAGAATACTAGGTGGTACAGGAAAGTTTTTTCTGCATCTCATAGATATGACGATGCTGAACGCCTTTCATCCTGTACAAGATGAAGAAGTAAAGCCACCCAAAGTCCCTTCTCCCCTGAGGTTGTTCGCCAGGACTTGTGTCCAGCAGCTGCTGGAAAAATATGCGTAAGGTGCAAGTATCAGCAACTCCAAGGCGCCATCCAGTTACACTTCCCGACCGTAAACTTGAGCAGAGGAGCGTATGGGTGGATCGGCACAGAACTTGAGCTAATGCCTGCCACAGGGAAAAGCGAAGGCTGCGATTCGCAGGTGTCAGGCCTATAGTGCCGCATACCACACGCCACACACCTGAGCATAAACGCACCTCTTGGCAGTGCGCTGAATGCCAGGTTCCCCTCTGTGTAACCTGCTTCTTCGATTATCACAGCCAGAAGCAGTTCTACAACAGTGCAAGTGTGGAAGCAGAATTATTTTCGGAAATAATGTGTAAATAATGTGTAAATAGCCATGGGTGAAAGCAATGGATGTTCAGTTCACATATGATTGAACAGTGTATTATAGTTTTATCTTACTGAAAGTGACAGTGAATAACATATTGTAAGTAAAATAGAAGGGTAAATATTGAAAAATAGAATACAGAAAGTAAATAGTCTTAAATGTAAGTAATTAGTAATATAAGAATATGAGCTACAAATAATTTATGTTATAACAGTGAGAGTGAATCCGTGGCTCTCTACGTATTTTACTGACTGAAAAATTGAATGAACTTCAGTGACAATAAAATAATACGACTGAAGGGAAACTTATGGAGAAAGACTCCAGAATATATATAAGTGTGATACTAGTAATAGAAATATAAAGGATGAGGGGTTTTATGAATAATAAATGACAGAGTGCCTAGAGCGAACTAGCGCAAGTGCGGCGATCAGACGCGCTCGTAATTTCCATTGCTTTCACAGTGTTTTTTTTTTAGTATGGATCCCAAACTACTTGAAAATGGTAGAATAGTGTTTATAGTGTTTGTATCTGGCTGTGGTAATCATATAACGGGTTGTCGGGAAGTGTAAAGTGGAGACTTAGTTACCCTAGTTCAGAGGTCTCCACAAGTCCTACGGAAACTGACGAAGGCTCAACAATCATTCCAGGAGAAAGCTGAAGGTATGTGCAATAAGCATATATAATTTTATTATTCTAGGACTAATAACTGATTTTTGGCAAATATTTTTTGAGAGTCTGTCGGAGCCCAAATAACCCCGCGGGACACGCAAGTCATTGGTAAACAAGCCCGCGGTGTAGGGGCTAGGGACTCTGTCAAAGGCCTTTTCCAAATCAACAAAAACAAAATAAAGATCCCTTCTCCTACCAATATATTTTTCCTGAAGCTGTCGAACAATGAATATGGCATCAGTGGTCCCCCTACCTGGCATAAACCCAAACTGCATCTCATCAATATTCACTCTTTCTCTAATCATACCTTATAAAACTCTCTCCATTACCTTCATTATCTGATCTAAAAGCTTTATACCTCTATAATTTCCTCTTTCCAGGGCATCACCCTTCCCTTTATACACATTTACAATTACACTCTTCAGCCAATCATCTTGGACAACACACTCATAAATAATCCTGTTTATCAGGTCCAGTGACTAAACTCACCCCTATATCGCCTGAGGCCACTTCAACATTTCGGCAGTCAACCCAGACACACCTGCTGCCTTCCCCACCCTCATCCTGCCTATTGCCTCACTCACAGTAGCAGTATCAATCAAAGGCCAAGGGCCAGACACTGGATCTGCTGGCTCCAAACCTTCCCTGTCCCAGTCAAACTCCTCATTCAACAACCAGTTATAATGCTCTCTCCATGCATCTTTAATATCCTCACTGTTCACCACTACCCTTCCTTCATCATTCTTCACACACTGCTCACCTATGATATCCCGATTATCCCTCTTCACCTGACCTGCCACCCTAAATATATTTTTCCTTTCCCCATGATTTAGGTTATCAAGTAATTGTCTCTGTGACTCAGACTTTGCCCTGTATACCTCTCTCCTAGCCCTACGCTTGGCAGCCAAATATTCCTCTTTGCTACCACCCTTCTTCCATTCCCGGAAAAGCCTTCTTTTCTCCTTAATTGCAGCTTCTACATCCTCATCCCACCACCAAGTTACTTTATGTCTTGGTGGTCCTCTTGTCCAGCCGCATGTTACATCAGTAACTCTCAAGAAATATCTATCTATATACTATCTATATACCTAGGCTGCTTCCCCTAAGGAAAGGGAGGTAGCCGAGACAGGACGACACACTCTCCATTTACTCATCCATTTAAACACATTCATTCACATCTTAGCCCCAAAGGGGAGAACGGACAGATCCTCACCGCACCACACCGCACAAGGGTCAACTGCGCAATGCAATCAGTGACATCCGCAGCAGGGCCCGACAGCAGAGCTGGTTTACCCCTGCCACATCATAACATACCCATCCCCTTACCCGCACCTGACCTGACTAGCTGATCAGACCAAATGCGGGAGAATATCCCCTCAGGGCTGCGTCATCACTTATTTATTCACAATTTCTCTCCATTTATTTCTGTCACGCACAGCCACTCTTCCTTGCTCGACAGACATCCCTCTCGCATCCAGCGCTCTCTTCACACTATCCATCCATCCTATTCGTGGTCTTCCTCTCAGCCTTACACCTCTCACATCAGATCTAGTTATCTTTTTCACCAATCGCTCATTATCCATTCTCTCCATATGCCCAAACCATCGCAACACCCTCTGCTCAACTCTACCAGCCATCTCCTGAACAACTTCAGTTCTCCTTCGCACTTCATCATTTCGCACCCGATCCATACGCGTCACTCCACACATACTCCTCAGACACCTCATCTCCATTACATTCAAACTTTTCCTCTCTGCTACACCCATATTCCATGTTTCAGCCCCATATAATGCAGTTGGTACCACAACACCCTCATACAGCCTTCTCTTTACATCCATTCTAAGCGAACGATATTTAAACACTTTTTTCATTCCTCCCAGCACCTTTCCTACTTCATTTATTCTAAACTTCACTTCTGCATCTATTCTTCCATCCACAGCAACATGTGACCCTAGATATTTAAAACAATCTACCTCCTCAAGCAACTCACCATTCAAAACTATATTCATCCTCCTACCATCTATCAACCTCGTACACTTCATCACTTTACTCTTATTCTCATTTACTTTCAAATTCCTCCTTTCACACACCCTTCCAAACTCCTCTACCAACTGTCTCACTCTCCTCTGAATCAGTCACCAGTGCAGTATCATCTGCAAACAGCAGCTGCTTCAGATTCCAATCTCCACCATCAACATTTACCAGACTCAGACCACCTAAAACTCTTGCATTCACCTCCCTTACAACACCATCCATGTAAATATTAAACAACCAAGGTGACATCACACATCCCTGTCGCAGCCCCACTCTCACGGGAAACCAATCACTCACAGCATTTCCCACTCTTACACATGCTCTACTATTTACATAAAAACTTTTCACCCCTTTTAGTAACCTACCATCAAGTCCATACAATCTTAAAACAGTCCACAAAGCCTCCCTATCAATTCTATCATACGCTTTCTCTAAATCCATAAATGCCCAAAACACATCCTTGCCTTTCGCTAAATACTTTTCACACACTTGTCTCACAGCAAACACCTGATCAACCTCCTAAAGCCACACTGCTCATCACTAATCACTCCCTCTGTACCCTCTCTAACTCTCATAATTAACACTCTACCATACACCTTACCTACAACACTCAACAGACTTATACCCCTAAAGCTAGTACATTCATACTTATCACCCTTGCCTTTATACAATGGGACCACATAAGCACTTGCCCAGTCAATTGGCACCATACCTTTCTCAAAGCACACATTCAACAATCTTACTAACCAGTCAACAATAGTCACTCCACCACCCTTCAGGCATTCCACAGCACACCCATCCATACCTGCAGCTTTCCCTGTTTTCATCTCCTTTACTGCCTTCTCCACTTCCTCCTTCGTGATCAAAGAATCATTCAACTCTCCCAACACATTTATTCCTTGCACCCTTCCATCCGCCACAATCTCAGCCACCCTTTCCTCCTCTACATTTAATAATCTTTCAAAATACTCTGCCCATCTCTTCCTTACTGCATCCATCTCAATTAACATCCTTCCATCCTCTGCTTTTACTCGTTCTTCCTTCCCAGATTCTCCCTTTCGCACCCTTTTCACCTCCTTCCAAAACATTTTCTTATTCTGTTGAAAATTCTCTGTCAGCCGCCTACCCCACCTCTCATCTGCTGTCACTTTAGCATCACGCACAGCCCTTCTCGCTCTATTCCTCTTTTCCTTATACCTTTCATATGACATCTCATCCTTCCTCTCTGCAGCCACACTTCATATGCACGTCTCTTCTCGGCCACAGCCATACTTACTTCCTCGCACCACCATTCACTTCCTTTTCTTACACCACCACCCACACGTCTCACACCACACACCTCTTCTGCATGCCCCACCACAGCACTCTTAAACAACTGCCATTCCTCCTCCACGCTGCCATTTTCCCGATCTTTCACTGCGCTCCACTCATCTTTCAATTTCTCCTGATACTCTATCTTTTTCTCTCTTTTATCCAACTGACTCACTTTCAAAACCTCCCTACCACACCTAACCCTCCTAGCTCTCACCCATCTCTTACCTACTCTTAACTTTCCCTCCACCAGGTAGTGGTCAGACATACCTCCACCCTCCCCTCTTAGAACTCTCACATCCAACAATCTTCCTATTACATTCCTAGACACAACCACATAGTCCATCAAAGCTCTATCAACAACCCTTCCACCCTCCTGTCTCACCCATGTATACTTATAAATATATATATATATATATATATATATATATATATATTTAATGCGAGGAAGAAGGAACCAAAGGCCATGAGCCCGCAGTAACAGTTCCCTCCAAGAGAAAAACAAAATACAATAGAGAGCCAAATTCAAGATCCGATCATTTTGAGATGCCTGGACACACTGCGTTTGAAAGACTGGAGATCATAGGCAGGAGGAAATACAGACAGAGGGAGACAGTTCCAGAGCTGACCTGTTGCATGAATGAAAGACTGGGAGTAACGGTTAACTCTTGCATTAGAGAGTTGGACAGAAAAGGGATGAGAGTTTGCTGCCAGACGGGTGCTACGCGCCCGTCATAGAGGTGGAGGAATGCAAGCAGACAGTTCAGAGGAGCAGTGACCATTAAAGTAGCGATAGAAAAGAGATAAAGATGCAACAGTGCGGCGAAGAGACAGAGGTTGAAGGGAGTCAGTAAGAGGAGGAGAGTTAATGAGACGAAAAGCCTTTGACTCCACCCTATTGAGAAGAGCTGTATGTGGGGAGCCTCCCCACACATGAGAGTTGTACTCCACACAGGGGCGGATAAAACCCCTGTATAGAGTCAACAATTGTGCAGGGTTAAAGAAAGAGCGGAGTCGGCTTAGCATACCCAATCTCTTGGAAGCAGATTTTACAAGAGATGTAATATGATCTTTCCAAGATAAGTCCTGAGTAAATGAAACCCCAAGCATGTTCAACGATGATGCAGGATTAATCTGAATATTACTAAACATTAGTGGGTATACCTGTGGAAGATTTTGTCGGGTTGATAGGTGTAAGAACTGAGTCTTAGAAGTATTAAAGACAACCATATTATTTTACCCCAGTCAGAGATATGAGCCAAATCAGACATTAGGTGTGCCATAGCCTCATCCCTTGCCTGTTGAAGTAACTGTTGAGATGGGCGTTGCGGGAACCGAATGGAAAGGTGAAGGGTGGAGTCATCAGCGTATGAGTGGATAGGGTTAGATGTACAGCTTAGAAGATCATTGATGAATAAAAGGAAGAGAGTTGGTGATAGGACAGAGCCCTGAGGAACACCACTGTTGATAGATATAGGAGAAGAACGATGGCCGTCTACGACAGCAGCTATAGAACGACCAGAAAGGAAGCTAGCGATGAAGGTACAGATAGAAGGATAGAAACCGTAGGAGGGCAGTTTGGAAATTAAAGATTTGTGCCAGACTCGATCGAAAGCCTTTGAGATGTCAAGTGCAATGGCAAAGCTTTCGCCAAAGTCCCGAAAGGAGGATGACCAGGAGTCTGAAAGGTAGGTGAGAAGATCGCCAGTGGAGCGTCCCTGACGGAACTCATACTGACGATCGGAAAGAAGGTTGTGATAGGAAAGATGCCTTAAAATTTTTTTATTAAGAATTGACTCGAAAACTTTTGAAATACAGGACGTTAAAGCAATTGGACGATAGTTGGAGGGTTGGGAGTGGTCACCCTTCTTTGGGACTGGCTGAATGAGAGCAAACTTCCAGCAAGAAGGAAGAGGTACAAGTTGACAGACAAAGGCGAAATAGTTTGCCTAGGCAGGGTGTAAGCACAGAAGCACAGTTTTTGAGAACAACAGGAGGGACCCCATCAGGCCCATATGCCTTGTTAGTACTAAGGCCAGTAATGGCAGAAAATACATCAACTGAAGAAATTTTAATGTCAGCCATGAGGAAGTCAGAGGGGGAAGTGATGGAGGAACAGCACCGGAGATCGTCTAAGGTGGAATTGGAGGAGAAAGTCTGTGCGAAGAGATCTGCTTTATCAGTAGAAGAAATAGCTACAGAACCATCAGAGTAGAAAAGAGGAGGGAAGGATGATGAGGTAAAGTTGTTAGAAAGATTTTGGCAAGGTGCCAGGAAGGAGCGGGAAGAATTCGAGTTGGAGAGTTGAGAGCATTTAGTATGGATGAAATTATTTTTAGTAGAGCGAAGAACAGACTTAGCATGATTCCGGGCAGAAACGTAAAGATTATGTGATTCAGGGGTGGGTTGGCTCCTGGTACCTTTTG
Organism: Coenobita brevimanus; assembly: GCF_032717465.1. Classification (NCBI taxonomy): domain Eukaryota; kingdom Metazoa; phylum Arthropoda; class Malacostraca; order Decapoda; family Coenobitidae; genus Coenobita; species Coenobita brevimanus. The sequence continues at coordinate 30,146,373 of NC_137062.1, forward strand.
TAGGCCTTCTCCTTGTTGCGGACAGCATTAGAACAAGCGTGATTAAACCAAGGCTTTCTTGCGTTAGTCAAAGGATATGAGAAAGGAATGTATGCTTCCATGCCCGAGAGAATAACCTCCGTGTCATGCGCAAGGCACACTCAGAAGGCTCACGGCCCTAGAAGCCCTAATCATTCCAGGGAAAATCAAAGAAGTACTGCCTGAGGGCCTCCCAGTCCGCAGCTCCAAAATGCCAGAGACGACGTTTCCCTGGAGGGTCCGCAGGCCGTACTGGAGAGATAGGACAGGTTAAGGTAATAAGGTTGTGATCGGAGGAGCCCAACGGAGAGAAAAGATTAACAGAGTAAGCAGAAGGATTAGTTGTGAGGAAGAGGTCAAGTATGTTGGAGCTCTCTCCAAGGCTGTCAGGGATACGGGTAGGGTGCTGTACAAGCTGCTCTAGCTCATTAAGGATAGAAAAGATGTAGGCTTGTTCACCAGGTGGATCCGTGAAAGGAGAGGAGAGCCAAAGGTGGTGGTGAACATTGAAATCTCCAAGAATGGAGATTTCAGAGAAAGGAGAAATGGACAGAATGTGTTCCATCGTAGAAGTAAGATAGTCGAAGAATTTTTGATAGTCAGTATAGTAAATATGTATGTATATATATATATATATATATATATATATATATATATATATATATATATATATATATATATATATATATATATATATATATATATATATATATATATATATATATATATATATATATATATATATATATATATATATATATATATATATATATATATATATATATATATATATATATATATATATATATATATATATATATATATATATATATATATATATATATATATATATATATATATATATATATATATTATATGTAAATGATTGGTAAACTGCACAATTTGGAAGGTTTAAATGTCATACTCCTTAGATATTGTACTGTGTGTGTGTGTGTGTGTGTGTGTGTGTGTGTGTGTGTGTGTGTGTGTGTGTGTGTGTGTGCACTGTTGTACAAGGAATACTGATTTCCATTCACGGTCTAGCTATTTAATACACAACGTTATAATTCATTAATAAGAATGACGTGTGGGAAATAAACGTGTAATGATATTTAGATGTATTTGTTGTCAGTTCTCATATAATTTACAAAATTTCACCCAGGCCATGTCAGGCAGAGTCTTGTCCTTTTTTGATATTGCATTCTTTTATATAGTCAGTCTCTGCAGTGTATGGAGTGATTTCTTCCACCCGGTTCACCTTGTCTGGTCGTCCTTCTGCCGTCTTAACAAATTGTTAATTTTCAGTGGAAACCGCAGAACTTATAATTTTTGGCTCTTGGCATGTCGGCCATTCGTTATGCACACCAAAACTGCACAAACTAACATAATTTGAACAAGTTATTTGCTCTGTGGACCCCAAAAAACAAGCATCAATACACAGTACAGGTCATGATGAGTATTACTGGTGTATAGAGACGGTGGGGCTCAAACGATGCCTGATGCATTGTGCATAAAACACAGTCCAGGTGAACTATCCTGTCTTGTCTCTCATCCTTGATTTCTGCCGCCGTTAGTTCCAAGAGTCTTTTCAGACCTGAACATGATCGTCTTAAGAGAGCAAGGAAAAGAAAAGACATCATCGTTGCCAAGGGGTTAATTAAGGTAATATCTATCCATCCATCTATTTTTTTTTGGGGGGGTGGGGGGATTAACACAGGGTGGGACGGGAGGCCTAGTATAGGAACCAATACTTCTCTCTCTCTCTCTCTCTCTCTCTCTCTCTCTCTCTCTCTCTCTCTCACACAAGCTAATCGGAGGAGTAGGGTACAGTATATTAGCTAAGCGGTGAGTTATGGGGAGAAATAATTATTCAAGTACCTCACGCTAGGTCAGTAATATTGGGGACGTGGTATGGGGCAACAAAATTAAAAAGAAGAGAGAAAATATGGATGGGACAGGAGGGAAAAAGAGAGGGAAGGGAGAGGAGAGGAGGAGTGAACAAAGTTACGTAATGGAGGAGGAAAAGAAGTGAGATTATGAGAGATAAGACGCGTGGGAAGAGATGAAAGGGACAAGAGGGAAGGAAAGGAAATGTAAATAAGGAATATGATGAGAAGAGCAAGAGGGAAGGGAAGGTGATAGGTTCGGAGGAGGGTGGGGAAAGAAAAATTAGACAATGTAGAGATGAGGACGAGGAAAGGAACAGTGTGGAGGGGGGGAGGGAAGGATGAAACGGAAGGTAAGAGGGAGAGTAAATAGAGTTAGGGTAAAATAGATGACGGGAGAGAAAACAGGGAGGCAGGAATTAGGGGGACGACTAATTATTTATGATCTTTTCTCGCTTGATAAGACGGTCGGGGCAGGGAGAGTGAATGGGAGGGAAGAGGAAACAAGGAAGGAGGGATGATGGGAAAGGAAGGGAAGAAGACTAGGAAAAGTGAAGGGTGGGGGGAGGAGAGAAAGAAGGGAAGAGAAGAGGTGTACACAGAGGTAGGGAAGTGGGGAGGGTTTGGGAGCAGGACGGATAGAATAGGGAAGAAGAAAAGAGGAGAGGACATAGAGAGAAAGGGGGGGGGGAGGTAGGAATGATGGGGAAGGAAAATGGAGGGGAGTGGGTGCAGGAAAAGAGAAGAAGGGAGGTGTGGGGATGGAGAGGGAAGGTGTTAGGGAGACAGTAAGTGAAAGGAGCGGACAGGAATAGAGAGGAAGGGATGAAGGTGGAAAAGAAATGGTGAGACTAGAAAGATGCGACAAGCTTGATTTAGAGTAGTGTCAAATTACGTACTTAACAAAACTCGATAGAGCGATATATTTTTATTCAGTAAAGACCGTCACTTTTTTTTTTTTTTTCGTTTTCTGTCGGCATTATCTGCCATATAACATTCACAGCATGTTAGAACAAACCTGTTTACATTTTGCTGGTTGAGGGAGAGGAGAAAGGACAGAACGAGAGAGAACGGAAGTGAACGGGAGAAGGTGAAGGAGGTCAGGGAAGGAGGAGAGGTGAGAAGAATAGGAGAGGAAGGGAAAAGAGGGGACTTCAGAAGTAAGTTTATAATTAGTGTGGAGAGTTGATAGAACGAGAGAAAATATAAGGAAACTGGGAGAAGGAGGGATAAGGGAAGAAGAGAGAGAGAGGGAGGGAAGAAAAATGAGGGAACGAGGTAGGTGAAGGGAGAGAAACGGGGGATAAGGAGGAATAGAAGGGGGAAGGCGGTGGTTAAGTCGGTAAAGAGGTAATCTGCAGTCCTAACGGACACAGGTTCAAATCTCCGCTGGGGCAGGAAGCAGTTTATGGAGCTGAATTTCATAAAAGCAGACTTTACCGATTTACCAGAAGACTCGCAGACACGTCGTAAATGTACCTCAGCTAATACCAGTACCCCGTCCTGTATGAGACAACCCTAGCATGTATTCAATATGGACAGTGGGTGTTAGCGCCGAAGTGGTGACATGTAGAGATGTATGGTATGTAGGAGGACTACTGGGCCTTGGGAGCAGGTTGTGAAGCCTATGCCCAGAGTGGGGTACATAAAAAGAAAAATGGGAAGGGAGGGAAGGAAGAATAGAAGAGGAAAGATGCAGAGGAAAGTGGTAAAGGAGGAGAGGAAAAGGAAGAGACAGAAGAGGAGAGAGGTGGAGTAAATGTGAGAGAAAAGAAGGATGGAAGAGGAAGAAGGAAAGGCAATAGCAAGAGAGGAGAGTACATCGGGATGTGAGGGTACAGTGGTTAGAAGAGAGGCGCTATATAAAAACTCTTTTCTTTCCGGATGAGGTCGGTGAGTGGCAGGAAGAGAGAGAAGACGAATGGTTGAAAGTAACCTGGTAGAGGTGAAGGAAAATAGAGAAGGAACGGAGAATGGAAGGGACGATGGAATAAAAATATGAGAAAATGGAGAATAGATGAGACATGTCGAAGCAAGAAGAGGATTGGGAAAGAAAGAAAACAGCAACAGACATTGTGATTTTTTTTACGCGGTCTTATATACGGAAGTTTATATCCGTTCTAACCAATCTATGGGTCAAAGACATGGACAGTAACACAGGCGGATTTCCTAGCTTGAGAATTCCCCTAACCAAAATCGACAAGAAAAAGCGAGGCCAACCCCTTTTGAGTCCTAATGTATAATGCACGAGCTAACCAATATCTATTATTCATTTATGCCGCAGGTCAGCTCTGGAACGGTCTTCCCAAGCAATGTTTCCCTCTGCGTGTGATCCCCAGTCTTATAAACGCAATGTATTCTGACATCTCAAAAGGACTGGATCTTGAATTTCCTTTTCACATACTCTCTCTTTCTCGGAAAGAACAGCTTTTATTATTTTTTCTTTATCTTTGGTTTTTCGCCGTGCGCTTTCTCTCACGGAAAGTTGGTACGGACATTCCATAGAACAAGATGAACATAGAGTCACCCTGAAGTTCCACTATGTACGGTAAGATTTTGTTTGATTGGGTTAAATTACCTCGTGTACTGGAAATAGGATAAAAACATTCAGCTTTTATAATTGGGCCTCATATGATTTTATTCTCATTCTACGTATCCAAATAACCTACAATATCTTAGCCTGTTAATGAATATACCATGATACCTGCTTTACTGTTCTTTGGTTGTTTCCACCATGTTCTGCATCCATACCCTAACCTGTTCCATGAATTCCCTGACTGAGCCAATCTCTGCCACGTTTTGCATGCAAACTTCTCTATCTCATCTCTCCACCTCCTGTCTGATCTTTTTCCACTTCGCATACAATCTCTTGGAGTCCAGTCAGTCAGCCTTTTTCTCCCTCGGTTATCCATTATTCTTGCTACATGACCTGCACACCACAATATTTTTCATTTATAACATCTCTAATGTCTTTGACTTTAGTCTGCTCTCTCACCTAAATTGATCCTTTCTTGTCTCTCAAAGATATTCCCAACATTGCCTTTTCCATTGTTCTTTGAGAACAAATTATTTGGTTTTCCATCGATTTTGTCAGTTTTCAGGTCTCGCAGCAGTACGTCATTGATGGGATTCTACATTCGTTATATGTTTTCGTTTTATACATACTGGCAAGCTACTTTTCATAATGTCTCTATGTTTATCGAAAGCTTTCCATCCAATTGTAATGGGTCTTTTTATTTCGCTATCATGGGCTTTCGTTAATTTTAGTATTTGCCGCAAGTAACTGTACTCCTCGACATTTTCAAGAATTTCTTCACTTATTCTGATGACGTTGTTTCGTGTATTTGGAATAAACATTAGTTTCACTCAAGTTCATTTAGCCCAACTCTGAGACTTTCCCTGTTTAGGTTATTTAGCATTTCCTGCAATGTCCCTGCCGCTTCTGAGATTAGGACAATATCATCTTCAAGTAATTGATTTAAGAGTTTTCCATCTACGTTTACTTCGTTCTCCCAGTCTTGCACTCTGAAAATACTTTCAAGTCACGCTGTAAATAATTTTGTTGCAATTGTATCTCCATGACGCACGCCTTTCTTAATTGAACTTTTTTCGAGTCTTTATATAACTGATCAGCTGATCAGGTCAGGTGCGAGTAAGGGGATGGGTCCATTATGATGTGGCAGGGGTAAACCAGCTATGCTCTCGGGCCCTGCTTCGGATGTCGCTGATTCCATTGCGCAGTTCACCCGCATGCGGTGAGGATCTGTCCCTTCTACCCTTGGGGATAAGATGCAAATAAATGTGTGTGTGTGTGTGTGTGTGTTTGTGTGTGTGTGTGTGTGTGTGTGTGTGTGTGTGTGTGTGGATGATTATATTGGGAGTGTGTCGTCCTGTCTTGGCTACCCCCATGTCTTTGGGGGAAGTAGCCTAGGACACAGATAGATTTATGTGACTGAAACACCCCTGTTTAAATCTGACAATCGTCGAATTGACTCTGTCTAATAAATCATTATGAAGTTACGCATGGAAAAGTGTACCTGTGTGGTGGAGCCAGGATTTCAGGGGCTTTGATGGTGAATGAGTGGGTGTGGTACCCAGTTCAATGGGTATGGTGCAGATTAGTTCTTCTGCTGTCATATTCTCTTTTTTCACTTTCTTTCTGGACCCTACGTCACCCTATCCGCAGGTGAGAAAAAGAGGAAGGATGATGATGGTGGTCGTGGTAAGGCTATGTCGAAACACTGGTGTATAGCAATGTGTTTATGCATATATGCATGTGCCCATTATTCGTATGGTTGTACACCCACGCACCAAAGTTTCTGTACCCCCCTCGGTGGAAGGAAGTGGAAGTCAGGGTTAGAGAGAGGGCAGGTGAACGGACAACCGTGAGTGGTAGTTTAGAACTGAGCTACGAGGCAAATAGTGAGAAACCTAAAAAAAAAAATGGGAGAAATGGAGTTCCCCCTAGCTAAGCCCTGTATTGGACTATATAGCCCCGCTAGGATTACAGGAGCGAGCTACCACTCCCGGCACGGCAGCCCAGGCGAGGCTCGAACTCGCAATCCCCCGATTACGAGTCCAGCTCGCTACCACTGTGCTACCGCGCCCCCCAGTGAGAAACCTAATGACACTGGATTCGGAACATTTCCATGCTATTCACCTGCAAAAACATTATGCGTTCGTAACATTCATAGCATATATTATAACACTGACTACTATGTTATCATGGTGTCCTGTGAAATTGACCCATCTGTTTCGGATCCTCATCATACAAATAAAGCACCGAGCCACTTGTATATAAGCTGCAACTGGTCATTATCACTGCAGTGAAAATTTTTGTGAATGTTATTCCCGGATTGTCAATAGCTATAATATAGAATGATTGTAAATTTAATGCTGATTCTCACAGTAGCTGTGCGGATGGTTATAAATGTTGCAATTATATTATGTGGACGAATAAACCACATTGTGGTGGGCAGCTGAGAGCATTCGCCAATAACCTACTATAACCAGATGAAATTAGATGCAAACAACACAAAATATTATGAGACAACGAAGATACAGCTGTGGTATCCTGTTCCGCCTTGTTATTCAGGCCTTAACTGTTGCTTCACCTCATACGTGCATTATTTTCCTTCAGTCTCTGCCTCTTTTATTACTCTTACTTCCCCGTATCCTCGTATTGCGAGCCGTCATATTCTTTAGGGGGTTTCTAGTCGTCCGGTCCTATAACCTCAACTGTATTACATTATTCCTCACATCATCACTCCCACACAAACAACGTTAGCATAAGACTGCTGAATCTGTTACTACTATTATTGGCACTGTCACTGCTAACCCCCCTTTTCCTCTTGTGTCTAACTTCCCTCACAATACTACTACTGCTACTCCTACTACTACTCCACTATAAATCTGTATAATAATACATATGATTGTCCTTATGTCTGTGTATCTGCTAATCATATTGTCCCTGTCCCATTGTCGACAACTAGTCACTTATCCCGCACCGCTATCCCAGTTGCACCCCCCTCTCTCCCACCCTCCATGGACTCTACGCCTCCCCCACTCCGACACCACATTTCCCCTCACTTCATCCTTGGGCCACCAGGCCTGTTGTTCACCCTTTACCGGTGAATGTACGTGGTGTGCATTAATAATAATAATACTTATAAAAATGACAACAACAGCATATGTCTGCAGTATTCTGAACATTACATATAAAAGCCGCAGACCCAAACGTGCCTGGTATATTAACCACTGACCCGACCACAGACCATTCTTATCATTACCACTGGACCTTCCCTATAGCACTTCACCATGGTAATACAACCCATTGTAGTCCATTGTGGGATCACTGCAGCTGGCTGGGAAAAATAACTTAGTGCACGACATGCCTACAACCCACTAAAATACTCCTGTGACGTTTCACAGACATCCATCAGATAGCCTAGGAGAAGTTAGCGGACAAAGAAACAATCAACTGGACATAGACAGAGGCAGAATATCTGGCATCGGTATATGACGACCTGACAAAACTGTTACTATCCTGCTTTGCAGGTGTCATCATAGTTATACTACTACTACTACTACTACTACTACTAATAATAATAATAATAATAATAATAATAATGATAATAATGAAAATGATAATAACAGTAGTAGTAGTAGTAGCAGTAGCAGTAGAAGTAGTAGTAGTAATCACATGTTAATATGCATGATACAGAGGAAGACAAACACCATAATCTCCTTGATAAAACACGTGAAAACAGCTGTGACATATCAAACCAACCAATGCCATAATATGCTGTAATGGTAGGCTTATAGTAATACTAAATTAATGTTTGACAGCAACCCAACCTCGTGTCATGGCAAACAGATTCTGCATTGCGTCGACACATGCTGTTTTAGTGTTTGTATTCCTCTGTATCGTGCCTAATGACATGTGATTTATTATCATTATTATTATTGAAATGTTCTGGAAAGAGGTGAAAAGAGTAAGACAGGGTGGAAGTGAAGTTAGCAGGGGAGTGAAAGATAAAAATGGTAGATTACTAGTGGAGAAGGGAGAAAAAGTGAGCAGATGGAGAGAACACTTTAAGGAATTGTTGAACATAGAGGATGGAAGTAATGCGAGTATAAGTGGCTGGGGACTGGCTGGGAGAAGGAGGGAGGTGAGAAGACAGGAAGAAATCAGTAGGACAGAAGTTGTGGAAGAAATGAAGAAAGTTAAATCAGGGAAATCCCCAGGAATTGATGGAGTGTGTGGTGAAATGCTGAAGCATGGGGGAGAGATAGTAGTAGAATGGATGTGGAAGATGTGCAGATTGGCCTGGGAGGAAGGTAGAGTCCCGGAGGATTGGAAGTCAGGTATAATTATTCCCTTGTACAAAGGAAAAGGGGAAAAAGAAGTGTGTGGTAATCACAGGGGCATTTGTCTTCTTAGTATAATAGGACAAGTGTATGGTAGGATACTTATTGACAGAGTTAGAGAAAGAACAGAGAAATTAGCTGGAGAAGAACAGGGAGGCTTTAGGAAGGGAAGAGGTTGTGTAGATCAGATATTCATTCTTAGATCTTTAGTGGAAAAGTTTCTAGGGAAGGGAAAGAAGTTGTATGCGGCTTTCATGGATTTGGAGAAAGCATATGACAGGGTGGATAGACAAGGATTGTGGAAAGTGTTAAGAATATATGGAGTAGATGGGAAGTTGTTGAATGCTGTGAAGAGTATGTACGATGGTGCGAAGGCTGCAGTGCGTGTGGATGGTGAACTAAGTGAATTTTTCTCTTTGAAAGTTGGGTTGAAGCAGGGATGTGTCATGTCTCCATGGCTGTTCAATCTGTACATGGATGGGGTAATAAAAGAGGTACAAGGTAGGGTAGTGGATGTTGGAGTGGCCCTGGTGAGAGAGGATAGTGTTTGGAAACTCCCTGTACTGTTGTTTGCAGATGATACTGTGTTGTTGAGTGAAGACAAAGGGGAGCTGCAAAGCTTGGTGGATGAGTTTGGGGGAGTGTGTAAGAAAAGGAATCTAAAGGTGAATGTAGGGAAGAGTAAAGTGATGGTCTTTGAGAGAGGTGAAGTCAGTGAATGTACAGCGAGGTTGGATGGTGAGGAATTGGAAAATGTGAGTACGTTTAAGTACCTGGGTAGTGTGATGAGTAAGGATGGAGGTTTGGAGGGTGAAGTGCTTGAAATGGTACAGCAGGGAAGAAAGGTTGCTGGTTCTTTGAAAGCAGTGATAAGAAACAGGGAAGTGAGCATGGAAGTGAAAAAGTTACTACATGACAGTATTGTGATACCAACTATAACGTACGGAAGTGAAGCTTGGACGTTGTTGGAAGGACACAAGTCAAGAGTGAGGGCAGTGGAAATGAGTTATTTAAGAGGAGCCTGTGGAGTCACATGGAGAGACAGGGTGACGAATGAGGATATAAAGGAGCGTTGTGGTGTGGATGTGGATGTGATAGGAAGCGTTATGAGGATCACACTTAGTTGGTTTGACCATGTGGAGAGGATGGAGGGTGAAAGACTGACGAAGAGAGTGTATGTGAGTGAGGTGGAGGGGGGAAGAGGGAGGGGGAGGCCGAGGATGAGATGGAGGGATGGGGTGGAGAGGTATATGAGAGAGGGGGGTGTGAGTTGGGAGCAGGGCAGTGAGATGGCGGGGGACAGGGCGACTTGGAGGCGATTTGTTTGTGGCCACCCCAAACGGGATTGAGGCGTCTGGCAATAGATAGATAGATAGACAGATTATTACTGATATTACTATGATGACACCTGCAAAGCAGGATGGTAAAAGTTTTGTCAGGTCGTCACATACCGATGCGAGACATTCGGCCTCTGTTTATATCCAGTCGTTTGTTTGGTTGCCCGCTAACTTCTCCTAGGCTATTTGATGGATGTCTGTGAAACATCACATGCGTATTTAAGTGGGTTGTAGGCATGTTGTGCACTGTTATTTTTCCCAAACATGTGTAGTGATCCCACAAAGGACTACAATGGGTTGTATTACCATGGTGAAGTGCTATAGGGAAGGTGCAGTGGTTATGATAAGAACGGTCTGTGGTCGGTTCTGTGGTTAATATATCAGCTCCGTAATAAGAACGGTCTGTGGTCGATTCTGTGGTTAATATACCAGCACCGTAATATAGGCACGTTTGGGTCTGCAGTTTTTAAGTGTAATGGTAGGAACATTACAGTACACATCTATGTTGATGTTATTATTATTTTCTTATCGCCCACCTTTATAAGGCGGAGAGATAATGTTTTTGTCTACATGTGTGTGTGTGTGTGTGTGTGTGTGTGTGTGTGTGTGTGTGTGCGCGCGCGTGCATGTACTTGTGTTAGTATATGTGTGTGTGTGTGTGTGTGTGTGTGTGTGTGTGTGTGTGTGTGTGTGTGTGTGTGTGTTCGTATTATATCTCATCTCATGAACGGCTCAAGTTATCAGCATGAAACCTTCAGGGTATCAAGATATGGCCAAAATCTTGGACGAGTTCGAAAATTGCCACTCGGGGTCAGGGTCAGGGTCACCAAAATAACTGCCAAAGGTCAACTAGTTTTTATCGCCCGGCTTTAGCACCATTATATCTCATGAATGGCTTGAGCTATCAACATGAAACCTTCAGGATATCAAAATATGGCCTAAATTTAGGTCTTGGCAAACAACATATTCTGGCGGGCGATTAGCATTCGGGTCCCAAATGCCTTTTTTTTTTTTTCTTATTATTATTAATGCACACCACGTACATTCACCGGTAAAGGGTGAACAACAGGCCTGGTGGCCCAAGGATGAAGTGAGGGGTAATGTGGTGTCGGAGTGGGGGAGGCGTAGAGTCCATGGAGGGTGGGAGAGAGGGGGGTGCAACTGGGATAGCGGTGCGGGGTATAAGTGACGGTTTGTCGACGATGGGACGAGGACAATATGATTAGCAGATACACAGACATAAGGACAATCATATGTATTATTATACAGATTTATAGTGGAGTAGTAGTAGGAGTAGCAGTAGTAGTATTGTGAGGGAAGTTAGACACAAGAGGAAAAGGGGGGTTAGCAGTGACAGTGCCAATAATAGTAGTAACAGATTCAGCAGTCTTATGCTAACGTTGTTTGTGTGGGAGTGATGATGTGAGGAATAATGTAATACAGTTGGGGTTATAGGACCGGACGACTAGAAACCCCCTAAAGAATATGACGGCTCGCAATACGAGGATACCGGGAAGTAAGAGTAATAAAAGAGGCAGAGACTGAAGGAAAATAATGCACATATGAGGTGAAGCAACAGTTAAGGCCTGAATAATAAGGCGGAACAGGATACCACAGCTGTATCTTCGTTGTCTCATAATATTTTGTGTTGTTTGCATCTAATTTCATCTGGTTATAGTAGGTTATTGGCGAATGCTCTCAGCTGCCCATCACAATGTGGTTTATTCGTCCACATAATATAATTGCAACATTTATAACCATCCGCACAGCTACTGTGAGAATCAGCATTAAATTTACAATCATTCTATATTATAGCTATAGACAATCCGGGAATAACATTCACAAAAATTTTCACTGCAGTGATAATGATCAGTTGCAGCTTATATACAAGTGGCTCGGTGCTTTATTTGTATGATGAGGATCCGAAACAGATGGGTCAATTTCACAGGACATCATGATAACATAGTAGTCTGTGTTATAATATATGCTATGATTGTTACGAACGCATAATGTTTTTGCAGGTGAATAGCATGGAAATGTTCCGAATCCAGTGTCATTAGGTTTCTCACTATTTGCCTCGTAGCTCAATTCTAAACTACCACCCACGGTTGTCCGTTCACCTGCCCTCTCTCTAACCCTGACTTCCACTTCCTTCCACCGAGGGGGGTACAGAAACTTTGGTGCGTGGGTGTACATGCGACCGGAGTAATGTCAGTGTTATCTCTGATTTTTAACAATGAAGTGTGCCTTTGCACTTGTGTGTGTGTGTGTGTGTGTGTGTGTGTGTGTGTGTGTGTGTGTGTGTGTGTGTGTGTGTGTGTGAAATGTGGGCGGGGCTTAAGGGAGAGCCATTACGAGTTTTGGCGAACTCATTGGCTAATTAAAGAATGGGAGGGGCCAAGGGATGTGACATCATGGGTACCAGCACATCCATTAGCTAGTCAGGATAGTAGGGGAGTTTAGGCGAGTGACGTAAAAAGTTTCATCACCTCCGATTCCCAAGAACTTATACTGGACAAAATAAGTTAGGGATCACGGACTATGTCAGTGATTCAGAATAAACCTTTGTACGTACATGGCAGAATATATGAAACGCAAACGCTGACATCATTTTTCATCAATAGTTAATCAGAACTTCCGAATTCATTTATTGATTTGTTGGTCATAGTGCACAAAAAAACATGTCACTGAATGACGTGAAGATCTCTGGCATGAAAGACAACTTGACCTTCACAGAACATGTCCAAAACTGACCCAGAGGCTCATCAAAACTCGGTGTGACCTCCGTTTGCTCTCAGAACAGCCTGGCATCGGCGTTGCATACTCATGATGAGATTCACAATGTTCTGTTGTGGGAGATTGTTCCATTCCTCTCTCAGCGCGTTCTCAAGGTCATCATGGGTCTGTGGTTGGTTTGGACGCTGGGAAAGTTGATGCTGAAGATGATCCCACACATGCTCGATGGGATTCAGGTACGGTGAGACAGCAGGCCACTCCATACGCTCGATACCTTCCCTCTGCAGGTACTCCTGAGCCACACGAGCACGATGGGGACGGGCGTTATCGTCCATGAGAATGAAATCAGGTCCTATTGCACCTGCAAACAACCTGACGACTGGGTGAAGAATTTCATCCCTGTACCGGAGAGCAGTCAGTGTGCCGTTCCTGATGGCTACCATGTCAGTGCGACCCCCTAGAGAGATCCCACCCCAAATCATCACAGAGCCGCCCCCAAACCGATTGTGTTCAGCCACCAATGCCTGGCTGTATCTCTGTCTGGCCTCTCTCCACACACGCCTACGACCATCGTGGAAGTCCAGGCAGAATCGGGACTCATCTGTGAACAGTACCGGCTCCCAACGTCGTCTATCCCAATTCACATGTTGACGTGCGAATTCCAAGAATCGTTGTCGATGATGTGGGAGAAGTCTGGGACGCAGTACTGGCCTGTAAGCCCTGAGATTAGCAGCATGCAGTCTGTTTCTCAAAGTCTGGGGCGTAATGTGCAGTCCTGTGGCAACATTAAACTGAGTAGTCAGTCTTGGAGCAGGTTGAAACCGCTGTCTCCGGGCCAACGTTACGATGTACCGGTCTTGGCGTTGCGTTGTGGCACGGGGTCTGCCACTCCTAGGCCTCTCATTGACTGTACCAGTCCCCTGAAATCGTGTCCAGAGTCTAGAGATGACACTCTGGGACACACCGAAATGGAAAGCAACATCACGCTGGGTTTGTCCAGCCTGAAGCATTCCGACTGCTTGATTGCACTCATTTGCCTGTAAATGACGTCTTTGTGGTGGCATGCCTTTACTAAAGTCACATTCAATCGCTGTTCACCTTCACAATAACGTGGTGATGTCTGCCGACTGACTGTCTGCGTCACACTACTACCCAGAGTTTACCACATTTGTATCGTGCGGCTCATGAGCACGTGCAAATCGTGGTGAAGCATACAGTGAACCGGAGTCAAGTCACAAAATGTGTGTTCAGTCCATACATATGTGGTATTTCACTACACATTATTCCCCACAACCTTAGCACACCAAAATGCCCATGATCCCTAACTTATTTAGTCCAGTATAGTCGGAAGAGATTAGGCTGGAGACTGTGTTCGAGTTAAGGCTTACTAGCCACTATCCGTAGTGAGTACATTCCTACTTTCTCTGAAAGTCACCCTATCCCTAGCGTTTTTCTGCTAAACGCACTGCACTAGGTGGGTGGGTTAGTCACTTGGAAGGTGGTTGGGTGGGTGGGTGAATTGGAGTCAGTAGGCTGATAAGGTGGTTATTGCTGTAGTTTCACCCGTCTAGTGCCGGAGACGGGTTTAAGTTGCATGTGATATTCAGTTGTGTGTGTGTGTGTGTGTGTGTGTGTGTGTGTGTGTGTGTGTGTGTGTGTGTGTGTGTGTGTGTGTGTGTGTGTGTGTGTGTGTGTGTGTGTGTGTGTATAAACATCTATGTTTGAATGACACTATGAATGTCCAGGAATGCCCATGTCCAACTAGCTATGCATGGGAATCTCTGAGTGAATACATGTCCGTATGCGCATGGTTATTACGTACAGTCACACGTACTAATTTCTGCTCAGGGGTTACCCCTTCCTTCCCCCCTCTACCCTGGACAGAGGGAAGGGGGGAATCGCGAACAAGTCTACCCCGCCTTCTGCCCCCAACTCCCCCACCCTCCACCTCCAGCTGCCAGTTACTGATTAGACGCAAATTTTCTCATGTCCTGTAAACATGACTAAACTGTAAATCATACACGCTTTCAACGGCCAAGATTTGGACTATATTTTTAGAATAAATTATTACCGTATTGAACTGCATTCTCAAATTGAAAATATTCACCATCATTGTAATCCAGTGTCGTCCCCTGCACAATTCTGGGTTCCAGTGCTTACCTTTTCACTTCCCCCAGCTGTCTCTCTCTCTCTCTCTCTCTCTCTCTCTCTCTCTCTCTCTCTGAATTTACTTTTCCCACCCACTCTTTCTTTTTAAATTTATATAACTTTCTCTTTGCTTCTCTTCCCCTCTCCCCCTTCTCTCTCGTTCTTTGTCTTAAGTCTTCCCCGCCTCTCACCCCTCCCCTCCCCCTACCTTAGGCCTGATCAGCAGTCAGTTATACTGTCACCGCTCCTTCATATATCGTGTGCAGGCAACATTTATCACACACACTTAGGTCAGATGTATGGAAAGCTAATTTTTTTTTATATATAATTGTATTTCTCATTATGTGCCAAGTTCAAATAGAGAACACCAGACCAATATTCGTAATTTTTATTAGAGTGACCGTTCCACTTCACATAGCTGGGTGGCTGGGCTTATAAACTGCACACACACACACACACACACACACACACACGACTTAAATTTTGCACTGACAGCGTGGCGACTACAAATATAGTCATTCTAACAACCGGTTATTGAATGAGGAGTTTGACTGGGATAGGGAAGGTTTGGAGCCAGCAGATCCAGTTGTTAGAATGACTATATTTGTAGTCGCCACGCTGTCAGTGCAAAATTTAAGTCGTGTGTGTGTGTGTGTGTGTGTGTGTGTGTGTGTGTGTGTGTGTGTGTGTGTGTATACAGTTTATAAGCCCAGCTACCCAGCTATGTGAAGTGGAACGGTCACTCTAATAAAAATTATGAATATTGGTCTGGTGTTCTCTATTTGAACTTGGCACATAATGAGAAATACAATTATATATATATATATATATATATATATATATATATATATATATATATATATATATATATATATATATATAAAATAGCTTTCCATACATCTGACCTAAGTGTGTGTGATAAATGTTGCCTGCACACGATATATGAAGGAGCGGTGACGGTATAACTGACTGCTGATCAGGCCTAAGGTGGGGGGAGGGGAGGGGTGAGAGACGGGGAAGACTTAAGACAAAGAACGAGAGAGAAGGGGGAGAGGGGGAGAGAAGCAAAGAGAAAGTTATATAAATTTAAAAAGAAAGAGTGGGTGGGAAAAGTAAATTCAAAGAGAGAGAGAGAGAGACAGCTGGGGGAAGTGAAAAGGTAAGCACTGGAACCCAGAATTGTGCAGGGGACGACACTGGATTACAATGATGGTGAATATTTTCAATTTGAGAATGCAGTTCAATACGGTAATAATTTATTCTAAAAATATAGTCCAAATCTTGGCCGTTGAAAGCGTGTGCGACGACAGTTTAGTCATGTTTACAGGACATGAGAAAATTTGCGTCTAATCAGTAACTGGCAGCTGGAGGTGGAGGGTGGGGGAGTTGGGGGCAGAAGGCGGGGTAGACTTGTTCGCGATTCCCCCCTTCCCTCTGTCCAGGGTAGAGGGGGGAAGGAAGGGGTAACCCCTGAGCAGAAATTAGTACGCGTGACTGTACATAGCTACAAAATAATTGCATCTATGTGTGCATGAATTACAACTGTGTGTGCATGTACGACATGGATGTATGAACTGGTTATCGGAATATGAACTAGGATTATATGTATGGTTATACGAATATATTTATGACTAAATGATCGCTTGCCAATGGCCAAAAATGGTTATGCCTGTCTGAGTATACTGTACAACTATGAGTACGATCACTGACATGTCTGTTTTAGAATGTGTATTGGTGTGTGTGTGTGTGTGTCTACGATTATTAAATATGCCCTGCTCAGGTAATCTTAAAATTTTACCCTACGCCAGGTAACCTGGAGTCTGTCCAACCCCAGTATTAAAAATAAAAATGGCCAAATATACGTACATTATCTGTATTAAAACTACTGCTTGTAAACAGTTTATGTAGCCCCTTCTCTTTAATTTGGTGCAACATGTATGAATTTTTAAGTTAAGAAATATTGTAAGGAAAATTTAACACAAAAACATTAAATTTTTTTTTTACCAACTGAAATTAGTGGCTGCCATACCAAAACTGAAATGTTCCACCAGTCTTCCATCATTGCCTTCTGTACATGAAAAAAGAAGAAGCACATGTCATTATAAATAACTATGGGCAGTACAGATTAATATGACCAAAAAAATACACAAGTTAGGTAACCTGGGGACTACGTGACCCAAAAGGCCCTTCAGAGGAAAACAAGGCCAGGTCCCGAAATGACCACATCACCTCCCTAAGCTATTCTACTAGTCAGGAGAGTAGAGGGAAAATATCCCAAGACCTTTAGAGTAACATATAAAAAACACTAAGTAACCTGGGGTCAGTCAGACCCCAGGTTACCTGGGCAGGGTTAGAATGTATGGCTGTGTATATTGTAGAATTAGGAAAGTGCATTGATATGTGCGTATGATGAATATGTATATTATTAATACTTACTGTCGTGAGCTTATGTCTACGTGCACAAAATCATGACTGCATGACTAGTGTTATGCATGTATGAATGAATAAAGTTGTATGTTCAACGATGTATAACAGCGACTGATTATGGTTGTGTGTGAATCATTATTACAGTGTATGACGGTGTGCATGGCTGTGTGGAACACATCAGTGTTAGTCCAAAGGAGGATAAATCAGTTCCCCTATCCGGGTTCATATTGATGGTGGTGGTAGCGATGATAATAACAGCGATAACCACGATATGGCGGTACTAACAATGGTAACATGGCACATAACGACAATAATCCATCTATCTATCTATACACCTAGGCTGCTTCCCCCCAAAGAAAGGAAGGTACCCAAGACAGGACGACACATTCCCAATTTACTCATCCACACACACACATTTATTCGTATCTTAGCCCCAAAGGGAGAAGGGACAGGTCCTCACCCCACCACACCGCACCGTGCAATCAGCGACATTCCCAGCAGGACCAGACAGCAGAGCTGGTTTACCCCTGCCACATCATAATAGACCCATCCCCTTACCAGCACCTAACTTGATCAGGTGATCAGACCTAATGCGGGAGAATATACCCTCAAGGTCGTGTCACAATTTATTCATTCACAGTTTCTCTCCAGTCATTTCTATAATATGCAGCCATTCTTCCTTGCTCAACAGACATCCCTCTCGCATCTAACGCTCTCTTCACACCGTCCATCCATCCTTTTCGTGGTCTTCCACTCAGTCTTACACCTCTCACATCCGACCCAGTTAACTTTTTCACCAGTCACTCTTCATCCATTCCATATGCTCAGACCATTGCAACACTCTCTGCTGAACTAGATCAGCCATCTTCCACATAACTCTTTGCACTTCATCATTTCTCACTCGATCCACATGCATCACTCACCCATACTCCTCAAACACCTATCTCCATTACATTCAAACTTTTCTCTCTGCTACACCCATATTCCATGATTCAGTCCCGTATAATGCAAGGGAAGGCAGTAGCTCAGTCGGTAGAGAGGTGGCCTGCAGTCCTACCGGACCCAGGTTCAAATCCCCGCTGGGGCAGGGAACAGTGTAAGGATTTGAATTCCTTGATAGCAGGCTTTACTGATCTACTAGGAGACCCGCCGACATGTCATAAAAATACCCCCGCTAATACCAATACACCAGTCCTGTATGAGACAGCCCTAGCATGTATTCAGTATGCTCGGTGGGTGTTAGCGCCGAAGTGGTGACAAGTAGAGGTGTATGGTTTGTAGGAGGACTACTGGACCTTGGGAACAGGCTGTGAAGCCTATGCCCAGAGTCGGACACATAAAAAAAAAAAAAAAAGTCCGTACCACTATACCCCCATACAGCCTTTGCTTTACATTCACTCTAAGCGAACATCTAAACACTTTTTTCATTCCTCTCAGCACTTTTCCTACATCATTTATTCGAAACTTCACTTCTACATCTATTCTTCCATCCATAGCAACATGCGACCCTAAATACTTAAAACATCTACCTCCTCAAGCAACTCACCATTCAAAACTATATTCATCTTCCTACCATCTACCAACCTCGTTCACTTCATCACTTTACTATTATTCTCATTTACTCTCGATTTCCTCATTTCACATACTTCCAAACTCCTGTACCAACTCTTTCAATCTCTCCTCCGAATCAGCCACCAGTGCAGTGTCAATCGCAAATAGCTGCTAATTCAGATTCCACTGTCTACCATCAGCATGCACCAGACTCAAACCACCACCTAACACTCTCGCATTTACGTCTATTACAACACATCCATATAAATATTAAGCAACCAAGGCGACATCACATATACCTGCTGCAGCCCCACTCTCCCGGGAAACCAATCACTCACAGTGTTTCCTACTCCTGCACATGCGCTACTATTTACATAAAAACTTTTCCCTCCCTTTAACAACGTACCATCAAGGCCATACAATCTTAAAACAGTCCATAAAGCCTCCCTGTCAGTTCCATCATATGGTTTCTCTAAATCCATGAACGCTCAAAACACATCCTTACCTTACGCTGAATACTTTTCACACACCTGTTTTACAGCAAACACCTGATCCATGCATCCCCTCCCTCCCCTAAAGCCACTGCTCATCACCAATCACTCCCTCTGTACCCTCTCTCTCTTAATTAATGCTCTACCAAAACACCTTACCAACAACACTCAACAGACTAATACTCCTAAAGCTAGTACATTCATACTTATCACCCTTACCTTTATACAACATGACCACACAAGCACTTGCCTAGTCAATCGGCATCATACCGTTCAGAAAACACACATTCAGCAATCTTACTAACCACTCAACAATAGTCGCACCACCACCTTTCAGGCATTCCACAGCACACCCACCCATACCTGCAGGTTTCCTTGTTTTCATCTCCTTTACTGCCTCCAGTACTTCCTCCATCGTGATCAAAGAATCATTTATTCCTTGCACCCTTCCATCTGTCACAGTCTCAGCCTCCTTTCCTCCTCCACATTAAACAGTCCCTCAAAAGACTCTGCCCATCTCTCCCTTACTGCATCCATCTCACTTAACATCCTTCCATCGTCTACTTTTGTTTGCTCTTCCTTCCCAGACCCTCCCATTCGCACCCTTTTTCACCTCCTTCCAAAACATGTTCTTATTCTGTTGAAAATTCTCAGTCAACCACCTACTCCATCTCTCATCTGCTGCCACATTAGCATCATGCACAGCCTTTTTCACCCTATTCCTCTTTTCCTTGTACCTCTCATATAACACTGCATCCTTCCTCTGCAGCCACACTTCATATGCACGTCTCTTCTCAGCTACAACCATACGTACTTGCTAGCAGCACCATTCACTTCCCTTTCTTACACCACCACCCACTCGTCTCACACAACACACCTCTTCCACATGCCTCAGCAAAGCACTCTTAAACAACTGCCATTCCTCCTCCACACTGCCATTTTCCTGAGCTTTCACTGTATTCCACTTATCTTTCAACTTCTCCTGATACTCTATCATTTTCTCTCTTTTATCCAACTCACTCACTTTCAAAACCTCCCTGCCACACCTAACTCTTCTAGCTCTCACCCACCTCATACCTACTCTCAACTTTCCTTCCAGTAGGTAGATTTTTTTTGTGTGTGTCCGACTCTTGGTATAGGCTTTACAACCTGCTCCCAAGGCCCAGTAATCCTCCTACATACCATACATACATGTCACCACTTCGGTGCTAACACCCACCGTCCATATTGAATACATGATATGGTTGTCTCATACAGGATTGGTGTATTGGTATTAGCGGGGATATTTTTTTGACATGTCGGCGGGTCTTCTGGTTGATCAGTAAAGACTGATTTTATGAAAAAAAAAAAAAAAATCTTAGACTGTTCCCTGCCTGACCGAGGATTTGAACTTGCGTCCGGTAGGACTGCAGGCCACCTCTCTACCGATTCATCCACCTCCTCCCCCAACACTCTCGCATTCACCTCCCTTACAACACCGTCCATATAAATATTAAACAATCACTTACCCTTCTCAAAACTCATATCCAACAATCTTTCTCTTACATTCCTGGACACAACCACATAGTCCATCAATGCTCTATCAACAACCTTTCCACCCTCCTGTCTCACCCATGTATACTTACTGTATAAATATCTTCCTTCTCAAACAAGGTATTTCCAATCACCATCTCTCGCTCAACACATCCCTATCATTCGTTCTCCATTTTCATTTCTTCAAGGCACACCATGCATACCAACTACACCTTCAGCTGCTACATTCCCCACTCTAGTATTCAGATCTCCCATCATTACCACATTCACACTTGCTCCAGAACTCTCGAGACATCATCATTCCAGAAAGATTCCCTCTCTTTTGCATCCTTTTCACTACCAGGCCCATATGCACTCACAAAAACCCACAACTCACGTCAAAAGTTCACTTTCACCCACATCAGCCTAGATGACACCTCCTTCCATTCAGTCACACACTGCTGCACTTCCGGGTTCACTAACAAGGCCACACCTCTCGCCCTTCCACGATCAACACCTGACATCCTTCCATTTACGCTTCCAAACTTAGACTCGCCTTTCCCTTTCGTCTTTGTTTCACTCAAAGCTAACACATCCAGCCTCGGAGTCCCCAGGGGGGGGGACCATAAATGCCCCCGCCATCTGCCCCTCTCCCGGTGACGACTCGAGGTGCCTGGAACCACTGTCTGACTCTCTTCTTCTTCATTTCTGCAACATTCGCGGCCTTTCATCTAACTTTCGCTCTGTTGAGCACCACCTCTCCTCCTCTAAACCTCACCTTCTTTTTCTAACGGAGACTCAGCTGTCTGAGGCAACTGACAGCAAACCCTTTTCTGTATCCTCCTACTTTCTCTATACTCATTTCAAAGCCAAAGGTGGCTGTTGTGTATACATACGCAACGACTTATCTTGCTCTCGTGTTCCTGAACTTGATTCTTCTGAATTCTCCACTCTCTGGCTTCGGCTTTCCTGTCATTCCCTGACTAAATATATCTGTGCTGTTTACTTATCCCCTAATTCTACTGACTATCAAAAATTCTTCGACTATCTTACTTCTACGATGGAACACATTCTGTCCATTTTTCCTTTCTCTGAAATCTCCATTCTTGGAGATTTCAATGTTCACCACCACCTTTGGCTCTCCTCTCCTTTCACGGATCCACCTGGTGAACAAGCCTACATCTTTTCTATCCTTAATGACCTAGAGCAGCTTGTACAGCACCCTACCCGTATCCCTGACCGCCTTGGAGAGAGCTCCAACATACTTGATCTCTTCCTCACAACTAATCCTTCTGCTTACTCTGTTAATCTTTTCTCTGCGTTGGGCTCCTCCGATCACAACCTTATTACCTTAACCTGTCCTATCGCTCCAGTACGGCCTGCGGACCCTCCAGGGAAACGTCGTCTCTGGCATTTTGGAGCTGCGGACTGGGAGGCCCTCAGGCAGTACTTCTTTGATTTTCCCTGGAATGATTATTGCTTCCATGGCCGTGAGCCATCTGAGTGTGCCTTGCGCATTACGGAGGTTATTCTCTCGGGCATGGAAGCATACATTCCTTTCTCATATCCTTTGACTAACGCAACAAAGCCTTGGTTTAATCACGCTTGTTCTAATGCTGTCCGCAACAAGGAGAAGGCCTACAAAAGGTACCGGAGCCAACCCACCCCTGAATCACATAATCTTTACGTTTCTGCTCGGAATCGTGCTAAGTCTGTTCTTCGCTCTACTAAAAATAATTTCATCCATACTAAATGCTCTCAACTCTCCAACTCGAATTCTTCTCGCTCCTTCTGGCACCTTGCCAAAAATCTTTCTAACAACTTTACCTCATCATCCTTCCCTCCTCTTTTCTACTCTGATGGTTCTGTAGCTATTTCTTCTACTGATAAAGCAGATCTCTTCGCACAGACTTTCTCCTCCAATTCCACCTTAGACGATTCCGGTGCTGTTCCTCCATCACTTCCCCCCTCTGACTTCCTCATGGCTGACATTAAAATTTCTTCAGTTGATGTATTTTCTGCCATTACTGGCCTCAGTACTAACAAGGCATATGGGCCTGATGGGGTCCCCCCTGTTGTTCTCAAAAACTGTGCTTCTGTGCTAACACCCTGCCTAGGCAAACTCTTTCTCCGTTGTCTGTCAACTTGTACCTTTCCTTCTTGCTGGAAGTTTGCTCTCATTCAGCCAGTCACAAAGAAGGGTGACCACTCCCAACCCTCCAACTATCGTCCAATTGCTTTAACGTCCTGTATTTCAAAAGTTTTCGAGTCAATTCTTAATAAAAAAATTTTAAGGCATCTTTCCTATCACAACCTTCTTTCCGATCGTCAGTATGGGTTCCGTCAGGGACGCTCCACTGGCGATCTTCTCACCTACCTTTCAGACTCCTGGTCATCCTCCCTTCGGGACTTTGGCGAAAGCTTTGCCATTGCACTTGACATCTCAAAGGCTTTCGATCGAGTCTGGCATAAATCTTTAATTTCCAAACTGCCCTCCTACGGTTTCTATCCTTCTATCTGTGCCTTCATCGCTAGCTTCCTTTCTGGTCGTTCTATAGTCGCTGTCGTAGACGGCCATCGTTCTTCTCCTAGATCTATCAACAGTGGTGTTCCTCAGGGCTCTGTCCTATCACCAACTCTCTTCCTTTTATTCATCAATGATCTTCTAAGCTGTACATCTAACCCTATCCACTCATACGCTGATGACTCCACCCTTCACCTTTCCATTCGGTTCCCGCAACGCCCATCTCAACAGTTACTTCAAGAAACAAGGGATGAGGCTATGGCACACCTAATGTCTGACTTGGCTCATATCTCTGACTGGGGTAAAAATAAAATGGTTGTCTTTAATGCATCTAAGACTCAGTTCTTACACCTATCAACCCGACAAAATCTTCCACAGGTATACCCACTAATGTTTAATAATATTCAGATTAATCCTGCATCATCCTTGAACATGCTTGGGGTTTCATTTACTCGGGACTTATCTTGGAAAGATCATATTACATCTCTTGTAAAATCTGCTTCCAAGAGATTGGGTGTGCTAAGCCGACTCCGCTCTTTCTTTACCCCTGCACAATTGTTGACTCTATACAGGGGTTTTATCCGCCCCTGTGTGGAGTACAACTCTCATGTGTGGGGAGGCTCCCCACATACAGCTCTTCTCAATAGGGTGGAGTCAAAGGCTTTTCGTCTCATTAACTCTCCTCCTCTTACTGACTCCCTTCAACCTCTGTCTCTTCGCCGCACTGTTGCATCTTTATCTCTTTTCTATCGCTACTTTAATGGTCACTGCTCCTCTGAACTGTCTGCTTGCATTCCTCCACCTCTACGACGGGCGCGTAGCACCCGTCTAGCAGCAAACTCTCATCCCTTTTCTGTCCAACTCTCTAATGCAAGAGTTAACCGTTACTCCCAGTCTTTCATTTATGCAACAGGTCAGCTCTGGAACTGTCTCCCTCTGTCTGTATTTCCTCCTGCCTATGATCTCCAGTCTTTCAAACGTAGTGTGTCCAGGCATCTCAAAATGATCGGATCTTGAATTTGGCTCTCTATTGTATTTTGTTTTTCTCTTGGAGGGAACTGTTACTGCGGGCTCATGGCCTTTGGTTCCTTCTTCCTCGCATAAAAAAAAAAAAAAACATCCAAATCCTGCTCACAAACATTCTCCCAATCTCCTGTCTTTTAGCCTCAATCGTACTACATCCTCGCACATTCATAGACCCAATATTCAGGGTACGGGGATAATTCAATCCCTCATCCCATTCTAAGCAGTATCTTCTTGTAGCAACAAAGCGAGGAGGGGGTCCCTAGACCCCTTACCCCGCCCCTTTTAGTCGCCTTTTACGACACTTGGGGAACACGGTGGCAGAATTCTTCCTAACACAAACTGGCCGCAGAGTGGAAGGACCACCCAATAGTGTGGCCAGACTGCATCCACCCCGCCACAAGGACCTAATAAGATTAGTGATAATACTGATGATGATGATGATGATGATGCTTATAAACGTATGATTATGACTGTTACCACGGTTGTTTGTGCATATAATTGTGCCTGTCTATTCACCCATTCACTTATCATTCAAACTGAGAATTTCCAAAGATTTAAATGATGACTCACAAGATAATGGCCCATTTCAGTCGGCACTTGGTTGATGATGTTATTTTGTCGTACCTTGCTCCCAGTCTTGGATTTCTCGCACGTCATATGCCAGTAAAGTGCGCTCTATGAGCGCATGACGAGTGAGCGAGCGTACGCCTACACCATGATTTCATCTTGGTGTATTCTTTCAACATTTCTGGTGAGGTAGTTCAGCTAAAGAAGAATGATTGAACTAAAATAATTACACTCACGTTTCTCTCTCTCTCTCTCTCTCTCTCTCTCTCTCTCTCTCTCTCTCTCTGACACACACACACACATACACACACACACACGTTTTCGCGAGCGCAATCAACATATCAAAGTGAAAAACAAGTCGTACGTCGCATGTCACGTTCATAGTGCTTTAAATCGATTTCATCCTACTGTAAAGCACGTCAACTGAAGCCCTCAGTACATTCCCTTGGAAAACTGGGGTTGCAAGGGGTTTCTTTGGTCTCATGAGTTAATATGTAACTAAAAACAAAAATTTTCTGAATGTATCTACTACCTGCTGGAAGAATCTCTTTTCTGTTACATAGCAGAAAAATTATTAGCCTCTGAAAACCATCGCCGTCGGGTCGTGTCGTGTCAAGCCGGGCTGGGTTGTGTCCGGCAGCTCATTTCTAAGCTGAACATGAACATCGCTTCGCTACTCTTGCTCACTTAGCTCGGTGCGGTCGCTCGCTCGTAATTAGTGGGACACAGAGTTGTGGTATTGATGAAAATGACAGTGATGATGATTATGATGATATGATAATCACACGCATGACCGTATGTGTGATGATGATGAGTTTAGCCCATATTTGAAAACAGGTGCTAAGAAAACTGTAGAGATAATCATAATACTATTGATGATACTGAGATTAATGATGGCTGTGGGCATTTTTATGCTAGTAAATAGATATATCAATGTACTTACAGCTAAGTATGACTATGTCTATATGCATAACCGTGTGCCTATTAGTCTAGCTACACCACCACACTGAACCACGAGTTCCCCGAATCAGTAAACTAATTGCAACCACTGCCAACACACACACACCAACGGTAGCACATTACAATGACGGCTTATAAAACGCTGCGGGGTTGGTGAAAATAATACAGTAACGGGTAGGTCATTCAAACGATGGTTTATACACGAAAGGCATCGATGATGATGATGATGATGATGATGATCCAAGTGCACAGACGGTTAATGCAATACAGGATTGATGATGATGTTGCTGATACAGATATATGGATGGGCGAGGTGGGTGATGATAATCATATTAAATAGTTAGTGTGTTGTGTCGTGAGGAATGGCATGACAGTGTTACAAAGAATTACAATTAAGTTTAATTATATATTTTTACTGATGCAGCAAAGGGTATTACCACATTTACTGGAAAATGTGATATCAGAATTTGTAAGGTAAATAAGAGAAGTTGTTTGGGAGGGAAGCCGTTTGGCTGAAAATTTTGAATGGCCTGGGTGTTAGTGAAGTGATGATGATGATGATGATGATGATTAGGGTTGTCATACGTCCGGATTTTCCTGAAATGTCTTGCATTTACGGGAGGAATTTTAAAAATTCTCCAAAAGTCCGGAATTTCAGTTTCCATCGCTTTTTCTCAAAAAATTTAATATACCGCTAAACTCTGTAATGACGAGAGAGAGAGAGAGAGAGAGAGAGAGAGAGAGAGAGAGAGAGAGAGAGAGAATTGGTTGTTTTCGTCACTGGTAAGTGTTGCCAACTTGGCTGGTTTAGCGCTAGCAGTTAGCAAAAATGTCCTGCCTTTTCCTCATGTTCAGCCACGAGCTTTTTTTTTTTTTTTTTTTCTCGGACTTAATGCAGTCATGGTCATAAAATAAATGGTAATTGCACACAATTTTTGGCTTAGTCTTCATTTTTACACTGTAGCATTTGTTATTCTTATGGTCTTATCCTGCATCTAGGGCGCTTTATCATTTTTCATTCATAAACTAGCCAATTCTGTACTTTGCCTGTTGTCCATTATATTGTAAAAAAATTAAAGACTGTGGTACAGCACAGCAGTACTGCTCTCTCTCTCTTTCTCTCTCTCTCTCTCTCCGTATATATATATATATATATATATATATTGTTACATAGCCTATGATTTCATCATCCTTTGTATAATTCTAACGTACAGTATGCTGCGTGTTTGATCACGATTCGCCTCGTGGCTTCCATAGTGACAAGTTCTACCTCACTCTCCCCTTCTCCCCCTTATAGTAGAGTAAGTCGTTCTTTCTGTTGTTCAGAGCAGGAGTGTCTACTCTTTGTCCCCTATGGCTTCATTTGCGCGTCCTTCTTACAAGTTGTATCAAGCTCTGCCGGCCCCTATATAATGAGCTCAGACTCTGCATTAATTGCCACTTAGATCTACTCCTCATTTTGTTCACATCTCTGTCCTCCCCTGTACAGTTGTTATTATTTTTGTGAATGCTCAGGAAGTCTCCAACCATCTAGCTGCTGTGTAATTTGAGTATAAGTGTTATTACATTTTTTTCTTGTACTGTATAGCATAAGGCGTTAATTCGTAAGCCTGGTAAGGTTTTTGTGAATCATGTGGAGTTTTGATGTCAGCCATTATTAATAATATTTTGTATCCCTAATAATATATCTTGCATTAACTGAGCATTATCCGGTTTTCTCATTTTATCAGGGCTGACTTAGATAAATTTACTCTTCTTAATTTCGTGTTAATAGAGGCTATTGCAGTTAACAATATATTTAACCTGTTTTTTGCCATTACATTATCCTTATGAGTCCTGAATGTTTAGTTGTTAGTTTGAGCATTAAACTTTAACTTGTAATTTTACCTAACTCTTGTTTTTGAACCTGGAACTTTGCGGAACAGTAGTGATTTTAGTATTCTCACTTGAAGTGTTCATTATCTCTCTCTGTTCCATAACAATATATATATATATATATATATATATATATATATATATATATATATATATAGATTTCATAACGCCAAAGGCCAAAAGTGTGTACTGGGGGGTCGGGGGGAGGGGAGCATGGATGTCAGTGGCGTCCTGTATTTTGGCTGTTCAGATACGGCAACCTTAACGATGATGATGACGCTGACGATGATATGAAGTTTTCATGGTATTTTACCTAGCATTTATAGTGTGTGTGTGTGTGTGTGTGTGTGTGTGTGTGTGTGTGTGTGTGTGTGTTATTCAAGCTTCTTTAACTTCATGTGCCCTAAAGACTGGATTTGATGAACTCAAGCTCCCGAAACGGTAATTGCACTAAGGCTGCATGACTTATCCTTTATTCACTCCAGTGTAACGTTCTTGATTATCACTGGCGGAAACTAAGCGGAGAAGTTACTAGGACGGGCTGGATCTTAGGCATTATCCAGCCTGCTTGACTACCACTGATTATCACAGACTGAGTGGTTAAGAGGATATGTGGCTCACATACTCATACTATCATTAACTACCAATTCTTTTGTTCCCTGGTGCAAGTGACCTATTGTTTGTTTGTTTGTTTGTTTTCCCCAATCTCCAGCGTGCGCGAGAACTGGACGAGCTACGCCTTTTCTCCAAGGGCAGGAGGAAAGGAGGAGGAAGAGGCAGATCGTGATGGAGTACAAGGAGCAGAAGGATAGAGGTTCGAACCGAAAGCGTTGGCCTGCAACTGGAAGCATCTAGGATAGCTACAGAAATCGGTTTTAGGGCTCAATATAGTGTAGTTAATTAAATAACTTAGGACATATTTTATTATACCTTTCCACTGTTGTGAACCTCTAAATCCCATAGGGTCTCATGCTGAGAGGCAGGACTTGTACGGTGAATTATCTTAACACACAGGGCCGCTGACGTACTGTATAAGAATATAAAATTTTGTTGTCCAATTACCTAAGAATGTCGCATCAGTCACATAGTATCACTTAGAATATTTTTACACGGATGTCAGATTAATTTCCCTACTTTTTGCTTGTATATGATTAAGAATTAACTGAGCCAGCTGTACCTCCTGTTCATAGTTTCAATAATATTATTTTCTTCCCACGATGTAGCTCCTAATAAACTCTGCTCTTTCTTTATATCAAAGGTAATGTTTCTGAATGACTGGACAACACTTAATTTTAAGTGGCATACAATTTTGCATTATACGGTTTGTCCACGGGCTGAGAAAATGTCATGTGTGGCTTCCTAAACTTGAATGTCTTAGAGCACGAGGGTGTAGTCTCGGACTGTACTATTGCAGCCAGGTGTTGTTAGCCACCCTTGTCCAGCAAACCCGTGTATGTGACAGCGTCGCATTCACGAGCACAGAAGTTGCCATTCTATGAAGTTCTGTCGAAAAATATCCCTTCAGCTCTGGGCTTGTACTAATGGACAAAGCAAGAGTACTCCGAAGGTTTGACTCTGATAACACGAATATATCGCACTGATTATTTAGTAACTATTTTTTTCTCATATAATACCAAGTAAGTGATAGATATGTATCTTTGATTTCACTCCACGACTTCCTGTACTGTAGATTTGAATCAGCGAACACAAAGCGTGAACAAGTTCGAAGAATTCATCTGTTACCAAGAGAGAGAGAGAGAGAGAGAGAGAGAGAGAGAGAAAGAGAGAGCGTTTATGGTGGGCGCCTGTGAATTTTGGAGAAATGAGGTGGAGGCAGATTGGCGCAGGGAAATGCAAGGGATGAGAAACCCTGGATTCCTGTGCGTCATCAAAGCAGGCCACAATATGAGTATTTCTTCCATCAGTCACTAGAATTTGCTTTGTGATAAAACGTCTTTTTTTTTTTTTTAAGGATTACTATCGGAGGAATAACGAATTAGGAGATAAATGCTGTTGATTTAACAAAGGGCTGTGCTTAAGAAAGTAATTTGCCTCTGTCCAGAGAGGGATATTCAGTTAATGAGAATAATACTCATGAGTTTGCCAAAAATCTCCAGGTGCCAACCACCAGAGGAAAAAATTGCGAACATAAGGCATTTAACAAAAGTAATGCGGCCTGGATAATGATTTAACAAAGTCAGCTGCTGTTACCCAGAATAAAACCCATCTTTCATTTTGTTCGACGCGGCGTTAACCTAGGATATATAAACTCCTTCGTCATCAGCCAAAGAAAAAATTCCTTGTTTAGTTCGAGCACGTTATTTACTCGTATCGCATAAAATCATGTGTGTGTAGCCGGAATGAAGCCTGTATCTACCTCCCTGTAGAGTACTATTTTCTACTGATAGACTGAGTTAAGCGTTGTGACTCATCTTTCGTGTAAGGAAATCCACCTCGCCTGTGTGTGTGTGTGTGTGTGTGTGTGTGTGTAATTGCGCGTCATCCGACTTGGTGCATGGTAAGCGGGTTGGTAGGTTGGTGACTGGGTGGGTGGATTGGTTAGTGTAGGCTGGTGGTTTCACGGACGGGTTAGGTGGAATGGATGGGCGAGAGGGAGGGAAGGGATTGTTGGGCTGGTTAAGTGGGGTGGAGTGGGGTTCGTGCATTAAGTGGGGTGGGTGGTGGAGCTACCTGTAGGACGAGGCAAGAGACGAGTTTCTGTCGTCCAAATTTTGAGACATGCTATACTGAGTAAGGTTGTGGGTATGTGCGTTGATGGGTGGGTGTATAGGTGGATGGACGGATTGTGGGAAAACAGGCCTCTGGGAATAGGTGATCTGAATTAATGTCCGAGTTGGGAATAGATTGATGTGTGGATAATCGGTCCACAGGGAATATTATTCTGGAATCATGCTGCAGTTGGCATATAGAACCAGTGGGTTACAAAGGTCCATTGTGCAATAAGTCTGTTGGGTAAGAGGTCTGTGTTTCAACTGCACGTATCAGTGGGTGATATAACCACGTCAGAAAATAGGTTTATGAGGAAAATAGGTTAATTGTGGAAAACATGTCCATATGTCCATGATGGAAACCTATATGGAGAGATTCAAGGTCGAAGGAAAAATTGGTCCGTGGGGAGAAAATACATCAATGGGGAAAATTAGTTCATGGGGCAATAGATTTACGTAGAAAAGTAGGCGTCTTTGAAAAAAAAAAAAAAAAAAGTCATTGAGGACAATAGGTCCATGGGAGAGTTTGTTCCAAGTGGTGAAAATGTTCATTGATAAAAATAGATTAATGGGATGAAAATAGGTCCATAGAGGCATACATGTACTGTAAACATACATGGAGATACTTAAAACAAATGGGACTGAAAATATCCAACTTTTAACAGCGACCGTTGCTTGGAATTATGTTTACCACTGCACACCTTGGACCAAACAACCATTAGCCAGACTCTATTACCATTTTGTCATCCAGTTATTATATTTCATAATTTACCTTCATTTAGTCATTTAGGCATAAAACGCCAACAGGAACGAAAGGAAAATTCCCTGTTTAATTGTGCTAAGCAACTCATCTCTCCACCTCATTCTTCTACAATTCACTGGCACCCACTGCTTTCTCTCTCTCTCTCTCTCTCTCTCTCTCTCTCTCTCTCTCTCTCTCCTGGTAACAATGAATGCTTCAGACTTGTTCACTCTGTGTTCCCTGGTTCAATCCTACAGTACAGGAAGTCGTGAAGTGGAAACAGATATATATATATATATATATATATATATATATATATATATATATATATATATATATATATATATATAAATCAGTGTTGTAGGTCTCGAGACCAGTTTGATGTGGTCTTGGTCTTGATCTTGGTCTCGTAACTTCTGGTCTCGGAGTTTTGGCTCGAGACCAGGTCGAGACCAGCATTACAAAGTGCATCGCGGAGTGGGGAAGACCAGAATTTATGATCATACAAGGAGAAAAATCATGGCTGATTCGATTCACCGCGCACCATGTAGCGTTGTACTGTCAATAGATACTGCCTGGCTAGTGTTACAGTATGATGCATGAGCTGAGCCCTGCGAGCGCCGATAGAGTGCGTGCGAGTCGAGAGAGCATGCATGACGTGGCCATTCTCGCAGTGGTAATCTCCATTTGCACACACCCATGTTCGCGGCTCTGTTCACCTCCGTGTACTTCATAATTATACGTGTATGGTGTATGCAATCCCCGCACCCTTCGTACACGTACACCACAGGCTTAGCTAGTTTGCTCGGAAAACGTAACCACAAAAATTTCTATTTCCCTATATTTGTTTTTTCATGCCAATGAAGCAAAGAAAGCAGAAATATTATACCTAGATGTTCAGTTGTTCACATATAATTAATTTTGTAAATATATTTCCTCCCTGACAGGGGCGTAGCCAGGATTTTGGAGCGATGGTGGCCAAGTCAGACATCAGTGCCTTCCAACCTTTCGAGTTAAGACCCTTCAGAACTTCCAAATGGCTATCACGGAGGCCTGCAGTGACTTCTGTGACCTTTTTAGAAGAAATCTGAATATTTTCTAGTATTTCACAGCCACCCTCGTATTTCACGCAGCTTATTCACCTATGGGTGGGGGGCCATGGCCATGTGGCCAAGTGGCGTTTCTATCTATCTATCTATCTATCTATATACCTAGGCTGCTTCCCCCAAGGAAAGGGAGGTAGCCGAGACAGGACGACTCACTGGGGCGTTTCTAGCCCCAGTAATATGGGGGTGCCACCTGGGGGCTGATAAATCATCTATAGTAGGAAGAAGGGCAGTGAGCAGACTCAAATGAGGGCCCCTTTCAAGAGGGAAAGTTAGTGAAAACTGTTCTCTTAAATAGCAGGTACGACCGTAAGAAGTATTTGGAGCACTTATGGAAGTAAAATATATATTTTATATTTATGAATATTTTTTGTTTCCCACCTCTGTATCCCTAAACCCCTTCGGTCTCTTGTGTAATTATCCTGAAAAATAGGTAGTCCCCCTCGACTGTTCACAAGAAACGAAAGATGAATATGTTGTGTATGGAACGTTTGGGCACGGGTAAAGCTCGGAGAGAAGTGCGAAAATTAGTCTTCACATAAACCAGCTTTCGCATGAGGAAGATATAGCAATCCATGAGTACGATGGCACTGGCAAAGTATGCAACACCATACACTATGACTTCAAAATCATACTTTCAAAAGTTTAAAAACTTAAAAAACTTTCAAAAGCCGTAACATCGGTGTGCAGGGCCGTAGAGAGCCATGACCGCGCCCTGGGATGCCTGGAAAACGTATGACATGGGCCAGAAAATGAAGCAAAATTATCACAGTCCTGGGGTGGGCCCTGGTCCCTCCAAACTGTTGAGGTTTTGCCCTAGGAATCATCCCCAAAGCCCTCTTCTCTCTTTCATTCTTTTTAGTAATTAGAGGCTTCACCAAACCTGTTTCAGCGGTCTGTCACCAGGTGGTCTAGCGTCGCCCAGCCTCGATTAAATAATTTTGCGGGGTTTTAAAGACCTTTGAAATTGTACCTAATGATATGTTTATAATAATACTATACTGCTGTTTATAGGAATATTTTTTCCTGTTCAATCAAGCACATATATATATATATATATATATATATATATATATATATATATATAAACTATATATATATATATATATATATATATATATATATATATATATATATATATATATGTGTAAAGAAAGAATAACCAGGCTTTCAGAGAATCTTAGCTTGGGGCCTAAAATAGTGTGCTGTCTATTTATATATATTTGAATAAATCGTGTGCAGTTAGTAAAAGGAGATTACCCTCAGGACTTCTGATGTGTGTGTTTTAGCATGCTTTAAAGAAGTAAGCAGTTCCACTAAAAATAATGTGCTGAACGATTGCTTAGTTGGTGAGTCAGCCATATTAATCCAAACGGCAGTGCGGTACGACACTATAATCATAACAGAGTACGAGGAGTTGAAGTTTAAACTTACTAAACTGTGCAGTGGAGCCAGGGAAACATTTAAAATAATTATTTGTGTTAGACTTTTGTTACTAAGATGACCAAGACGTCCAACAGGTCCCTAGTGTTAGGAAAAGTCGTACGTCAGGCAGGGCAGCATATCGAAAGATGCTGCTAAATATGCGGCTACACATCTATTTTATTTTGTGGATACTAACGAATGACAAATATTTTAATCACTGTTATCTTGCTTTATGGATGGTTCTAGCAAAATTGCCTAGGTTTTGTCTCTATGTTATGCTCACAGAGATGAGTAAACTGACGAAAGCTGAGTTTACAAAATGACACTTATAATACATTATATATAATCAAAGGGCTCCCGTACTGTAATTTCTTTGTAGCATATCATGCCATCTGGGTAATTTGATGAGTAAAAAATGTTTTCAGGTGTTTTACTTTGTATCAAAATTAAAAAAGAAATTAAGCGCTAGCTACTTTTTCAGTGCCTACCCCGCATCAGAGCTGGGCAACGGACGCGAACCTAGTGTCAGATTTCTGAAACAGAATCTGGTGAAGTCTCTAATTGTCTTCCCAGAAAATCCTTGACCTCATTCAACTTATGTGCGATAATCAACATAAATTCGTTTAAAAAGTGTTAGAGTATAGCACTGATACATAATCTGCAACTGGGTGATTGGGGTAGGCCTACTATAATCACGGTGCACGACTCTGAGGTTGTCATCATCGTACCTGGCAACCTAGCATTCATAACTGCGTCTGATTTCATGTATAATATGAGATGCATGTGATTCGTGTATAATATGCTCGTGTATAATAATATTCGTGTATAATCAATACGTGCATAATAAGATTCGTATAATATGATACGAAATCGGACGCACTTTTTAATGGTAGGTTGCCGGGTACGATAATGACAACCTCAGAGTCGTGTGCCACGACTATAGTGCACTCACTCGAGGGGCCAAGACGCCCTTGAAAACTGACCAGCAGTACAGCACATGCAGGCTGCAGCTACTTTTTATTCATTCAGCAGACACATAAATTCTTGATCTTGGTCTTGATCTTGGTCTCGGAGAGTCTGGTCTTGGTCTCGAAGGATCTACTCTTGGTCTTGGTCTCGGAGGATCTGGTCTTGGTCTTGGTCTCGGAGGATCTGGTCTTGGTCTTGGTCTCGGAGGATCTGGTCTTGGTCTTGGTCTCGGAGGATCTGGTCTTGGTCTTGGTCTTGGTCTCGGAGGGTCTGGTCTTGGTCTTGGTCTTGGTCTCGGAGGGTCTGGTCTTGGTCTTGGTCTTGGTCTCGGAGGGTCTGGTCTTGGTCTTGGTCTTGGTCTCGGAGGGTCTGGTCTTGGTCTTGATCTTGGTCTCGAGGTGCCTGGTCTTGACTGCAACGCTGATATATATATATATTATATATATATATATATATATATATATATATATATATATATATATATATATATATATATATATTGTTACATAGCCTATGATTTCATCATCATTTGTATAATTCTAACGTACAGTATGCTGCATGTTTGATCACGATTAGCCTCGTGGCTTCCATAGTGCGTGTTCTACCTAACTCCCCCCTTCTCCCCCTTATAGTAGAGTAAGTCGTTCTTTCTATTGTTCAGAGCAGGATTGTCAACTCTTTGTCCCCTATGGCTTCATTTGCGCGTCCTTCTTACAAGTTGTATCAAGCTCTGCCGGCCCCTATATAATGAGCTCAGTCTCTGCATTAATTGCCACTTAGATCTACTCCTCATTTTGTTCACATCTCTGTACTCCCCTGTACAGTTGTTATTATTTTTGTGAGTGCTCAGGAAGTCTCCAACCATCTAGCTGCTGTATAATTTGAGTATGAGTGTTGTTGCATTTTTTTCTTGTGCTGTGTAGCATGGGGTGTTGGTTCGTGGGTCTGGTGAGATTTGTGATCGATATAAACTTTTTGCTGTCAGCCAGTGGTAATAATATTTTGTATCTGTAATAATATATCTTGCATTAACTGAGCATTATCCGGTTTTCTCATTTTATCAGGGCTGACTTAGATAAATTTACTCTTGCTAAATTCGTGTTAATAGAGGCTATTGCAGTTAACCATATATTTAACCTGTTTTTTGCCATTACATTATCCTTATGAGTCCTGAATGTTTAGTTGTTAGTTTGAGCATTAAACTTTAACTTGTAATTTTACCTAACTCTTTTGTTTTGAACCTGGAACTTTGCGGGACAGTAGTGATTTTTAGTATTCTCACTTGAAGTTTTCATTATCTCTCTTTGTTCCGTAACATAAATTTGGTGACCTCTTATCAGGATATTCAGGATACTATCATAAGGATATTCCTTGATATTTTGTGACTGTGATTTATTCATGATGTCTACTATTACTACGCTTGATGAAGCCAAAGATTTTTTGTCAAATGTGCAAACAGTGTGTGATGTAGAAAACAGAACAAAGAATTAACTTAAGCTTGTTGCTCAACAATTGGGAATTGCTGTTCGCTCTTATCATTCTAACCCTTAAAGGCATATCTTCATCACTTTGGGATATTGTTTTTGTAAAACATGTGGTACCTTGTCTTCCTTTGAAGATGCTGGCCAGGCCGTCCAGGTATGTGAAGTGTTTGCCTAGGCCTATTGTGTGAAGTAAGTGTGCTCCCTCTTGTTTTCCCATTGTGGGATTTATTTGCGTTTTTAGTCCATCAGACCTATCGTATGCTGTGCAGGACACACGAGTTTAGGACTTAGCGTATGCTCTACAAGTATAACTACTATAGGAGTGTGCCATTATTTTTTTGGAAATATATGTGTATGACTTTTTTTGTTATGTATCTTATGTTATTATATATTATATATATTATTTACATTATATATTATAGAAATACTATATATATACTACATATATTACACTTTATATTATACTTTATGTACTATATTATTTTATTGGGTTTTTCCTATTTTTTTTTATTTTTTTTGCTGATTATAAGTAATATTATATAAAGACTAAGATAAAAGTGGAACAAAAGACTAAAGTGAAGACTAAAGTGAATATAAAGAATATATCGAAGGCAAAGGACAAAGGAAAAGGAAAAGGAAAGACACTGCTGTCAGACATAGAACTAGAGACTCTTGTGAACACCAGTGCATCAAGTGTGACCTCTCAGTGTGTCTCAGCCACAGCTAAACCCTGTGTACCGATTGTGAGGGGATGTAGGTCAGTAAAAGAAAACTAAACATTGTGTCTTATATTATCGTCATATTATCGTCATATAAAGTATCAGTCCTCATCATTTGGGTCTTAAAATCATAGTTTAGTGTCAAACGAAATTTACCAAGTCATTAGGGTGTATATACAGGGAACCATAACGTCATAAAAAATTTGTATAGTGAAAATTTCCTTTTTTTTTTTTTTTTTTTTTTTTAGCCCTTTTCAGGGTGTCTTCCCACAGTGACCCTCATGATCCAGAAGTGTGAGCCACTTACAGGATACGGCCACGGGACCTGAGAAGCAGCATATATAATCTCAGATCTTAAATCCTCATACGGGCCGAGTAATTAATTTTTTATTCAGTAACGTCAAAAAAAAGGCAATTTTGGTTAGGTTCCTTTAGTCACCCATAAAACATTTTTATTTTTCAATAATTACTAAAGTAAGTATATCACAGGAAAGTAGAAGAGTTGTTCTTTCTTTTCATGGCCAGAAACCCAATAAAAATTGATTACAACCATGTGTTTTGATTTTTCAAAAAAGGAGTTGGTTACACTCAACGTATGTCATACAAGACAGGTCCAACAACGTATGCCTTTAAGGGGTTGCTCAACAATTGGGAATTGCTGTTCGCTCTTATCATTCTAAAGATCAAATTGTTGACATGATTAATAAAAGCTTGTTTAATGTAACTCCTCCAGATGAGCAAACGCAGATTGAAATAGCTTAGTTACAGCTAGCCCTGTAGGAGGCTCGTGCTAAGGAGGCTGAATCTCAGGCTCGTATTCAGGAGGTACAGGCACAAATCGAAATTGCTAGGATTCAGGCAGACCATGAGTATTGCATGAAACAAAGTGGAACTGGATCATCTAGCTCTGATGATTTTGATGTGGCTACAAATGTTAAACTTGTCCCTCATTTTAATGAATCTGATTTAACAAAGTATTTTCAGTTGTTTGAGAGGGTAGCTACAGGTTTTAATTGGCCCAAAAAGTATTGGACAGTACTCCTTCAGACTGTTCTCACCGGTAAAGCTCAAGTAACTTATGCATCTTTGCCTCAGGATCAATCTGATAATTATGATGTAGTTAAGAGCTTGATTCTTAAGGCCTATGAGCTTGTTCCTGATGCCTATAGAGTAAAATTTAGGACAACTTATAAGCAAGATAAGTAATCCCATGCTGACTATGCAAAAATCAAAGAAGATCTGTTAGGGCAGTGGTTCAATTCTAAGAATGTAAATTCTGATTTTGATAAATTTAAGCAGATGATTTTCCTGGAGGACTTCAAAAGGTGTATTAATAAAGATGTAAGCCTATATCTTGATGAGAGAAGAATAGATAATTTGTCTGATGCTCCAGTTTTAGCTGATGAATATGTTCTCACTCACAAGAGATATTCTAAAGAAAAGAGGAAAGCTGAGAGTAAGTACGTTGCCTCTACTCAGAGTACAGGTAACAGGAAAGAGAATAAAGATGATATTTCTCAGGAAGTAAATACCAGCTCCACCTCTAGATTTCAGAAAAGTAAATGTACTTATTGTAGTAAGCTTGGTCATACTACGGGGAAATGTTTCAGGAGACAGCGTGATGTGAACAAAAAGGAGTTTTTAAATATTCAGTCAATTGGTCTAGTGTCAACCCTTGAGAGTTCCCAGAATTCATTAACCGAGTTAACTGAACCTGCTTTGAGGGGTATATTAAATTCTTATGATGGAGCTCCTCTTTTGAGCAGTAACGTGGGTGACGCTCTCAAGAGTTCATGTGCTAATTTCCTGTCTGATGGTTTTGTCAGTCCTCTGGACAGTAATGACAGGAGATCAGTTAAAATATATCGTGATATAGGTGCTTGCCAATCCCTTATGCTGACCAGTGTTCTAGGCTCTAATGTTTATTCCTCTGATGAAACTGTAATCTTACAAGGTGTAGGGAATAATTACTTCTCTGTCCCTCTGTGCAGAGTGAATTTAGAGTCTGGTTTTGTTAATGGTTCCGTTATGTTTGGGTTGGTTGAGACACTCCCAGTGTCATGTGTAACTTTCTTACTTGGAAATGATATTGGTGGAAGTCAAGTGTGTCCAGCTCCTCAGTTGTCTAGTGAACCAGTGACTGCGACCCAGGATTGTGATGTCCCTGATGTGTTCCCTGCATGTGCTGTCACTAGGGCTAAGTCTAAAGTTACTGGTGACTTAGAGGATAATGATGATGATGATCTTATCCTAGCTGACCCTTTTCTTGCTAATTTGGACCACTCACCAGATGAGGCAGTACCCCGTAGTGTTGATAATTTGTCTCGTCAAGAGCTGGTTGAGTTGCAAGTTGCTGACCCTGAGTTGAAAGGTCTAGCTAACTCTGCTTGCACTGAGGAAGAGTCAGCTGGTGCTTCTACTTGTTATTATATAAAGTCAGGAGTACTTATGAGAAAGTGGAGACCCCCAAAAGCATCAGCCGACTGTGAATGGGAGGTTATACATCAAGTTGTCATCCCTCGTGTTTGTAGGCAGGATATCATTAGAGTGGCTCATGATTCCAGTTTGGCAGGACACCTTGGAGTGAGGAAGACTGTGGCACGCATTTTGAAACACGTCTACTGGCCAGGTATCTTCAAAGATGTTTCCTGGTATTGTAAGTCTTGTCACACCTGTCAAGTTGTGGGGAAGTGTAATCAGACCGAAAAGGTTGCACCTCTAGTTCCCATTCCTCCTTTTGAGGCGCCTTTCACCCGTGTGTTGGTGGATATTGTGGGCCCTCTTCCTAACTCTTCTTCAGGATTTTCTTATGTGTTGACCCTGATTGATATGGCTACTCGTTATCCTGAAGCCATTCCACTTAGAAATATCTCAGCAAAGAACGTGGTTAAGGAAATGCTAGGGTTCTTCACCAAGTTTGGTTTGCCCAAGGAGGAACAGTCATTCCGGGGAAGTAATTTCATGTCAAATGTTTTCAAGCAGTCTCTGAAAGAGTTGGGCATCATCCAGATTACGTCTTCAGCTTACCATCCCCAGACTCAAGGAGCGTTGGAGAGATATCATCAAACACTCAAATCAATGCTCAAGAAATACTGTTTGGAACATCAGAAAGACTGGGATAAAGGTCTTCCATTCGTTGTATTTGCCGCAAGAGAATCTCCAAATGAATCACTGGGCTTCTCACCCTTTGAACTACTGTTTGGCCATGAAGTAAGAGGACCCCTTAAGCTACTCAAGGAATGCTGGCTGTCGGAGGAAGATGACGTCAACCTGCTGGAGTATGTGATGAAGGTCAAAGAACGGCTGTCCACTGTTTTACAGCTGGAGAGAGAGAATTTAGGAGCTGCTCAGGAGAAGATGAAGACTTGGTATGATAAGAAGTCCAGGTTACGCCACTTTCAGCCAGGAGATCAGGTTTTGATTCTGCTACCAGTGCATGGGCAACCTCTTCAAGCCAAGTTTAGTGGTCCTTATTTCGTGGAGAAGAAACTCAGTGATGTCAACTATGTTATCGCCACACCAGATCGTAGAAAGAACAAGCAACTTTGTCACATCAACATGCTAAAGTTATATCACAGGCGGGACGAAAATAACCCAGTCTGCACTGTGGCTGTTACACCCGAGTCTGCAAGTGAAGTTCTCCCATGCAGCATGAGCCTGAGTGATAGTTTGGGGAAGAATCCTGATATCATGAATGATCTCCAGACTAAGCTTTCTCATCTAGCTCCCGAGGAAAGGCAGGAGTTTTCGGCATTACTGCAGGAGTACCCGCAAGTCTTCTGTGCCACTTCAGGAAGAACCACTGTGTTGATGCATGATGTCGATGTTGGAGATGCAAAGCCAATTAAACTGCCTCCTTACCGTGTGAACCCAGTGAAAGTTCCTCTCATCCAGAAGGAGCTTGGCTACCTGTTGGACCACAAGATGATTGAGCCCTGTCAGAGCGAGCGGAGTTCTCCTGTCACTCTCGTCCCTAAGCCAGGTGGGTCACAGCGGCTTTGCATCGAGTACAGACGTGTTAATCACCCTCTCCCTCGCGTGGAAGATTGCATAGACAAGATCGGAAAGGCTAGGTACATAAGTAAGTTTGATTTGTTAAAGGGATACTGGCAAGTACCTATGACTGAACGTGCTAGGGAGATCTCATGTTTTGTAACACTAGGAAAGACTTTTGCATGTTCTGTAATGCCATATGGTATGACGAATGCACCAGCCACATTTCAGAAGCTCACGAATGTTGTAACAGAGGGTTTGGCAGGGTGTGTTGTTTATATTGATGATGTATTAATTTTCAGTGACAACTGGAAAGATCACCTATGCCATGTAAGTAAATTTCTTGAGTGTTTGGTTCAGGCTAATCTTGTAACTAATTTATCAAAGTGTGAGTTTGGTCAAGCTAAAGTTCAGTACCTTGGGTACGTAATTGATGATGGACATGTTGCACCACCAGCAGCTAAGGTTAAGGTTATAAGTGATCTTCCCAGACCTAAAAGTAGGAAAGAGCTACAAAGATTTTTGGGAATGGTAGGTTATTACAGGAGATTTGTTCTTAACTTTTCAATTCTTGTATCACCACTTACAGACCTACTAAAAAAGAGAGTTAAATTTGTCTGGACCAATAACTGTGAATCCTCTTTCAGTAAACTTAAAGCTATCCTATTAAGTCAGCCAGTGCTCGCTACTCCAAATTTTGCTAAGCCTTTTAAGATGGCTGTTGACGCAAGTGATACAGGAGCTGGGGCTGTTTTGCTGCAAGAGGATGATCAGGGTATTGAACACCCTGTATCTTATTACAGTAAGAAGTTCACTCCACCTCAAAAGAACTACTCCACTATTGAGAAAGAGCTTTTGGCCTTGATTTTGGGTTTAAAGCATTTTTCATTTTATTTGTGTTCTGGTTTTGACCCCATAGTCATTTATACCGGTCATAACCCACTGAAATTGCTTAGTAAGTTTAAAGATAAAAATCAGAGACAAGATGGAGTCTACTTCTTCAGGAGTATTCATTAGACATACAACATGTCAAGGGGAAAGAAAATGTTATTGCAGATTGCTTATCTAGACTTTGGACAGATTGTTTTAGAGTAATAAGAAATTTCCTTTGTAAATTTCTTTTTCTTTGTGGGGAGGTGTTACATAGCCTATGATTTCATCATCCTTTGTGTAATTCTAACGTACAGTATGCTGCATGTTTCATCACGATTCGCCTCGTGGCTTCCATAGTGCGTGTTCTACCTAACTCCCCCCTTCTCCCCCTTATAGTAGAGTAAGTCGTTCTTTCTATAGTTCAGAGCAGGATTGTCATCTCTTTGTCCCCTATGGCTTCATTTGCGCGTCCTTCTTACAAGTTGTATCAAGCTCTGCTGGCCCCTATATAATGAGCTCAGTCTCTGCATTAATTGCCACTTAGATCTACTCCTCATTTTCTTCACATCTCTGTCCTCCCCTGTACAGTTGTTATTATTTTTGTGAGTGCTCAGGAAGTCTCCAACCATCTAGCTGCTGTGTAATTTGAGTATGAGTGTTGTTGCATGTTTTTCTTGTGCTGTGTAGCATGGGGTGTTGGTTCGTGGGTCTGGTGAGGTTTTTGTGATTGATGTAAAGTTTTTGCTGTCAGCCAGTAGTAATAATATTTTGTATCTGTAATAATATATCTTGCATTAACTGAGCATTATCCGGTTTTCTTATTTTATCAGGGCTGATTTAGATAAATTTACCCTTGCTAATTTCGTGTTAATAGAAGCTATTGCAGTTAACCAT
Organism: Coenobita brevimanus; assembly: GCF_032717465.1. NCBI lineage: Eukaryota > Metazoa > Arthropoda > Malacostraca > Decapoda > Coenobitidae > Coenobita > Coenobita brevimanus. The sequence continues at coordinate 30,189,235 of NC_137062.1, forward strand.
ATATTTAACCTGTTTTTTGCCATTACATTATCATTATATATATATATATATATATATATATATATATATATATATATATATATATATATATATATATATATATATATATATATATATCACTTGCTTAGCTTTATAAGAGAATCAAGTTATTAATTAATCAGTGATAATATATTCGTGTTATCAGAGTCAAACCTTCAGAGTAAATATTTTTATTGCTTTATCCATTAGTATAAGCCAAAGCTGAAGGGATATTTTTCGACAGAACTTCATAGAATGGCAACTTCTGTGCTCGTGAATGCGACGCTACCATATACACGGGTTGGCTGGACAAGGGTGGCTAACAACACCTGGCTGCAATAGTACATCCGGATGGAAGAAGTATGGGACTTATTTCTATCCTTCCATGATAAGTGGCAGATAAAAAAAATGCATATTATACTAAAGATTAACCGAAAAAAAAGTTTCTGCATTTTTCAAAATCATCTTTTTGGACATCTATGTTCTTTTTCAAGCCAGTACTGATACCCTTTCTCCTCTCCTGTTTAGGTTTCACTGTTCCTTGGTCTTTGTTCGGACCTATATTGATATCTGTTATCCTCTCGAGTCTGGGTTTTGTGGTTGTTTTCTGCGTCATTGTTGCTGAGCATCGTTACCATAATACTGTAACGAGTTTAGGAAGTTTCCAAAACAACCGACTGTCTGCTGTAAAATGGATCATATCAGTCTCTATCACTGCTAACCATTCTATGGAACCATACGGTAAGAATACGAACAGCGAAACTGTAAATTAGCCAAATACTCAGTAAAGAAAGTCCTAGACCTATCCTCTCGAATTAGAGAGGGTAACAAGTTTGCACTAAATCGGATACAAACTGTATAAGTTCACCGCCCTAGGTCAAAACCTGACCTGGGCCACCGATGATGTTATATGAACTTTCTCCCCTTCCTCCCTACCTCAGGTATAACTAAAACTGGATTTTTTAAAAAATGAGTTGTCTGTTCACCCCGCCACCCCACACACACGTCAAACACTAACACCCGCTCTCGTGTCTAGGCGTAGCAGTAATAATAACAATGGTAGTAGTAGTAGTAATAATAATAACAATTATTATTATTATTATTATTATTACCATCATCATCATCCGGACCTCTTTTCCCACTCAAGGGCAGGGTGAGGAGTAGCAATGTCCAGACAGCCTAAATTTGCCCAATCCAACGGGCCCCGCTTCCATTCACTCATCATTCAAGCCTGCGGAATCCTGACTCTATCGGATACGCCAAGAACATTCACCACGTTCTGTAGCTTCACATAAACGTATCCGATTGAGTCAATCCAGATGCTGCCACGTTAAAAAGGGGTGCCAAAATCCCTGATCATGCACTTCTCACAACATTCATCCAGCCAGCTCGATCTCTTGTCAGTTCCCTAGCCTTACCGACTTCCAAACCTCTCTTCCTCACACACTCATTCACTATATCTCTCCACCTTCTCCTTGGCCTACTTCGCCTCCTCCCTCCTTCAAATTCGCTCAGATATACATTTTTCACCACTCTATTATTATCCATTCTCTCCACATGACCATACCATCTCAGTTCGATTCTGGTGTCCACCAACTTCCTAACTCCTCATCTTTTATGAATCACATTATTTCGTATCCTGTCCACCCTCTGTACTCCACATACATTCCTCAGCAGTCCATTCTCCACTGCTCTTACTCTTGACTTTTCTTTTTCATGCCACACCATAGTCTCACATCCATATGTTAAAGTTGGCACCAACACTCCCTCATGTAAGCCTTGTGCAGCTGCAGCACTTAAGACTCTGTTTCTTATCAAAGCCTTTATTGCACCAGCTACTCTTCTTCCCTGTGTCACTCTACTTTCAACTTCTTTTGCACATTTTCCTCTCTTTTCTATCACTGTACCCAGGTATTTGATCTCTCTCACCAATTCCAGTCTCTCTCCATTCACTGTAAGATCACACTAGGGGTCACCTCTCTCAGTAACCATCACTTTACTCTTTTCTACATTTACTCTCAAGGCACGACGTTCACAGACATTATTATACAAATATTAATAATTAGTAACAATTGCAGTAGCAACAGAAGCAGCAGTAGAAGTTTTGCTAATAAGTGTATTAGTGGTGGTGGTGGTAGTAGTAGTAGTAGTAGTAGTAGTAGTAGTAGCAGCAGCAGCAGCAGCAGCAGTAGTAGTTGTGGTAGTAGTAATAGTAGTAGTAGTGGTGGTGAAAGACCCCATGGTGAAGCGAGGGATAGGGATGGATGCCAAGATGCGAGAGATATGGAAGAGCTGGGTGGGTTAAATCACCATGGGGAAGTGAATAGTAGTGAAGTTGGGGGTGAGGAACATCATGAAGTTTATAATAGAAATGAAACTCAGGATGAAGATCACCATAGAGGAGTGCATGAAAGAAGGAATCATCCAGGTATTATACGTCGTCAGAACGGTAGTGACACAAACAACGAGAAAGTAGAACAGCCTCACAGGTCTGTGCGAGAAGGTCTTCCCACATACTGGATGGGCAAATCCCGAGAAAATGCAGTAACCTAGGTGAACACCACATATAATGAAATAGTTGGATGGTTATCAAGTAACCTTTTTGAACCTCCCAAATGCAGTGCTACAACTGACATGATCAAGGAAATCACTCGCCTGATAGCCAGTTACAACAATAACTCACCCATTGCCTCATTCTCTCATAAGGTCCTTGCACTAATACCACATCTCTTCCTCAACAAGACCCGCCCAAGAGCTAGCATTGCAGAAAATATTAAGGCCATCAAAAGGCGGGTTGAAACATGGAAAAGAGGTGAAATTGACAACCTACTTGAGGAAGCAAGGGCCTTGCAGATGAGAATAAACAACCAATGCAGAAGAAATCAGAATACCAACGATATTGCAAGGATTTTTGGCAGCAAAATGAGACAGGGGAAGGTCTCGATGGCAACAAGATCGCTGTCAGCTGAATCACCAAACGGAGTACTTGACCTGACAGATGAAACAATGCATCAACTAAAAGAAAAACACCCGACTTCACGACAAGCAAGTGCCCGGTCAAAGCTTGACGGCAACTACATTCCTCCCAATCCCATCATATATGACAGGATAACTGGAGATATGGTGTGGTGAAAGGCAATGTACACACAGGGAGGGGCAGGAACGTCAGGCCTGGATGCTAAATCTTGGTGAGTAATCCTCAGTAACATCAAGTTTGGGGAGGCAGCAACAGACCTATGTAACACTATTGCCTCACTGGCGAGGAAGCTGGCTTCAAGTCATTGCAGTAACACAGAATCACTGACGGCTTGCAGACTAATCCCTCTTGATAAGAATCCTGGATGCAGGCCCATCAGGGTGGGTGAAATCTTAAGACTGATTATAGGAAAATGCATCATGGAGGTGGTGAAAGCTGATGTGAAGCAGGCAGTTGGCAACCTTCAAGTGTGTACAGGCCAGCAGGCAGGAGGTGAGGCAGCAGTTCACTCCATGAGGAAAATATTTGGGGAAGAGGACTGTCAGTAAGGCAGTATTATTAGTTGATGCCTCAAATGCATTTAATTCCATCAACCGGGAGGCAATGTTGCACAATATCAAGGTTAAATGCCCAGCATTTGTCCAATATGTGGAAAACACCTACAAAGAACCAGCAGACCTCTACATTGTGGGTAAGACAGCTACTCACGATGTCGGTGTAATCCAGTCCACAGAAGGAACTACCCAGGGGGACCCCGTTGCCATGGCTATGCCTTGGCGATGACAGTGCTGCAACAACAGATCAAATACAAGGCCACCAATGTAAAACAGGTAGCCCATGCCGATGATCTCACGGGTGCTGGCAGGGTTGAGGATGTGAGAAAATGGTGGGACCTTGTAACATCTCATAGCCCTGAAATAGGTTACTACACTAATGCAAGTCCATCTTGATCGTGAAACCAGCTTGCTATTAAGATGCACAAGAAGCATTTAGAGGCACAAACGTGACAGTGACCAAGGAAGGTCAGAGGCATCTAGGGGCTGTGATTGGAACTAAGGAATTCAAAGACAAATATGTGAGCAATAAGGTAAAGACATGGGTAGAAGAAATTCATACACTATCCAGCCACGCAAAAACAGAACCCCATGCAGCATACAGTGCATTTGCCTATGGTGTAAAGCACAAATGGATCTTCATGATGAGGACCACACCAGACATCGAGTTGTTGCTACAACCACTGGAGGATGCAATCAGGGATTCATTCCTCCCAACTCTAAATAATGGCCACATTCCCACACCAGAAGAGAGGTACCTTCTAGCACTACCACCCAGGATGGGAGGCCTTGGCATTATAAATTCAGTAGCCGTGGCAAGCTATGAACACAGAAATTCACTCAGGCTCACCGAATCCTTGTCACAGAAGATCTGAGCCCAGGTTGAGACTAGTGAAATCGACCTCCAAAGGCAGAATGACATAAAGACACAGATAAGCAAGGAGCGTGAAGCAAGACAAAAAGACCAGCTGCAGCACATAATCGAACATCTAACACCAGACCAGTGTAGAAGAGTTGAAATTGGACAGGAGGTTGGGGCATCGAACTGGCTCACAACCTTGCCTCTCAAGGTAAAAGGCTTCCACTTCAACAAACAAGAATTTATTGACACCATAGCCTTGAGATATGGGTGGCTAATAGAGAACCTACCTCAACACTGTGCCTGTGGCACTGCCTTTGACACAAACCATGCAATGGTATGGAAGAAGGGAGGCTTTGTTTGCATCCGACACGATGAAGTACGTGACCTCACTGCCAAAATGCTGCAGGAAATATGCCATGATGTCACGATTGAGCCAGCTCTGCTACCCCTGGACGGCGAGCACTTCACCCACAGAACAGCAAACACATCAAATGATGCAAGAGAGGATGTCAGTGCTCGAGGTTTCTGGACACGAGGGCAGAGGGCATTCTTCGACATCAGGATTTTCGATCCCATGGCAGCATGTCATTGCGAACTGTCTCTCGAGCTGCGCACAAAAGGAATGAACAAGAGAAAAATAGAAATTATCAAGAAAGGATCCAACATGTGGACCACGGTCGATTCACTCCCCTTGTGTTCATGACATCAGGTGGGATGGGTCCAGAGGCAGTAAGATTCTACTCGAGACTGGCAGAGGTTCTTTCTGAGAAGAAACGTCAACCGCAGAGTTCTGTTATGGCCTGGATGAGTTGTTGACTCTCATTCTCCCTCGTGAGGTCTGCTCTGCTATGTCTCAGGGGTACAAGATCATCAGCCCTCAGGCCTGTCTCTCTGGCGGGTATGGATTACGAAGCTACAATGGTCGAGAGTCGCATAGACCAGCGACCCCAATAGTTTAATGTCTTTATTTACACTGTAATATCAATAAATATAAAATAAAAATAATAATAGTAATAGTAGATGGTTGGTAACCACAGCCGTTGGCGTGCTTGGGGCCAACGGATTGTAATGTGAGAATTAGTGTTAACCTTCACATTACAACTCCAAATGGTGAACTGTATTAGGAAGGTTGGTTTTGATCTTCACAATATAATTCCCCGATGGATGGAGGTGATTATTCTACTTGATTTAAAAAAAAAAAAGTAATAGTAGTAGTAGTAGAAGTAACAACAAAAACATGAAAGAACACTCAGAGTGCAGCATGTGCACCCACCAACTGGAGAGGGGCCAAATATTTTACTTAGCTCTGTGGCCAATATCTATGACAGATTACTCATGAAATGAACTAGGAAGCACTAAGAGAGTGCGAACCACCACCAACACCAATAAAATTTATGATTTGCTGCTGTAATTCCTCTTCCCTGGCAGGTGAATATTTATAGTTCTTACATAAACAGTTAATTCTACGGTTTTCGTTAGCCATAATACACAAATACAAACAGGTCTCGCTATAATAGTCTGTTTGCTATGTGATAAATTGCTATAACAATAAACAAAAAGTTAGGCCCAGTTTCAGAATAACAATGGCAAAATAACTGCTAATTTGCTAGAACGATGCCATCCAGTCAGGTTTTGGGGCAAGATGCCAGCCTAGTGTTTGCATTCGTTGTGATCATATGCCTTTCATTCCATTCTGTGCAGGAAAGGCCATTGAAAAATCATTGCTATCATTAAATAACAGTGCAAGTGCATTGCAAATAGTGCAGTGTGCAATATTAAGCGAAGGGATAACTTTTTGTGTGTGAAATAATGAAACTTGTCACTCTGAAATCGAGTCTCCTGTGTTATCACAGTGCCTCCCAGTCACCTGGTTGATCAAGATGGCCACCCAGTGTTTACATTTGCTTTGGTCATCTGCCCTTTGTTCCATTTTGTGCATGACAGGCCATTGAAAGGCCATTGCTGTCACCAGATAACAGTACAAGTGCATAACAAATAGTGTAGTGTGCAATATCTAGTGAAGTGATAACTTTTTAATGTGAAATACTGAAATTTATGGCTTGGAAATCGGGTCTAGGCGAAATGCTAGCCCTAATGAAAAGAATGGTACTATTGAGGGCACTGCAGCCAGGCCTAAAAGGGTAACTTTTCTTTAGATTTTTACCCTAATTACATGGTCATAGGCCACCCTCCCAGTCCCCATTGAACCCATACTATATTGACCTTACTATAAGACAAATCACTATGCGATAGGTTTTTATTTGATACAACCCCATTGTATAGCAAAACCTGACTGTATCACAGAAAGCATACCTGTGATTTCTCTCATCCCGATTCAGATATCAAATAACCCTGACCACAGAAACTATTCTTGACAAATAATCCAGATCAATACAGAATAGAAGTACCATCACCATTTGGAACCTCTGACCACAATCTCATCAAAGCCTTATTAGTCAAGTCCTCCAAACATTCCCTTTCTGAACCTGTCAGGATGACCCGAATGCACTTTGACAGGGCAGACTGGGATGGATTCAGAAATCATCTTGCTGACATTCCATGGCAATCTTTCTTCTCTAGTGACATCAATTCTACCCAGTCCCATTTTAACCCGCGGCGTCCGGTCGACGTTCTTTAAGGTCCACACGTTTTGTCACTGCCAATCCCGTCGACGTACATAAATGCGAAAAAATTGCAAGGTCCCTAATATGCACAATTTTCAATTTTCGCGAGTGATTTTTGGTACGTATACATGTGACACCTTCCTCTACAAGATGCCAGGCAGGGACAATGCCTTACCCAGCATGACCTCCTCCCCCCCCTGCATGCCATTGTCTCAGCAATTCACCTGTTATCAGTGACCTGGCCAGTAAAGCCATGTCATGCCACGGTACGAAATTCAGGGCCAGAGTGATTCCCCAATCAATGACAATGTGGAGGACAAACTTTACATAGCATTAGAGGAAGAAACAGTCAGAAATGATGATCAGGTAATGTGGCAAAAAAAGGTCAGGTATGGTGATGAGTTAGTAAGTGAAACAATGCTTATAATGCCTATATTACTGCTTGAAAACCAATATACTCTCGTACTACATATAAATTCGTACCAAGTAAATAAATAAATACCGTTTATGAGTGGTGTGAAATAGTTATCCTCCCATAGAACTCGTTTTCTTTGGTGCCAGCCTGTTAGAAAACCCAGTAAGGTAAGGAGGTACTCGTACCTGTATCGAGTATTTTAAACCTCAGTTGAGTGATTTCTCGATGAATTTTCGATGTTTCTCACCAAAAGTGGAGGTTTGAGCCAAAAAAAAAAAAAAATCCAAAAATGGTCGGGATTGGGGGGAGTCAGTGGTGGAAAAGTGGTCGGGATGGAGCGGGTTAATGGCTTAATACAAGCTGGTATGGAATTGTTCATACCAAGTCAACAGTTCACTAAAAGATTGGACTCCCCAAAATGGTTTGATAGCAAATGTGCCAGAGCAATGGCCCAAAAGTCATTAGCATATAACTCTTAAAATCAAAAACATCAGAATCACTCTGTCATTTTAAAAATGCTAGAAACCATGCAAAAGCTGTAATAAATCTTGCTAAATCAAACTTTCTTCAAAATCAAGCATCAACGCTACTTAACAACTCTAATGACGATAGAATATTCTGGTCAACTCTTAATACTTTCAGTAATAACTTTAACATGTCATCATCCACTCCCCCACTAAAATCTTCTGATGGCAACATTACAAATGCGTGGGAAAGCGAATATCTTTGCCAGTACATTTGCCAGAAACTCTACCATAGAGGAAGTCAGCCAGAACGTCCCAGTACTAGAACTTGACTCTCCCAAAATTGTTCCATTTAAAATACAGATGAGATATGTAAAATCCATCCTAGACAATTTACCATCAAGCAAATCTCCAGGCTCAGATGGAATTCCTCCAATTGTTTTGTAAAAGTGTTCCCCAGAACTTGCCTCTGTTCTAGCTAAATTGTTCAGACTGTGCAGACGTACTTCTTCATTCCCTAATTCTTGGAAAGAAGCCAACATCCACCCAATGCCAAAGAAAGGAAGTTCCTCTGACCCCTCTGATTACTGACCAATAGCTGTCACATCTCTTCTTGGTAAGGTATTTGAAATTTCATTTAATAAGTGCATAGTTAAACATCTTGAACCCAACAACTTAATTAGTGATAGACAATATGGTTTTTGCCACGAAAGATCCACCATTGACATAATCTAGCTCCTGACTCATACCATTCATCAATCATTTGACCAATATGAAGAAACTCATGCAGTAACCCTTGAAATCTCTAAAGTTTTTGACAGCATTTGGCACCATTCCCTTGCTATGGACTAACGTCTTTTGTTCCTCTGCTTTCATCATATCTCAGTGACAGAAAAATAAGAATAAAAGTAGATGATGTATATTTCAATTTCCACTCAATTAACCCCAGCGTGTCACAGGGATCAATTCTGGCACCAACACTATTCCTGGTTCATATTAATGATCATTTATCTGTCACTCACAATCCCATCCATTCATATGCAGATGACTCTACACTTCTCAGTTCATTCACATTCAAACACCCATTTACAAAGTCTAATATCTCTAACTCTCATCTCAGTACAGCCATCTCCATAAACCAATACTTATCTATGATCATTGAATGGGGACAAAACAACCTTGTCTCATTTAACCCAAGGCATCCCAACGACATATGGATACGTTCCCACGTTTTGTCACAGTGATACCCAACAACGTATCCATACATTTTACAATTGTGAGGTCCATCATTTGCACATTTTTCAAGTTTGGTGGGTGATTTTTGGTAGCCATATCTGGGAGACCTTCCTCTACCCCTCGTCAGGCAGGGATACTGCCTGGCCCAGCATGACCCCCCTCCCCCCCTCGCACGCCATTTTCTCGGCAACTCACCTGTTAGCAGTGACATGGCCACTAAAGACATGTCACACCACGGTCTTTCCAATGACGAAATTCAAGGCGAAAGTTATTCCTGAGGCGGAGGACAAAGGAAGAAACAACCAGAGGAAAAACAAGCAGAAGTGATGAGGCGATAACATCATAAAGGAAGGTGAGGTATGATGATGTGCTTGGTGAGTGAAACAACATTTATATCGTCTATATTATTGTCTGAAAACCAATATTCTCTTGTACTACAATCATAAATTCTTACCAAATGAATAAATCTCTTACCTTTTATGAGTGGTTTGGAATAGTTACTCCTCCCATAGAAAATGTTTTCTCTGGAGCATGAGCCACAGAAGACGGTACCAGGTATTCAGAGGGACACCCGTATAATGCAATTATAAGCTCAGCTGAGCACTTTTATGGTCATTTTCCAATGTTTCTCATAAAAAGCGGAGGTTTTAGCAAAAAGAAAAAAAAAAAACTTTTTGAAAATCAGCCAGGAATGGGGGGGGGGTTAGTGGTGAAAAATCGGTCGGGATGTGGCGGGTTAATGCTAGTAAAACCAAATATATAAAATTTACCAATAGACAGATATTGCCTGAATCCTATATTACCTTCATTGCTAGTAATACTCCTGAAATACCTGCCATAGAAGCTGGAACAGACCCAGCAAGAACACTGCAGTCCAGGAGCATTACCCTCCAGCCGGACCAGCCCTCGCCAGGTTCGGGGTGGGGCTGATTCCTCAGTCCCAAGCAGCATCCAAGTGACGGCCATTAGCTGCACAAAACCAGTGATGGCCATCAGTTTCACAAAACCAGTGATGGCCATCAGCTGCACAAAACCCGTGATGGCCTTCAGCCACACAAACCCAGAGACAGCCATCAGCCACTCAGCCACTGCAAACCCCCCTCTCCCCTGCAGAAACCGCTGACGGCCTTCAGCTGCACTCGGGGAGAAACGGTACCACCCCCTCTCCTTCTGCAGCCGCCTCCAGGAGCTGGACTCCGGTGATGGCCTTCAGCCACACCAGCAGGCAGGTGATGGCCATCAGCCGCACGTTGACTGCCATCCACTTCCCTCACAGGACAACGGTGATGGCCTTCAGCCACACCTGTGGACAGGTGACAGCCGTCAGCTGCACCTAGCCCATGGTCCTCTCCGGAAGTTGGGCACCGGTGACCACCATCAGCCACACCGACAGGAAAGGGACGGCCCTCAGCCGCCCTCCTCCTGTTGCCCATGGGCAAAGGACAACCCTTGCTCGGCTCAACCCTCCTGTAGCCAAGCAAGACACCCTTCCGTTTCCCCCTACAGAGGTAGCCTCCATGAGGAACTTCCCTGGCTGGAGGAGGTTTGGCGAGGCCCTGTGGTGACCCCGGGAGTGTGTGCAGTTCAGCCGGTGCCCAGGGAAGACGACCAGCTGTCAGACTCCAACCAGAGGTGACGCCGCAGACTACCCCTGACGGCGGCCTGGCAGGAGGGAAACCGTAGCTGCCAGACTCCCAGAAGTGTCCTTGTGACCCCAGGGTGTGACCTCCACAGCCCCAGACAACGGCAACCTCCTCCCCAGGGTGGGCGCAGACAAGCACGCCCGCTCTCCCTGTTTGGCCCAAGCCACAAGGACCAGACCCCACCCTTGAGGGTTCACAAGAGGAGGACCTCTCACTACGCTGCCCAACAGCCCTCAGAAGATGACGTCGCCCCTGAGGATTGTCCTGTGTTCCCTGAAAGAAGGGACACCTGACCGGACCCCTCCTACACCTGGCCGACACCTGTAGAGCCCAGGCCTTCAGCAGCCCAGTCGGAGCCCTCTAGTTTACCTAGTGCCTTTGTGATTGAATACTGTACTTTGTCGTACTTGTACTCATATTGTATACTATGTGTAGAATTTAAGATAATATACGTGTAAGGTTGTTGCCCAGAGTTTTTATGCCCTGTTCCTCTCGTAGTGTGTTCTAGCTCTGGTCACAAGAGAGAACCCCACCTCAATAGCTAGTGTTTCTAGGATGGGTAGTAGACCTAAAATCACCTAGCATAACAATGGTGGCCAGGGGTGGTTCTTGACCCGGGCAGAATACAGGGAGAAGCAAAACAGGGATATTGGCAAAATGGCAACAAAACCCCATGTGCAATTACCTAAATTAGACCCAGAACATGCAATATACTCACATACCTGTCCACGACCAAACCACTCCTAGACATAGGGTTTGAAGATGACAGACAAAAAATAGCAGTCACCCTGCATCTCCTGGTAAAGCAGTAGCCAGTATCACACCCAAGATCGTCCCGGAGCTGACATGGGCAAATTTCACGCAAATAGTGATTCAGGCCATCATGCCATCATTGGAAAGAGTTGTGGCACTATCATAGCTAGACAGTCTAACCTATGATGGGAGCCTAGATGATACACTCATCCAGGCCAGGCGACTCGTCACTGCCGCATACCTGGATACTGATGCAACAACCTGGGAACAACATACATTCAACACGCCTTTAATGGTCCTCCCCAGTGTTATCAAGGAACATTTTATGATACACGACCCAACTGGAGACCTAGATAAAGACATTCAACTGATACGGCATCTCCTAACCTCCGCTCCACCCTGCAGCAAATTATTGTTGTAAGCAAATTCCCCACCCAAAGGCCAGCACCACACCACAAACCATGGACGCCCTCAGCACACACCAACCCTCATCCACACCCAACCTATCCAGGGCACACCCCACCAACAAACGCCCCAGCGACAAAGAAAATACAAATTTGATTTCCATCATCTTGTGGGAGTTCTCCGTCTGCAGCCACAGATGTCCACTCCACAACATCCGAGAACAACTAAAGGCTGCCCAGCACAGACCAGCCACCCAGGGACGATGGAAAGTGTCCTCCCTGGATAACAAGGGCACTGAGGACGATGCCTTACCAGCCCAGGACACTGACCCTGGAGAAACGGAGCCAGAGGAAGATGAGATCCCACAGGAGCTGAATTTTTTAGGCCCGCCCCTGCACCTCACCACGGTGGTGGGGACAGCCTCTCAGAAATACCGCCCCCCAGGCTACGACAAGATAAGACTGAATGGGGTGAAAGCGAGGCTACTGATCGACATGTGAGCAGCCAGATCCTGCCTCTACAGCCATTTTTACTCCCATCATAAGTTGGCCTTTGGCCTGCTTTTCCCTATGTCAGCTCATCTCATGGATGCAGGGAATGGTTCCCTGCCCATACATGGGGAAACCTAGGCCCTGCGCACCAACACCCACCAACAATTCTCTACCCAACACAAATTCATCATGTTTGACTCAACCTGCCGTGCATATGATGGTTACCTGGGACTGGATCTCCTGCAGAAGCTATGCACGAACATCGATTGTCACAAGCGACATCTCCAGTTCCAGAAGCCCCCAGACCCCTCCCCTCAGCCCCTCTGCAAGTGAAGACCCCGTCTCCCCAGCCCCCCCCTCGTCTCCCCAACCCCCTCCACGCCCCACCTTCCCAGCAACCATCTCCTCCGCCCTAACAGCACGAGGCCTGGCTACATCTGAACAGGCCCACTGGAGCCTCCATCCTGTTCTCATCCAACCTGCCACCTGGAACCCTCTCAGCCTGTCTGCTGTCCCCCACCTTCCTCCCCTCCCCCACATCGCAGAAGTCCGAGTAGCAAACATCTCCACCACCACCCCTCACACTACCTAAAGGATTAGTGGTGGGAAAGATGGAGGAGGCCGAGCCCTGTGCACCCTCCCATTCCTCCCTGCTGCCCTACCCCCACAACCTGAACACCTCTCACCGCACCAAGCAGACAGCCTCCGCCAACTTCTCCTGGACTTCCAAGATCTCTTCACGTCAGGCCCTACCAACATCGGCCACACCACCTACCTGACACACGAAATACACACCACAGAACCACACATTCGCCAACCATCAAGGCAGAAGAACCCCAAACAATGGGCTGAGAAAGACCAGCAGGTCCAGGAAATGCTCGATGCTGGTGTTGTATCACCCTCCACCAGCTGTGGTCCTCCCCCATCGTCTTGGTCAAAAAGAAAGATGGCACCATGCATTTTTGTGTGGATTACCACCGACTGAACGACGTGCCTACCAAGGATGCCACCCTCCTTCCCAGGATAGACAACTCCCTCGATTCCCTATACGGAACCTGCTGGATCTCCACCTTGGACCTCCGATTGGGATTCTGGCAAGTCCCCGTACACCCCGAGGACAGAGGGAAGACAGTGTTTTCCACCAGTAATGGGAAACACTGAGTTCAACGTCCTACCATTCGGATTCTGTAACGCCCCACCACCTTTTCCATGTTAATGGAGTCTGTCGTAAGTGGCTTTACCTGCGAAATCTGCCTGGCATACCTGGACAACGTAATCATTTTCAGCCAGACATGGGCCAACCACCTCCAATGCCTCAGGAAGGTCTTCCTATGCATTCACCAGGCAGGCCTCAAGCTCAGACCCTTGAAATGCAATCTGGCTGCACAAACTGTCATCTTCCTGGGACACATTATTTCCAAGGAAGGAATATCGCCTGACCCCAACAAGCTGCATGCCATCGCAGACCTTCCCTTACCCCAAGATGTCCATGAAGTCTGTGCCTTCCTAGGACTTATGTCGTACTACTGGCACTTCGTGAAGGAGTTTACAGACATCATCAAGCCCCTCCATGACATGACCAAAAAAGGCAAGCCTTTTATCTGGACCGACGAATGGAGAGCAGCATTCCACAAACTGAAGAACAAACTTGTCACCTCCCCAATCGTCGCATGCCCCGACTACACCCTGCCCTTCCGTCTATATACCAACATGTCCTTAGTAGCAATCAGCACTGTCCTCACCCAGGTGCAGGAAGGACAGGAGCAATCATCGCCTGCGTCAGCTGCACCCTCAACCAAGCTGCAAAATCCCCTTCCCCCTCAGAAACTGGTGATGGCCTCCAGCTGCACTCGGGGAGAGATGGTACCATCCCCTCTCCTTCTGCAGCTGCCTCCAGGAGCTGGACTCCAGTGACAGCCTTCAGCTGCACCAGCAGGCAGGTGATGGCCATCAGCCGCACCTCGACTGCCACCCACTTCCCTCACAGGACACCGGTGACGGCCTTCAGCCGCACCTGTGGACAGGTGACGACCATCAGCTGCACCTCGCCCATGGTCTTGTCAGGAAGTTGGGCCCCGGTGACGGCCATCAGCTGCATCGACAGGAAAGGGACGGCCCTCAGCTGCCCTCCTCCTGCTACATACAGGACCTCGGTGATGGCCATCAGCCACGCCAGGGGGAGACACTCCACCAAACGTCTCTAATCCTCTGTGACTTCCCCTGTGGAAGACGACCCTTGCTCAGCTCAACCCTCCTGTAGCCAAGCGGGATGCTCTTCCATTTCTCCTTACAGAGGCAGCCCCCAGGAGGAACTTCCCTGGCTGGAGAAGGTTTCGTGAGGCCCCATGGCGACCCAGGGGGTGTGTGTAGTTCAGCCGGTGTCCGGGGAAGATGACCAGCCGACAGACTCCTGCCGAAGGTGACACTACCCCTGACGGCAGCCCAACCACAGCCACCAGACTCCCAGAGGTGTCCCTCCCCAGCTGCAGATGACAGCGACCTCCTCCCCAGGGTGGGCACAGACAAGTGCACCAGGTCTCCCTGTTTGGCCCGAGCCCCAAGGACCAGACCACCCCTCGAGGCCCCATGAGAGGAGGGCCATTCACTACACAACCCAGAGTCCACAGAAGATGACGTCACCCCTGAGGATTGTCCCGTGTCCCCTGAAAGAAGGAAAACCTGATGGGACCCCTCCTACACCTGGCAGACACCTGTATAGCCCAGGACTTCAGCAGCCCAGTCAGAGCCCTCTAGTCTACCTAGTGCCTTTGTGATTGAACAGTGTACTGTGTCGTACTTGTACTCGTATACTGTGTGTAGAATTTAAGATAATATACATGTAAGGTTGTTCCCTAGAGTTTTTATTCCTTGTTCCTCTCTTAGTGTGTTCTAGCTCCGGTCTCAGAAGGGAACCCCGGCTAAATAGCTAGTGTTTCTAGGACGAGAAGTTGACCTAAAAACACCTAGCATAACAATTCCCATCTCCAAAAGAACTGAAATTCTTGGTGTCTCACTTAATATTACCCTCAGCTGGACCTCTCATGTCAGATCACTTGCTAAAACTGCCTCAAAGACTCTTAGATTATTGTACAGAGTCCATAACTTCTTCACTGACGAGCAATAGGCTATAATTTATAAGAATCATTTGTACTCTCAGCTTGAATATTGCTCACCCTTGTGGAATGGATGTGGAGAGATTGTACCAAAACAACTAGACAAAATTCAGAACAAAGGTGTAGGAATTATTAATAACCCTCCTATCATAAATAAACAACCTCCCCTACAAGTAAGAAGGAATGTTGCATCCCTTGCATTATTTTATAGATACTTTTATGGCAAATGCTGAGACGAAGTTGCGTCCATTGTGGCACCTCTTCATGCCTTGCCCTGTGTTACACGGGCATCTCGTGGCACTCACGACTGGAATGTCACACTGCCATATTGCAGAACTGCCTATCAGAAATCTTTTATTCCCCAAACTGCATCTCTTTGGAACTTGCTTCCACAGAGTTGTTCCCCCTTAAACGTCAACCTACAGCTGTTCAACTCCAGCTGTTACAGATTTTATATGAACGGAGGACACCAGTAATCAGGTGTTTTTTTTTTTTTTTACTCACTTGCTTTTCCTTCCTCTGTTCTATTAAAAAAAAAAAAAAAAAACTCAGATTCTAATAAATTCTTCCATGATCCACTCTCCTGCCCATCCACCAAATTTAATTAAAGTATGATAACGACTTTTGAGATTCCTTATACACAAACAGACAAACTTGGCTGAATGCACACTCTCCATTAAATTTACTGCCGGAGATAATTGCTCCATCCTTTTGAATTAACCATTTGCACCAACTTGTGCTTAAATCAGATCAAAACAATTTGAGTAAACTGTGCTCAGCAGCATTGACCATTGATCAGTTCTCTTGTCTGATTGTTCTTAAAACCGAATTTCTTTATCCTTCTTGTAACTCTTAGTATGTGACAGCATCTCTGGAAGTAATGTGAAGGTGGCCCACTTGGTCTTTCCAGAAGATTGCAGGAAATTTTCTTCAGTTTGTGATCAAATATTTCCTTGTTACTCTTATTCCTGCTAGATGAGTTGTTTATGTGGAACACCCCAGACTGAAGTTGTTGAACCACCCAGTCACTCATTGGGCACCAGGGAGTGAGGATGTTGCCCTAATTCTCCAAACTACACCCCTTACCTCACCACTCAGTAGGAAAGGAAGCAAACCCAGCCACCCGTGTAGTACAGTACCGCCTACCACTCAGTATTACCTCTGACAGTGACTCCAATGGAGAGGAGGCAGAAGTGGGGTGAAACAGGAATAGAAGTTGAGCATGTGTGACTACGTGTGCCCAATGCAAGGTTGGCCTTTGTATGAGAGAGCATTTCCCTGCTTACCTCACCTCCAAATGATTCTAAGTTTGTATATTTATGTGTAAATACCATGGTTAGGTATAAATGAAAACAAAAATTAGTGTAGTGGTGAATAAGGAGACAATCGTGAGTGACAATGCAGTGAACTATACCCATGTGAAACTGAAAATGACACTTGTGGGAAAGTTATTCTAGATTATTATAGTTCTCTAGCATCAAAGATAAATAGACACAGAAAATAACACTAAGTGCATAAGTAGGAAAAAATGTTATAAAAATAAGTAAATAAATGGCTATTTTTGGTGGTCAAGTGCTGCAATTTCTTCCCTTCCATGGCAACTCTGCATATATACATTAGTTTAGTATCTTGACATTGAATTTGTAGTCATAAATGGTAATAAGTTACATATTAAGCAAGAAAATGCTTAAATTATACGGGAAGCAGTGTGTTGTCTCCTCAGTTACTATAATGCTCACATAACATCTGTCTATCTATCTATTGCCAGACGTCTTAACCCCTAAAGTACTATGACTGACGATCATCGGTTTGCAAGTTTGACACGTAGAGTCCTACGACTGGCGATCATAGTAAGTCTGTCAAAAACTGCCGAGCACTGAACCAGCCCCTTTTATATCGTAAATGGTTCCTACCCAATCAGAACTAGGAGATGAAAGGGTGGGAAGGAAGATCCCGCCCTCTCACCTAGTCTGTGGAGGGACCTCTCCCCCTCCAGCCACTTGTCCACGTACCTTTGGCCGATTGGTTACTGCAAGCTCTGTTCCCTCCCACCCAAACTACTCACCAATACCACATCTACATCCAGTGAGGGGAGCGCCTCATGCCCGCTCCCCCCACCCCCCCGGCCTCTCTTCTCCACTTCCCTCCACCCCCCATTTATATCGAATGACGTGACAATTTCCCTACTATGATCGCTTTATTTGTGTGTTTTCTTCCGCCAAAATACCTCCTCACACCACCTCCTCCACACTGGGGGTGTCTCATCCCCCCTCACCCCCACCAGAGACCTCCCATCCCACCTCCACCTCCCTCCCTCCATATCCTTTGTCCCGAATATGTCAAGGTAATTGCCCTGACATTATTGGTCTGTGTCTGCCTACTCTTATTTATTTATTTATTTATTTTTTTTTTTGCTTTTTTTTTACTCTCCAGATGACTCCTACAACAGAAACATATTTCAAATTAATTTCGTTGACTTTGGTAAAGTTCTTTAGTGAAAAATAGGTTTTTGCCGAATTTTTCAAGTTTGGAACAATATTTTTTTGCTTTTTTTTTTTTTTTTAATTTCATGCTGACTCCCACATCAAATTTCAACAGTAGAAACATATTTTACATTGATTTCAAGTATCTTGGTAAAGTTCTCTAACGAAAATTAGGTTTTCGCCGATATTTTCCTAGTTTCTCTCTTACCGTGACGGGGGACTTTTATAATTTCTGACAGGCAGTTTTACAGTAACCATCAGACCTAGAGGACTGGGATTGGCATGAAAAGGTGGGTAAATTCAAGATCTTCAAATCTGTGAGAAAAATAATTACCTTGGTAAAAGATGAAAATTTTACCCCGAACTGTGGCTGGGGTGGAACATAGCTTCAGAAAACTAGTCTTTAGGGGTTAGTACCATAAGGGGTTACAGACAAATCGCCTCCATGTCACGCTGTCCCTTGCCATTTCACTGTCCTCCCTCCAGCTCACACACACTCTCCCTCATATACCTCTCCACTCCATTCCTCCATATCATCCAAGGCATCCCCTTCTCTCTTCCTCCCTCCACTTCACTCATATACAATCTCCTCGTTAGTCTCTCTCTCTCCATCTTCACCACACGGCCAAACCATCTCAGTGTATAAATTTTCTAGTAACGCTTTCATTCATATCAACATCCACACCAGAAAGCTCCTTTGCTTCCTAATTTGTCAGTCTGAAACTCCACATCCTCCTGTCAAACAACTCATTTCCACTGCGCCCACTCTTGACTTGCGTCCTTCCAACAAGGTCCAAGCTTCACTTCTATTCGTTAAACTTGGCATCACAATACTATCATGCAGTGCCTTTTCTTACATCCATGCTCACATCCCTGTCTCTTATCACTGCTTTCAAAGAACCAGCCACTTTTCTTCCCTGTTGTACCATTTCAAGCACTTCATCCTCCAAACTCCATCCTTACTGATCACACAACCCAAGTATTTAAATGTACTCACATTTTCCATTCCTCACCATAAACCCCACTGTACATTCAGTGACTTGATTTCTCTTGAAGACCATAACTTTACTCTTCCCTACAATCACTTTTAGAGTCCGTTTCGTGCACACACTTCCAAACTCATTCACCAAGCTTTGAAGTTCCCCTTCCTCTTCACTTAACAGTACAGTATCATCTGCACACAACACAGAAAGTTTCCGAACGCTGCCCTCTCTCATTAGTGCCGTTCCAATATCCATTGCCCTACCTGATAATGGTATCTCATTTGTAACACCATCCACATACAGATTGAACAACCATGGAGACATGACACATCCCCATTTCAATCCAACATTCATATAGAAAAATTAACTCAGTTAACTCTCTACATACATGCTCTCCACGGCATTTAAAAACTTCTCATTGACTCCATATATTCTTAGCATTTCCACATTCCTTGTCATCCACTCTGTCATATGCTTTTTGCAAATCCGTGAAGGCCACATATACGGCACCTTCTTTCCCTTCTGTAGAAACTTTTCCACAAAAGGCCTTAGGATCAATATTAAATCTACATAACCTCTTCTCTCCCTTAAACCTTCCTGTTCTTCTCCAACTATTTCCTCTGTTATTTCTCTAACTCTGTCAATAACTATCCTACTATATACTTTGCCTATTACACTAAGAAGACAAATACCATTATGATTATCACACACTTCGTTTTCCATTTTTCCTTTGTACTGGGGAATAATCATACCTGACATCCAATCCTCAGGAACTCCATTTTCCTCCCAGGCCAATCTGCACATCTTCCTTATCCATTCTACCACCATCTCTCCTTTATGCTTCTCCATTTCACCATGCACTCCATCAGTTCCTGGGGCTTTCCCCATTTTGACTTTCTTCATTGCTTCCACCACTTCCATCCTTTTGGTCTCTTCTTCACTTCTCACCACCCTCCTTCTCCCAGTCATTCTTCAGCCACTTATACTCGCATTACTTTCATTCTCTATGCTTAACAGCTCCTTGAAGTGTCCTCTCCATCTGCTCACTTTTTCTCCTTTCTCCACTATTAATCTATCATTTATATTGTTCATCCCCCACATTAACTTCTTTATCACCCTGTCTAACTCTCTTTACCTCCTTCCAGGACATTTTCTCACATTCTCTCCACTTTACACTCAAATTCCTTCCAAATTCCTTATCCACTCTCTTCTTATTCTCTCAAACTAATCTTTTCACCTCTCTAATCCTCTCCATATAACTCTCACTTCTGTTTCTCAACTTCCTCCATGCCTCTGCTCCCCAATTACTCACTATACACTTTCTTCTTATGCACCACAGCTTGCCTCACCTTATTATTCCATCATGCTGTTCTTTGCACCCCCTTTCGTCTTCTCTCACCCCACACACACCACCTCACATGCTGCACAGTTTTCTTCTATGAAAATCTTGCACACACCTTCCACCCCCTCCACCTGCCCCAAATCATATTAACCCAATCACTCAACTTGTCTCTTATATTCTGCCTTTTTTCCATCCTCTTGCAACCTGTCTACCCTCCTTGTATGGTCTACTTCCTTCTGTCCTTCCCTCCTATTCCTCCATTGCATTTGAACCTAGACTTTCACTACCACCAAGTGGCTGTCAGAAAGTCCATTCCCTCATCCTCTGTATGCTCTTGAACCCATAACATACCTTCTCATTCCGTCATCCACACACAAAATAATCAACCATTGCCTCTCATTCATTCAGTTTACCATCAACCCTTTTCATCACTCACCACGTATACCTGTGATTCATTTTGTGCCTAAAGAGGGTATTGGCTATCACTAACTCCCATTCTCCCCGGACAAATGTCCAATAGAGTACTGCCATTCTCATCCACTTCTGCAGACACACCCCACTCACCAATTACCCCATCCACCTACACATTCCCAACATGTCCATTCATATCTCCAATCAAAAACGCTTTCTTATTCCTCTCAAACTTCTCCACACACACTTCAACATTTGCCCAGAACTCTTCTTTCACTTGTAATGATGGTAAGCACAGGTTCGTTTTGAAGAATAATAAAAATACCAATTTATTTAGCCCAAATATAATTAAAGATATTATTAAGATTACAGCCTTGGACCAATACATACACCACCACCCCAAAAAAAATACAGTTAAACAAAAAATTTACAAAACACACACACACACACATAGAAAGGGAGAAAAATGAAGAAAACAAATAAAAATCAACTTATGAGCAGAGCGGTGATAGCCCGGTCAGCACACTCAACGTAGGGTAGCCCCACACTTCCCACAGCGAGATCCCAGCAGGAGAATATAGTGCTAGGGGAGGTGTGTAGTGGTCGGAGCCACTGCAAGGACAGACTCTAGGATCCTGAGCTCTGATGTTGATGGCTCGGTTTGGGTTTCACTTGGCTACTCTATGAATCTCTTTGAAGCTCCGGCCGAGTAGGCAGTGGCTCAATTGGTAGAGAGGCTGCCTGCAGTCTACAGGATCCAGGTTCATATCCCCGCTGGGGCAGGGAACAGTTTAAGGATTTGAATTTCATAAAAACAGACTTTCCTGATCTACCAGAAGACCCGCTGACATGTCGTAAAAATACCCCCGCTAATACCAATACACCAGTCCTGTATGAGACAGCCCTAGCATGTATTCAATATGGACGGTGGGTGTTAGCGCCTAAGTGGTGACATGTAGAGGTGTATGGTATGTAGGAGGACCACTGGGCCTTGGGAGCAGGACACACACACACAAAAAAAAAAAAGAAAGTGGTGTGACGAGACTAAGTGACTGTAGGGTTGCTTGACAGGAATGTGAGGCAAGATGGTGGTGCGGTGGCTGGTGGTGTAGATAGTAGCGTGGTGATGTGGTGGTGTCGGAAAGGTGAGTGTAACACACTCTGCTTGCATAATGTGCTTAATGCTAAGTGTCGCATTTGTGATTTCGCTGTTGTAGGATAATTCCATATCATAATAGGCCTATAGTGCAACAAGTGTCCTTATAATTGAAAATTGGTGAATAGCTAGTTTTTAGTGTTTTAATGCAAGGATGTCTGCACTCAGATTTCATCCGGTACGTGGTTTGGTGTGCCTGCCTGGGTGACAGGAAAAAAAAAACCATCTCCAGTTCCCTCTCACCCTCTCACCCTGGAAAACTTGAGGACATACTGTTTGTTTCAAAGGTTAGTAGAATGACTGATGATGTGACTAAAATTTAACCATTTTTGGTTAAGTGTCAGTGAATCAAAGCAGCTCATGGTTACACCCTATTTTCCCCTCAGCAACATGGGTTAGAAATCACACCACCTTAACCGAAGGGCTGACCTGGACTCGTCCACAAAAGTTAGTACACATTGGGAAAAAGTTGTTAAAAATTGCCTTCTCATGTGATGTTGACCTATGATTTATTATTCAAAAAAAAAAAAAAAAAAATCAGTCAACCTTTTGGGCAATCCTCAAATCACCTACCAAGTTTAATCCAAAACAGATAAAAAAATTTCTAGTCATTTTGCACACACACACACACACACACACACACACACACACAAGGAGTAAAACATATCACCCTCTCTCGCTTTGCAGGCGCGAACTGTGTAATAATGTTACTCATCTTATTTAATCTGGAGTCAGACCAGTAACACCGGAAATGATGGCTGTAAACAGATCATCCACTTGTCACTCTGTCCTCCTCCAGCAGGATAAACTCCCTTCAACACTCACTGCTTTTACTTTCTTGACCAAAGTACCTTTCCTTCATTCTTTCTATATGGCCAAGCAATCTAATTACATTTGCCATTCTTTAGCACACCCACTTCAGCAGCAGAAGTCTCACAGATTTATTGTTTTTTCTCTCTGTATTTCCACCTAATCAAACATACTCCTCTCAAATAACTACTTCAAATCCTCTTCCCCTTGACTTGTGTCCTTTAAAAGATAGGGCTACAGGCCTACTTTCATACGTTAGAGTCGCGGTAAGAGAACTGTTGTGACGACTTCTTTTCTTCCATACCCACTTTCCTATTCCACTGTTGCTGCCTGCAGGGTACAGTCATGGACAAAAGTCCTGCAACCGGCAGTAGATCCGCACATACCATGAGGAGTGGTGGCTAAGTTATCCACCAGATGGCTCTGCTACTTGGACACAAGAACAGAATCGCACAACGCTGTGAATGCAAGAGAAATGTGCCATCTTGTATGTGACGCATTACCCAGAGGCAGCAAATAAAAACACGCATACGAAGAAAATTGTTGTATGTTGTAAGAATACCTTTGCGTAATTATTAGACGTAGATAGAGCTGATGCTTCACTTGTGATAGCCTACTCGTTCATAAGAGTATATATTGACAGGAATCATGATTTTTCCTTCAGTTTATCATGCAGCGGTTGGGGGAATATAATGATGCATGATTAACAGCAGTTTATTTAAACATACCTGCGTATGGATTATACCATTAAAGCTTTTTGTTTCAGCGTCCTTTGAAAATGTTACATCACTATCGTGTGGCACCAGATCATGAGGAGATGAACTACAAATACCATTATTTTATATTCCAGAGTGATCTTTCCTTCGTAATTATTATGATCATACAATATTAAAACCCTTTACATACAAAAAAACACTGAACAGAGTTACCACAAAGTAAGGAACAATGTTGCTTTTTGTCTCAGCGATCCAACCCCTATTTGCGGTCGATAGAGAGGTTGCCAAGGTGAACTAAAACCACATGAAAGCTTTTTGACAAACAAAATATGACAGGGAGATACTGGATACACTCAAGTGATGGTGTATTGTAGTGACAGATTATACCACAACTTACAACATAAATATTGCTTGCTGAATGTCTTCATAAAATACTCCACCGTCCTCACTCGAACCTCACTTACACACACTGAGTCCAGTCTCCCCGTACAGAATGGTAGACACCCGACGAAGTTACTTCGACAGCGATGCGACTGATAACCAATAGTAAAGTACGTTTGCTACTGTTTTTACAATATCATGATGGTGACAAATACTGAAATGTAGACTGCTAATCGCTTTAACCAAATATCAGTGACAATTATGATTTTTATTAGTTTTTTTTCACTGTTGTGCATGTTAATGGAAGAATTCACAATTATATCCTATAAATAAATTTTATAGTGAGAAGTCTGTGAATCAAAATAACTGGGATGGGCATATATAAGGAGTAATTAGTCATATCTACTTTTTTATATGTTAACACTAGATATAATTTTAAGTAAAATATGGTAATTGCCAAGTATGATCTGGTCTGTATAAAAAAAGCATAATATTTTCCTTCCCTATGAAATCCTTAAGGTTTGTGTAAAGTCTTATGACTCTCCATAGATGATTGAATCCATTTTAATACTGATTTCTGAATCTCAGGTATGGCAACACCACTAGCTGATTCCCCCGACGTTATCTCTACCCGGGGATGTATAATAGGTATGTGGCAGGCAGGGACACCACTGCCAACAATAGCTCAAGAATTTGGAGTCTCCAAGTAGACCATATTGCGTGGCGTCAAACGATGGCAAGTGGAATGCGTACAGACAACAAAACGGAGAAGTGGAAGGCCAAAGATCATGAGTCATCAGGATGACCAAAGAATCTTGCAGACCGCACGAGAGAGACCCATGATGTCATCCGTGCAGATAACTAGAGAACTGTAGCTGCCCTGCCACCACCGCACAACACGTCGACGCCTACATCACGGAGGAATTCACTGATGTGTCCCAGCCGTTAAGGAAACCTTGACTACCACTCACAAAGAGACACTACTGGGATTTGCATTACAACACCTGCCCACGACCGTATAATTCTGGAAAACCACTATTTTCAGTGATGAAAAGTTATTCACCTCGGTAGAGTCTGGTGCAACACAGTGCTGGCGACCGCCTAGTACAAGATACTGCCCTGAGAACATCAATGTGATAATGAGATGCTTACAGAACTCGATGTCATTTTGGGGGTGGATGTGGGGATACGGACAGGGTGAACTAGTGAAAATAGAAGGACGTTTTAACAGCCAACAATACATTCAAATACTAGAGGAAGTGTTGATTCCAGCTGTAAGAACAATGGCTATCCCTCACCCGAAGCCCATAAGGTTTGTTCATGATAATTCCTCTGGTCACTGTAGCAAGTTGGTGCGGGATTTGTTGAGTGCACACCCCGAGTTAGAGGTAACTGACTTGCCTACAAAAGCGGTGTGACATCAACCCAACAGAAAATATGTGGGTCATTATGTGCAAAGACTGGGACATAGGAGAGGAAAGGAGTGTGACTGTTATAGAAATGAAAGCTAGAGAGGTTTGGGACAGTGTGGGGTGGCCCCCAAATATCTGCTTCTATCGTGTAGTTATGGATGCGTATGGTGGGTGGACATTACATTAATGATGTATTTTGGAGGTTACACTGTAAGTATTGTATGTAGGAAGGGTGTAATAATTCGAAACACTGTTTTTTGTGTGTGTGTTGGGTGAGTTCATTTACAAGATCATACGTTTGGCACAGCTTACTTTCCTATTCTATCATATTGTGAATGTATAATGCAATATCGTCTGGCAACGAATAATTTCTTCAGTGTTTATAAATTAATAAAACTTCATGAATGGTTGCCTTATTTAATATACCTATGGTATCTTATAAACTTCCAGATTATTTCCATAATGCAAGGCGTTGTCTTTACTTAATGATTAGCAAAATTATAGTTTCCTCTTATAAAATGAGACTACATTCACTTGAAAGCGAGTCTTTCCATTGATAACACTCCTTATATTATCTATAGTTCATATCTACTATAAACAATTATTCTGTATAACATTGACCTAACTACCAGTGAGGAATTTCCTTGATTAACTACTATGCACCATTTATGCAGAGTAGTATAATCGGTCAGAATGTTAAGAAAATGCTGAGATTATCGACCATAAAGGGAAAGAAAATAACGCTGGCAAATGATCTCCGTGCAGAATACATGCAAAACATCAGCACTGGTTTGGTCCTACGGAACCTCAGCTTCAGTAGAGCCAGAGTGCATACGAGCAACATCTTTACTCGCCAAACTTTTCAACATCCCAGTATGTCATCATTTGTGGTCTAAAAGTAAAAATGATATACAAATATTGAAATGAGCAAAGTATTGAAATGAGCAAAGTGAACTACAAGAACAACAGAACTGGGTTTACACAACGCTGTGAGGGACTACAGACATTGCAATTGTAGGTCTAAGGTGTTACAGTTAAAAATTTTAACATGATCTTTATTAAGTAAAACACTACAAATCTCCATGTGATTCTTCGCGGCTGAATGGGCAGGGTTGCGAAGTCTACACCCGTCCTGCTCAACAGACCCATGTGCTCATCCACTTGAACCTTGAAGGCACGTGTTGTGCTGCCACCATACCCCGTGTGGCAACTAGGGCATGTTATCTTATGTTAACCATACATACATCCATGCACACTCACATGCATACACACATTGATGCACACAGTTACCACTCTCCCTGCCTTGGAAATCGAAAATAGTGTGACTAGAATACATAAGTGTCCTAATAAATCACTGAAGGTTATTCAACTGTTTGTTTTTTTTATCGTTATTTTACTTGTGGTATAGCATTTGAAGAAGTGATAATCACACCTAAACAGAAACATAGAACCAAACATAGTACAGTCCGAATAAGTTTTTCTATTTTTTACCCTAAAGTTCTCAATAGCAGTATTGTGTATATAATAAATTACATATTATGTCATAAACCATACCCTTACCTAACATTCGTATGGTTCATTTCCCAATATCGTTTTTAGCCATCTAAATACAGGCTAATTATATCAATAACTTTTTCATATTTTTGTATGTTCGTAATTATATCAATGCAATGCATGGTGCACTTCCGTTTGTTATCCTGCATCTTCCTTAAACTATAGTCTCCGATTCTGTTCTCGAGTATTCTCCATGTGGCAGAGCCATCTAGTGGTTCACTTGACCAATATACCTCTAGGTAGGTGTGGCTCTGGTGCCGGTTGCAGGACTTTTGTCCATGCCTGTACAACTGCTGACAATCGAAATTATTACATGGCCTGAGTGTGGCTGGAAGTACACCAACGCACCAAAGTTTCTGTACCCCCCTCGGTGGACTGAAGTGGAAGTCAGGGTAGAGAGAGGGCAGGCGAACGGACAACCGTGAGTGGTAGTTTGGTACCGAGCTACGAGGCGGATGGTGAGAAACCTAATGAACTTGGATTCGAAACATTTCCATGCTATTCACATACAAAATATTAGGCATTCGTAACATACACAGCATATATTATAATATAGACTGCTATGTTATCATGGAGTCCCGTGAAACGTGGTCCAGAGACAACCCATCTGTTTCGGATCCTCATCATACAAATGAAGCATCAACTCGATTTCATTGCAGTCTGCATCATGGAGATTAACACTGGACAAGGTGAGGTTTATACTGTTTTTTTGTTGGTGTGTTGACTGATCCTATTTCTTTCATAAAATGGAACCCAAAGCTGGTATAATCAATCCAGTAGAAAATTATGTAATGTGTTACCATGTTCTTAATGTCTAATTAATAGTCATAATGTTACCATGACATTAACAACTGGGAAAAAGAAGACGTTATGTTAATGTCATGGTAACATTATGACCATAATAATTAGACAAAGAACAACAATGCATCATGAGAGTTCATGGTAACACATTACATAATTTTCTACCGGATTGATTACACCAGCATTGGGTTCTGTTTTATAAAAGAAGTAGGATCAGTCAGCACACCAACAAAGAACAATGTAAACCTCACCTTGTCCAGTGTTAATCTCCATGATGCAGACTGCAGTGAAACTGGCTTGATGCTTCAGTTGTATGATGAGGATCCGAAACAGATGAGTTGTGTCTGCACCACGTTTCACGAGACTCCATGATAACATTGTAGTCTATGTTGCTGTGTATGTTACGAATGCCAAATGTTTTGCAGGTGAATAGCGTGGAAATGTTTCGAATCCAGTGTCATTAGGTTTCACACCATCTGCCTCGTAGCTCGGTTCCAAACTACAAATCATTGTTGTCCGTTCGCCTGCCCTCTCTCTAACCTTGACTACCACTTCCTTCCACCGAGGGGGGTACAGAAACTTTGGCGCTTGTGTGTACCTGACAACTCAAATGAAGTGTGGCAGTAATATTCTATGAATGAAAGCCTCCAGTAATAATAATGACAGTGACTAGGTGCAGTAAGATGACCTCAGTTATGATTGGAATACTGAGCAAAACTGATATATCACTGTACCGACAAACAGTGTACTTAACGTTACTTATTGATATTCAGGTCAGTGGTAAAAGATGAGGGGAGATAATGCAACAGGCAGCCATGTGACGGATCGGTATGTCACACTTGTGCGAATCCTGGCGTGATTAAACCATGAGCCGCATTCTCGTTCGCGTCAGAACTCTTGGGGCCACTTTTCTGTGGTACACTGGGCTTCCGTCCAGTTGAGATTGGGGTCACAACAAACAACAACGTAATCGGCCACGTTTGTATTTTATTTCATTCCTACCTGTACAATCCTTGATCCAACTGATCAAGACTCCTCCATACTCTCTTTCCAAGTCGCTTCTCCCTCTCTTTCTCGCCCATTCCAACACAGCGCACACGCCCAGTCCATACTGCCATTCTCTAACGCGTCGTCCCACATAGCACTCTCCTTTAGGGAGCCAGAAATAAGCTGCGTCTGTATGAAAGGAGGGAGGAGGGAAAGGGGTCTTCATCCCCCTCTTCACCATCCCCGACTTGTTTCCATGGCAACACCGAACGCATTTTGAATGTGATGTTTTAACAAAAAATATCGCTACTATTCCAACAACAACAACAACAACTACTACTACTACTACTGCTGCTGCTGCTGCTGCTGTTGTTGTTGTTGCTGCTGCTGCTGCTGCTGCTGCTGCTTTTATTACTTTTAGTAAAGTAGTAGTAGTAGCAGTGTGTTATCTACTGACCAGCGATTTGTAGCAAATAAAAATCACACAAAACAGCTTATGAGATACTACCAACTAAACAGTCCATCCCACTAATAACTTCAAATTGATGGGCAGACTGCCAAGACGCTTTCTGAGTGACAGAATTGGCATATACTGTACTATCACGTATCATCAACCAGGCTGTAAAAAATTCAACGTTGAAGATTATACAACACTGGCACTTGGCGGTATCATCAATAAATATTTACCTTTGCGTGTAGGTATGAATTAGTTGGTTAGTTGGCCGGAGGTGTCGTCGTTATTGATGTTGATGCTTGGAGAAAACACCATTATGTACTCGAGACTTAGTTCAGCCTCCGCACTTGTACACAAGGTTCAACAGTATGCAAGTTTCTCTGATAGAGCTGGGAGCGATAAAGTGCACAACTTTCCACTCCGGCTGCCGCGGTGACACTGACTTCCTTTCCCGTTCAGGTGAGCACCACGCTCGCTCAGGGGCCTCGCCGCCATTGCACAGGTTAAATGGCATATTAATGGACTAATTTCTTCATTATCTACCAAGATTTGATTAAGATAAGAATCATAGCAATGAATCACAACAATCAATACATTTTCGAGATGGCCAGTCTTCTATCCGAGCTACAGGTGAAGTCAAGGAGATGGTTGGCAATTTTTCATTCGATTTCTTTCAATGGCTGAAAATTTTTAATGAATAGTCAATAGATAGATGTATGGACAAGGTGCTAATTTTCTTACAGTCATTTACATCTCTCATTTTTATTTTTGGCAACACTCAACATAGCTTATTTTTTCACAATACGTCCCAGAAGTAAGGCAACATGGTGAGAGAGTAATATTTAAATGATGTGATTGCTAATAATAATCATCATCATCATCATCATCATAACAATAATAATAACAACAATAATAATGCCGATCATGATGATAATAATAATAATAATAATAATAATAATAATAAAAACAATAATGCCGATCATGATAAGAAGAAGAAGATTGAATACAGCTGTATGTGGCGGCGTTAGGGTTCAGCAGTCATTATGTACGATGCACAACAAGGTTGGGATACATGAACTGAAGTCATTCTGTCTACCTACAGCCAATCACCTAAATCCCTTATGGGGTGGCCACAAACAAGTCGCTTCCATGTTGCCCTGTCCCCTGCCATTTCTCTGCCCTCTCCCCAACTTACACCCTCATTCTCATATACCGTACTAGTACTCTATTCCATCCATCCATCTCATCCTCGCCCTTCCTCTCCCTCTCCCCCCCCCCTTCCATCTCACTCACACTCCTCTGGTTATTCTCTCTCCATCCTCTCCACATAGCCAAACCACCTAACGCATTCTGTCACATCCACATCCAAACCACAATGCTCCTTCACTTTTTTGTCAGTCTGTCTTTCCATATAACTCCACAGGTTCCGCTAAAGTAACTCATTTCCACTTCTCTCACTCTTGACTTGGGTCCTTAAAACAATGTCAGCTTTGCTTCCACACGTTAGAGTGGGGATCACAGTACTGTCACGCAGTATTTTTTTTTTTAACTTCCATGCTCATTTCCTTTTTTATCACTGCTTTCAAAGAAACAGCAACCTTTCTTCCCTGTTGTACCGTTTCAAGCACTTCACCCTCAAATTTTCATCCTTATCACACTACCTAAGCACTTAAATGCTCTCACATTTTCCATTTCCTCACCATCCAGACTCACTGCACATTCAGTGACTTCAATTCTCTCGAAGCTCACAATTTTACTCTTCCGGAAATACATTCACCTATAGGTTCCGCTTCATTTACATTTTCTCAAACCCATATAATAATAATAAAATAATAATAATAATAATAATAATGATAATAATAATAATAATAATAATAATAATAATAATAATAATAATAATAATAATGATAATAATAATAATAATAATAATAATAATAATGAGAATATAATAATAATAATAATAGTAAGAACAAGAACGAGAACAAGAACCAGAAGAAGAAAAAAGAACAAGAACAAGAACAAGAAGAAAAGAATCCGAACAGCTACAATAGGGTTTGCATCGAGCCTTAATCCATACTACTACTACTACTACTACTGCTACTAAGAAGAAGAAGAAGAAGAAGATGATGAAGAAGAAGAACAAGAACAAGAACAAGAACAAGAACTAGAACAAGAACAAGAGAGAGAAGAACAAGAATCCGAACAGCTACAATAGGGGTCTTCATCCTATGAGCCTGGCATAAGAAGAAGAAGAAGAAAAGAATCGGAACAGTTGCAATATACCGTGGGAGCCAGCAGAGGTGTAACTGACATCTTGAGTACAAAAGTTTTGGGGTCCTGATAATCATGAACCACGATAGGTTCATAATAGGGATCGCCCAGGACTTTGCTGAAAACCCTATTAAAACAGTCGCCTGAAAACCATCTTAGAAAGCAAACTTATTCTTGAAACAACACCCAAAGGGTTCCTTTTCAATAATTTAGGTCAGCCAAGCATTGATAATATGGAAAAGAAGTGTTATAAGAAAGTTTGGTACATTCGAAATTTGTCAGTTTGTTCGTATTGTTATCATTCATATTATTGTTTCACAAGTCTAAAAGAAAATCTGTTAGGTATTTCGGGACAAAAACTAGCCAGTCTTAATGGGTCACTGCGCGAGTCCATGACCTATTTTAAAACATCTAATCGAAAGCTGATCATCCTCCTTCCGGATACACAGAGATTCCTCTACGCCACTGCAAGCACGTGAGAATCCGTTCAAGTACGGAATTGCCGTCAAGTATCAATAATACATCACTAGCAGCGTGACTATATTAAATTTCATATTGTACCACGTTATTACCATGTGGAAAACTCTAGCTAGTAGATTACTTATGCGGGCAATGAAGCACCACTGTGGTAAGGGGTCTTTGCGTAACTAACACGCACCGGTGCGATTTTACACAATTGCATTAATTTATAACTCAAGGCTTTATTTACCTTTTTTTAGTTCATCCCTTTAAGTCCTAGCAGGCTTGTGTTTAGACGTCAAGTGAGACAACTGAAAAGCGAGGGTTTGTGCTTTGCGCTCTAACTGGAAGTGGCCACGTTGTGATATCGTGACCATTTCTTAAAGCGAACTAACGCCAAACTTAGATCAGCTTTTCAACGTTAATGGAAATCATCGTGACAGTAACCATCTCACGAGTCAACTGCAGGGAGGCGCAGAGGAGGGGGGAGAGGAAGAGATGGAGGAGAGGGAAGAGAATAAGGCTGAGGAAGGGGACGAAGAGGGCATGGGGGAGGCACAAAAAGTGCCCCCTACAGCAATTATTACTGTAACTAATGAAGTAATGTCGCATTTTCAATTTCACACAAAAAATAAAAATAAATACCCACTATTATGCAAAACTGTCGGGCAAAGCACACTACAGCAGATTTTGATTCTGTCTTCTAATCACTTTGAATATATAGCGTTTCAGATTTTACTCAACGCAGCTTCTTAAAGACCATCTTTGTTTAATCAATTTGCAAAATATAGAGATTCTGAAACAATCAATGTCCACTGTGAGGGGCCTCATAATTCTAGTAACAAAAATGAACACTAGAATTTAAAATACCCAACAATCAGTGTGTGCAAAGCCACAACACCACAACAATGAAAATTATTAGAAAATGCCAAGTGTTTAGTGTCATAACATAAAAGCTTTAATGGTAATTGAATCGCAAGAGTTTTGATTATCTAATTCATGTATGGATTATAAAAAAATCAAGCATACTAGGCAAATACTAAATTAGTTATGTGAAAATGGGGAATAGGGATCGCTGAGAAAAAAAAGTAAACAAACAAGGATCGCTGGAGAGGATGCAAAACCTATTTTGACTCCTTACAAACGTTAATACAGTACCAGAGTCAAAGGGATTTGTGGGTTTGCATTGTCAACGTTATTTGAATCCTTGCTGGCTTTGCATGATCTCCAGCGATCTGTCCTTGCTTGTTTACTTTTTTTTTTTTTGGCGTTCCCTCTTCTCTCTTTTTAATTTACTATTTTTTTTATTTACCTAGTGTAGATATGTGACTGAGAACCTGAAAACAGGAACTCTTAAGTGCATCATTTGGTGCAGTAACTAGGGGGCACCACAGAAAGTTGGTCAAAAATTCTATTTGTATGTCTGTTATAGTACATCAACCAAATTAGTGCCAAATGTTTTTTAATAGATTACCTTTTCAGAATTTGTCACTTTTAAGTGACACATTTGGGAACAAGTTGATTTCTGAGTGGCATGTAGGTGGCCAGTGTGAGTTTTACCCAACATCTCGAGTGCACCAACTAAATTTGAGGAGAGTGGTTATTGCTATATGCCAATTAATGATTACCAACTCTTAACTGTGATTTATGGGGACTAACCCGTTTCTGAGTGGGTCAAATGTCACACTGTATGCGGGCCATGCCAGTCTATCATTTCAAGTTCAATTTGGAGCACAGGTACCAAAATTCAGGACTCCATATATACCCTTCTGAGTCTAAACATTCAGCGGCCTAGAGAATTTTCAGGAAAAGTTGTTAATTTTCTCCTCATTGAACATGCTTTCTTTTGCACAATCATGTGAAGAAAGAGGTCATTAAAAAACAGGAATCCAAGCGGCAGCTTTTATAATATTGCAGTACCACTGACTATCTATCTATCTACCTATCTATAGCCAGACGCCCTAATCCCGCAAAGGGTGGCCGCAGACAAAACGCCTCCAAGTCGCTTTGTCACCCACCATTTGACTGCTCTCCCTCCAGCTCACTCCCCCCTCCTTCATATATCTCTCAACTCCATCCCTCCATCTCATCCTCAGTCTCCCCCTCCCTCTCCCTCCCTCCACTTCACCTACATACACCCTCTTAGTCAGTCTTTCATTCCCCATTCTCTTCACATGTACAAACCACCTCAGTGTATTTCTCCTAATTTTCTCAATCACATCGACATCCACCCCACAACGTTCCTTCACTTCTTCATTCGTCAACCTGTCCCTCCATGTCACTCCACATGCTCATCTCAGGTAACTCATTTCCACTGTTCTCACTCTTGACTTGTTCCCCTCTAGGAAGGTCCACGCCTCGCTTCCATACGTCAGGGTAGGGATTATAATACTAACATGCAGTGACTTCTTAACTTCCATATTCACCTCCCAATTTTTCATCACCGCTTTCAGTGAACCAACAACCTTCCTTCCCTGCTGTACTCTTTCAATCGCTTCATCTCCAAAACTTCCATCCTTACTCATCACACTGCCCAAGTACTTGAATGCACTCACATTCTCCATATCCTCACGATTCAACCTCACTGCATTCTGTGACTGCATTCCTCTCAAACACCATAACTTTACTCTTGTTTACATTAACTTTCAGATTCCTATTCTTACACACTGTCCCAAATTCATTCACCAAACCTTGCAGTTCCCATTCATCTTCACTCAACAATACTGTATCATCGGCAAACAGCAACACCAGAATCTTCCACACCTCACCTTCATCCATTAGAGCCACCTCCACATCTACTGCCCTGCCTTGCACCTCCTTTACAACCTCATCCATGAATTTATTAAACAGCCATGGAAACATCACACATCCCTGCATCAGTCCCACATTTAGATCAAAGAACTCAGCTCACCATCCACTCACATCGTAGCCCTAGCCCCACCGTACATACTCTTCACAGCACTCAACAATATCCCATCCACCCCAAATATTCTTAATACCTTCCACATGCCTTGCCCATCTACTCTGTCATATCCTTTCTCCAAGTCCATGAAGGCAGCATACACTTTCTTTCCCTTCTCTAGATACTTCTCCCCTAAACACCTTAGAAGAAATATCTGATATACGCACCCTTTCCCCTTCCTAAGTCCCCCTTGTTCTTTTCCAACTAGCTCCTCTGTTATATGCCTAACCCTATCAATGAGTATTCTACCATATATTTTTCCAATCACACTGAGAAGGCAAATACCCCTATGGTTTACCACATACTTCTCTCTCCCCTTTTCCTTTGTATAAATGAACAGTTATACCAGATTTCCAGTCCTCTGGAACCCTTCCCTCTTCCCAGGCCAATCCACACAACTTTCATATCCACTCCACAACAATCTCACCCTCATACTTCAGCATTTCACCACACTCCATCAATTCCTGGGGCCTTTCCCATTTTGATCATCTTCATTGCTTCAACTACTTCTGCCCTACTGATCTCTTCCTCCCTCCTCTCATCTCTTCTTCTCCCAGCCATTCCCCAACCACTTATGCTAGCACTGCTTTCACTCTCTACATTCAGCAAATCCTGAAAGTGCTCCTTCCATCTCCTCATATTTCTCTCTCTTCTCCACCAACAATCTAGTATTCCCATCTTTCACTTCCCTTCTATTCCCCCTTTCACGCTGTCTTACTCTCTTTACCTCCTTCCAAAACAATTCCTAACTCTCCCACCATTTCACACTCATATTCCTCCCAAAGTCTTCATCCACTCTCTTCTTACTCTCCTTCACCAATCTCTTCATCTCCCCTCTCCTGCTCACATACCTCTCTCTTCTCTCTCTCATCTTCTCCCCTACCTATACACGCTAAATAGTCACCATAAGCCTTCTTTTGTTCCACAGCTCGTTTCACCCCATCATTCCACCATGCTGTCCCTTGCACACCCCTGCATCTCCTCCTCACTTCACAAACCACCTCGCACGCTGTTCCTATCCCTACCGCGAATATCTTGCATACGTCTTCCACCCCTTCCATCTGCTCTAACTCATACCTTCCCAATCTTTCTTTCCCTATGCTCTTATACTCTGCCATTTTCTCACTTTCTTGCAACTTCTCCACTCTTTTCACGGGAGATGTTTCCTAATGTCTTCCCCTTCGTCTCTTCATCCATTTTCTTTGCAGCCTTACCTTGGCCATCACTAAGTGATGGTCCGACATTCCATTCCTCCACCCTCTCCACACTCTTGCATCAAACACTTGTCTTCTCATTCGCTCATCCACACACACGTAATCTATCATTGCCTTTCGTTCAACAAGACACCGTCCATCCTACTCATTACTCTCCATGTATACCTGTGGATCATCTTATACCGGAAGACGGTGTTGGCTATTGCCAACCCCTTACCAGCACAGATGTCCACCAAAGCACTACCATTCCCATCTACCTCAGCTGGTACACCCCACTGACCAACCACTCCATCCACTCGTACATTTCCAACTTTGCCATTCATGTCTCCAATCATAAACACTCCCTCGCTCCTCTCAGACTGGTCCATACATGCTTCTACGCTCGCCCAAAACTCATCTTTCACTCTTGCCAGTCGGTCTTCTGTCGGCGCATACGCACATACAATCGCCCAAGATGTACAGTGTGCCTACTTTCATCCTCACCCATACAAATCTTGCACCCACTGTTCCATACTCTTATATTCTCCTTCAACTTCTAACTTATCATCAGACATACTCCCTCTCTTGTCCTCTCATTCTCCTTAACTCCCGCACCACTGACAATATTGAATTATACAGAAACTTCAAAATTTAAATCATTACTTCCTTGGTTTGACACCCTTAGCATTATAATCTACAGACAATGACACTAAAACATTACAGAGCTAATCTACACATGTGCAAGTACTAAGTGATGATTAAACCTAAATCATGTTTTTTTTTGTTTTTTGTTCTTTTTTAGCGTGCATATCATTAGTCTCTCTTGTGAAGTTCATAATGGACTAGCTGGGCTGACCCTTCTTCCTCTGAACTATCTTCCTCCTCGTCAGATGATGATCCAGCCATCTCTTCATCTGACTCATCACCATCCTTCTCATGTCTGTTGTCCTCTTGCACTAGGGCATTTGGGAGCTGTAAACCCTCACACCAGATTGCCCCATAAGTACCATTAACCAAATTCTACCCATTGTCAACATCAGGGTCCTGATTCAGAGTAAGCTGATCAGCTTCTGCCCACATCTTTGCCAGAAATGCAGCACGGCGTATGTGGAGCTTCATCTCGGGTTCGCATGAAGGAAGTGAACTTGCATCAGTCCCTTTGAGTTTGGCCAATGGACTCTTCCCCTTCATCTTTGGGCCTGAACAAATGACAAACTTTTGGTACCTGTACTCATTAAAGGACACTCCATCCTTAGCTGCCCGATAGATGGATGCTATTTATCTCAGTAGAGTTGTTTGGCCATCAGCAGACAACTGGCCTTGTGCCATTTCGGCAAATGCAGGTTGCACATCTGAAGACTTGGTCAACTTTTTATACGGTCTTGTTTTTCCTTTACGGCAAGGGCTGATGTATAGTCAGAACCTGTAAAGGCATGGAACCCTGGAAGTGTTCTGCAGAGGGATGGGTTTAGTTTCATGGCTAAGGAAGTGATGTTGATCAAACACCAATTATTTCCTGCAGCTATTTGAACATCCATGCAGAGGGATCTAGGGATCCTTTCAGAGTGGTAGATGAGGATGACTGCAATATCTGTATCTGATGCTCTTTATGACAATATAAAGGTCTGGGTCACCAGCTGGCTTTGCATGCAGTACAAATTTTGCATCTCCTTTCTAGTGATTTAATGTCAAATCTTCAACAGCTTTTCGTTTCATGCCCGCATCATTTGTTCGAAAGTGATAACATTCCCTTGGAACATCAGGGTACAGATGGTGACTTCCAAGAATTGGCACACATGCAAGGTTCTGTCATTCATCAGCAGGAATGATGGGCAATTGTTTATTGAAGGTCCTTGACTTAGGAGCTTTGCTCATGTTCCTTGTGATTCGCTTTTGCTGTGGTCCTGAGATGAGATATATCCTCTCTGTAATCCCCCTCCTGCCCATTCCAGCATCCTTCAATGATGGCTTAGGATAATCATCAAATATCAGTTGAATTCCACCAGCTGGCGATTCAAGTGCACGTATAAGCATGGTTCTGGCTAATCTCCCATATGATGTTAATAGGTTTGGTGGCAAAACATGTAGCAGGAATTGGCCATCTAGAATACAATAATCGATACTTTCTGGCTTGGCTCAATTCATATCATCTGTCTTGATCGCCTTCTCCAGTTGGTTCAGTAATTTACTTTTATCAGTCTTTGCTAGAGCTTCGTCTGGAGTGCTCATGTCAGTGGGACAGGTGTCAGTGGATTCTGGAATACATGTTGCAGATCATGCTCCGTCTTCACAGCAAGGACCAGAAGCCTACCCATTAGGTCTCTTGTAAATTTCAGGCTGGCTATCTTTTGTTTTGAGTTTTGCGATTTGTTGCACCCCCATCAGCAAAAATTTTCAGCTTTGCCTTCTTTATGCTGCTTTCAAATCGGCTGGATGCAGGCTTCAATTAACTGTTTGTGTCCTGTCCTGCCAGTTGAAGGGACACTAAGGAGGCTGTCTTTGATGTAATCACTTGCAGCTCATCCTGTGCTGATGTTGTACAGAGTATCAGACAAGTCACTGAGAGAGACTGGGTTAGAGGTTCCTTCAAAATGCTTGACAGTCTTCTTCAAATCCTTGTTGTCCCACTTGATGCTCTTAGATTATGGTTCAACCACTGCATCCTCCTTATGTACTAAACCCACCATATCCTGGAGTTGCTGGATGAAGAGCAGCTGAAAAGGTAACTGGTTCTGCGAACAGTTAAGGCATCTTGTTCAAGTATTGCCTAAGGTCAGGATGAGTGTCATCCATATTAAGCAAATCCAATTGGTGTTTAGTAAGCCAGCGAGCATAGTTGATGCGACTGGTGACGAAAAATAGATCAGTAATCGATGACAGAGTGAAGATAAAGAGATCAATGTTAGTACATATGGCCTGTTCCAACTGGTGGTAGGATGTAAGCAATCTCCGTACAGAATCCAAAAACGAGCAATTGCCCATGTGCACTAGCTCTGGTCTGATTTGTATACACATCATGTGCTGGTTCTCATCTCAGGGATATACAATTGGTGGTCAGGTCAAGAAGTGCTCCTCCTTGCACTGTACCTATGAGGTTTTGGTCGTTAATAAAGGTTTTAGTTTGATCCCTTGCAGCTCATCCTGTGCTGATGTTGTACAGAGTATCAGACAAGTCACTGAGAGAGACTGGGTTAGAGGTTCCTTCAAAATGCTTGACAGTCTTCTTCAAATCCTTGTTGTCCCACTTGATGCTCTTAGATTATGGTTCAACCACTGCATCCTCCTTATGTACTAAACCCACCATATCCTGGAGTTGCTGGATGAAGAGCGGCTGAAAAGGTAACTGGTTCTGCTAACAGTTAAGGCATCTTGTTCAAGTATTGCCTAAGGTCAGGATGAGTGTCATCCATATTAAGCAAATCCAATTGGTGTTTAGTAAGCCAGCGAGCATAGTTGATGCGACTGGTGACGAAAAATAGATCAGTAATCGATGACAGAGTGAAGATAAAGAGATCAATGTTAGTACATATGGCCTGTTCCAACTGGTGGTAGGATGTAAGCAATCTCCGTACAGAATCCAAAAACGAGCAATTGCCCATGTGCACTAGCTCTGGTCTGATTTGTATACACATCATGTGCTGGTTCTCATCTCAGGGATATACAATTGGTGGTCAGGTCAAGAAGTGCTCCTCCTTGCACTGTACCTATGAGGTTTTGGTCGTTAATAAAGGTTTTAGTTTGATCCCTTTCATCAAAAGCCTCTAGAAATGCTTAGAAATGTAAGGTCCCAAGGGCAAGGGCAAGTAAGGGATGGAGTCGTTTGCACCTGTTGAAGTGTTTCCCTGTGATAAACCCACTGAGAGAACCTTGGGCTAGGGGACCTGGAGCGATGGCGTCTTCGTCGTGGGTCTACCCCCCAGAGGCTGTCAAAGAGAAGAGGAGGACAGCATGGGGGCCAAACCACCGCAAATCCCCCCCAGACCCTCACGGGGCTCGAGTACCTGAGAGTGGCTTCGGTCGCCCAGGCAAGTACCACATCTCCCAACACAACACACACAACAACACCGTTTTTTCTACACCGAGAAATGACTCCCCGGCTGTCATTTCTCGACGACTTCTTCTAGCCGGGGACATTGAGAGCAAGCCATGACCCACCAATAAACACATATGTCCAACATGCTCAAATCCAATCATGTCGAGCCAACAGACAAAGGGTTCAGTTCAGTGCAATTCTTGCAAGAACTGGACCCATTACACCTGTACAACACCTGCATCCAGAAAACATTACGCAAACACCTGGACCTGCTCCTTATGCTCCTTCCCCCCACCCATCAACCCCCTTCCAATCCTACTCCTACTTCCTTCACACCTCCACAGCCAAACCCACTGACCCTTCCCACACCATCCAGTCCGCCAACTCCTCCCATTCTAACCCATCCTAATCCACCTCAACCCTTACCTCCATCACAACCTCCTCCTACCCTTTCCCCTCCACCCACACCACCTCCCCCCGTGCTGTAGCAGCCAACACACATCGCACACACAACATAAACATCCTTCAGTTAAACATAGATGGCATAAACACCAAAATACATGAACTCACACAATTCATCAAACAACAGAACATACTGTACACATTGCCATCTTACAAGAAACAAAACTACACAGAGCACAGAAAACACCAACATTTCATAACTTCACCATTATTCGACAAGACCGGGCCGACGGCAGTGGCGGTGGACTCATCACCCTGGTACACAAATCCATCAACTTTGCAGATGCCAGTGCACACACAAAGTCACTTCTCCCCCCACATGACACCACAACAGAAATACAATCAATTAAAATACTCACTGGTAATAAATCACACATAACAATCGCTAACACATACATTCCCCCCCAATCGTCCCCCACAGTACCACACAGTTACTCTCCACAGATACACCACATCACTAACATACCCAACATCATCCTGGGTGGTGATTTCAACGCCAAGTCGTCGGCCTGGCATGTCAACAACCCTGACACAGACAGAGGGCTGGTACTACAATCCCAGACAGATCATCTTTTCATACTAAACAGTCTAGACCAACATACCCATATCCCACTCCAAGCCCTCTTCCTCCTATCATCTCCAGACATCACCTTCTGCTCCCAAAACCTCGCCCCCACTACATCATGGAGAGTGGTCAAAACCCTAGGTTCTGATCACCTCCCAATCATCATCACTACCAAAACCAAAATCACCCCAGCTGGCCACAAACACACATACACTAATTGTAAGAGAGCCAGCTGGGAGGCCTTTGTAACTGAAACAGAACAACATTTCGAAACACTAAACAGTACACCCATCACAAACATCAACACCGCTGTGCACACTTTCAATACAGTCATACAAAACCCAGACAAAAGACTCATCCCTAGAGGCAACAGAGAGACACAACCCCAACTTCACACCAGAAATTCAAGGCCTCATCAGACAACGGGACACACTGCGACACTCCCCAACACCCCATACACAAGACACCATACAACAAATACAAGAACTCAACACTCAGATAAACAATAAAATATCAGAACAGCAAACACTAAACTGGAAAAATTACCTCCAAACACTTGACCACAAAACAAACATCAGCAAACTCTACAAAACACTAAACAGCATCACACTTTCCAACAGCAACACCACACAATCACACGCTGCCATCACAACAACAGACACCATACCCTCAAACAAACAACAAGCAAACACTCTCATCAATCACTTGTCACAAGTCAGCCATCTAAACCCCCATCCCGAAGACCGACGTATCATCCGATGTAAGAGACAGTTCCCCACAGACCCAGACTACGCACCTTTCACTTACAAGCAGACGAACCACATCATTAACAACCTCAGGCACTCATCTGCCTGTGGACCAGACAACATAAGCAACATTCACCTTAAACACCTGGGACCACAAGGCATAAAAGCACTCACCAACATATCAAACTACAGCTACTCACACAACATAATTCCTAACATCTGGAACCATGGCAATATCATCACTATCCCTAAACCCAACAAAGACCCCACGTTACCCTCCTCACATCGCCCCATCTCACTCCTCTGCACCCCCTTTAAAGTCACTGAACGACTGGTACTACAACTAGTCACACCTCACATTCCCCTAGCCCAGTCACAACATGGCTTTAGGCCACTACACTCCACAAACACCCTTCTTACAGACCTTACACAGAGAGTTTTCGATGGCATGAATTCAGCTAGGCCACCACACAGAACACTCCTAATCACACTAGACATTAGCAAAGCTTTTGATGCCATCCCCCGCCACAACCTCACAAACAAAATACTCAACACAAACATGCACAATAACACAAAACGATGGCTGGCAAACTACTTAGCAGGCAGATGTGCACACGTAACATGCTAGTCAGTCTTCTAACATCAGAAACTTCACAAACAGCGTCCCCCAAGGATCTGTTTTGTCCCCTACACTCTATACCTATACATGCACGACGTACCCACACCCCACACACCACAGATACACATAGCTTCCTATGCAGATGTACGCACCAAAACGCAAAAACAGCTGCCCACATCATTCAACCTTACCTCAACACACTACACGAATGGTTCACCACAAACAGGCTCAAAATAGCCCCAGCCAAATCTACAGTGACTCTTCTCACAAACTGGACAGCAGAACACAGTCACAACCCACACCTCACCATAAACAACACTCCCCTACCACACACACACACACACACACACACACACACACACACACACACACACACACACACACACACACACACACACACACACACAAAATCCTTGGTGTAACATACAATACATCAATGTCATTTAAAGAACACATCACAAACATTAAAAATAAAATAACACCAAGACCCAATGCTTTGAGGTCATTTGCCCATACAACATCCGGACACAACAAAGAAATCACCACCACAGTATACAAACAATACATACGTTCAGTGATGAATTATGCAAGCCCTGCCTGGGCTTCTAACCTGACCAAAACACACTACAACACTCTACAGACCATACAGAACAAGACCCTAAAAATAATCAAAGGCTGCACAGCTACTACACCCACAGACCACCTACATCAAGAAACCAAAGTCCTCAAAGTCAAGGATCACCTAGACATGAGAGGCACCCAGTTTCTTGCTGCAGCCTCCACTCACTCTCAACATCCACTACAGTACATGGCAGCACATCCATCCACACCAAGGAACATCAAAACATCACCCAGCACACGATACCATACACAAATACTGTCATCTCTCCCACCTCGCCTACCTCAGATCAGCTTCCAGAAGCATATCCACACTCAGATCACTCGCCGCTCCATTCAGTCACTTAAAGACAACACACAGCTGCATGCACGGCCTCCTGACATCCACCCTTCTGAATCCTATCTTCCTCGTGAGGACAGGGTCCACCTGGCCAGGCTGAGATGTGGGCACCATCCAGCCCTCTTAAGCTACCAGAAGAGGCTGGATGACTCCGTCGCTGATGCCTGTCCAGGATGCAACACAGCACCCCATACTATTAAGCACATTATGGAAGACTGCATTGCACACAATCACCTACGCCAACAACACAACATACACTCTTTGAGAGCTCTGTGGGAAAGCCCGGTCTCGGCCATGGCCTTCCTAAGGGACTCGGGGCTGTTCGGCCAGACTGCCTAGGGAACAACTACTACTACTACTACCTGGGGCTAGGACATTTGTATCTGTGAGCATGCTTGCCCCTCCTAATTCCCGTATAAGCTTTCCAATAGCTTTGAATTAAGCCATTTCGATGTGAAAAGCACTCAGCATGATGAAGATGTTGCTGAAAACAGGAGCTTCTGTGACTTGGATTTGCATTGCAGGCTTCGCAACATTCAGGTCATATGTCACAATGTCATAGCTTTGTTCACATTATTCAGCACATCTCTTGGTTTTGACGAGGGTATTGTATAAGACAGAATGGCCTGTGATTGATTCCTTGAGATTCGGCATGTAACTCACTTTTTGTCTTAGTGACTTATCCTTGCAAATCATAGCACTGAAGCCAGTCCACACTGGCATCACCTCAGAAGCAATGGCGTGATTCATCAACCAGATGAGATCAAGTTGTCTTTGAAGGCTAAAGTTGTCTTGGAGGGAGAATACATCCGTTTTCTTGTGTTGAAAGACTGTTACCTTTGGTTGACCATGATATGGCAAGAGGGGAATGTCAGGGACATCCAAGACTGTTTTCTTCAAGCTTATGTTTGATTTTGTCCGTGTTTTTGTTGCTGGTCTATCATCTTTGTTGCACTGTGTCTTCACTGGAGATTCTGTTGTAGTCCTACTGGAAACAGGCATCTCAC
This sequence comes from Coenobita brevimanus, assembly GCF_032717465.1. NCBI lineage: Eukaryota > Metazoa > Arthropoda > Malacostraca > Decapoda > Coenobitidae > Coenobita > Coenobita brevimanus. The sequence continues at coordinate 30,233,555 of NC_137062.1, forward strand.
TCTCCCTGCACTGTGATGGCTGGGAATCTGGTATATTGTGCTATAAGATACTCATGGAATCATGCAGTGTATCAGCCCCTGACAGTGATTGTGTAAGTTCATCGAAATTATCAAAGGCCAGTCCCATTGGCAGGCCAGCAATTGCGTCTTCTGGGAATGTTTGCTTCCGCGCAAGGAGGGCTTCGGCTGCTGCAATTTCAAGCTCTTGTAATGCAAAGTAACTAAGGCAGTAACCAAACCTACTGAAGACCTGAACAAGCTTCTTACTTCCAGTGGTTGATTTTATGGCCATTCCAAAAGTTATATGCTTGTCAGGCCTTGCCTTGCCCCTCTGGACAATGAATAGGTTTTTGGCTGGATGACTGTATCCTTCGTTCCAACTTACTCCCACCTAGCTCTGCATTGATGTTGCCACTGTAGAGGATTCTGAAAAAGCTGGCTATACCCTCGGGATGCGATGTGTCTCACTCTCTCAGATCATTCACTGCCGGATCCAGAGGCAAGTCCTTTCTTGGTGCATTGAGTATTTGGCTGGGCAGTGGCAGGGCAGCTTTGGTTATGATACTTTCATCTGATGATGGGAAGTCATATGCAGTGCGTACAGCATTATCAGCTGTAGCTAAACTGATTACAATAGTGCCCAATTTTCGACCTTCTGGAGTATGTGATTTTTCACCAAATGTGTTACTCAGGTTGCACATGAAACTGGACATTACCATAGGTGTTTCATCAGATATGAGACAAAAGTCCATGTAGCCATCATACGGTGATCCAAGGAGCTCTGGTCGCTGGCCATTTATGATCGAATTTTCAACATAGGCGTGCAAGTTCTTGACAGCAATAGCCCTGTTGCTTTCTGCTGCATCTACGGTTTCACGAGATCCCAATAGTTCAACGGCATTCTTCTTTTCTTCTTCTTCTTCTTCTTCAGCCCACAGAATAGACATTCACGGATGAGTATTCCAGATGTGGAAGGACGTACTTTATAATTGGTAGTGTCTGCCGAGTGTAAATGTGAAACACTCTGGGCGGTGCCTTCTGCATTGCTTGATTCTGCTTTGACAGCCGTAAATTTCTGGTAACACTGGAGATGGAAACCATCCCATTCACTAGGTTCTTCTGGCAAATTCTGCACCACATCATGGTATTTCGATTCTAGGAAGTTACGTTTCATCTGCCTGTTATTAGCGGCAGTTTGAACAGCAGCCCAACTCTTTTCTGTATATGACTTTACTTCAAGTCGGGCCCTCCTTTCTAATGGCTTTCCGCCGGCATGCAGGATACATCGCCCTGGCATCGATGCTTGCAGTTTACTACTTATTGATGTCTCCATCTGAAATAAAACATAGTCTGAACGTTAATGTCTGTACTGGAAGATACAGTTAACATCTTCCTCAGCATTAACACAAGATTGATGCCAAGGTCCTATATGTAACGTTAAAGACATTAAACTTACCAGATTGAAATGACAATTAATACATAGGCCAATACATAAGTCTAAATTAGGGTAATTTAAATGGCTTGTTTAATTCTGTGATGTGCCCGATGTATTGTATGAGAGAAACATTAAAGGTCGCATCAAATTATAATACTTACCGTAGCTTCTTTGCACTAAGGTGGCTACCATCCACTAACCCATTTTTGTAAGGCAGCAGCAGCATCGTGCTGACCTCAAGAATATATTCATTTATAATATGATCAAAAGGAATCTTGCAACAAAACAGAATATTTGATCTCTATAATAATCTTAGATTGTACTCATCTCTAGCGTAGCAATTAGCAATGTCTATGGTGGAAGAGAATAGGCTCATCTGGTGATTTTCTATGTCTCCTGTGACCTGAAAACTTTCTGTTCTGAGACAAGATTTTATGACGTCACAATTGATGATGTCATCTAAACTGTCAGCCAGGGAAATAGTGAAAGGTTTAATTTATCATCTACTGTAACAGTAATTTTGTTTGCAATATATATCCATTGTAATTTATATAAAGCAGTATGTACACATAGTAATGACTGTTTGGATCAGTGTATCCTATATCTGCATAAAACTATTACACATTCATTAATAATATATAGGCCTATTATTCACATGAAGAACTATGAAAAAGTACTAGTAATAGAAATAATAAAAACAACTATAGCAACATTAATAATAATAATAATAATAATAATAATAATAATAATAATAATATTCACTCTCATCTTAAATGTCGGGACCTGTTCTGGTGTCAACATCTTTTTCCATATGAAGTTGTAGTATCACACATTTTACATAATAATTTTTAAAGCTGTTTAGTCATAATTAACAGTGTGTAATGAAGTGTGAATGATGAACAACCAAATATCATTTCGCTGTTAGCTGTGGTATAGGAAGAAGGTGGATGGCAGACCACAAGGGCCACCCTGTTTCAATTATAAAATGAAGGTTAGGAGAAGTGATAAGATATCTGAATAAGTGCGTAAGTGTAAAGTCCTGGGGAACCATTTATTATGTTGGTATATGTGAATGTACTTAATACCATTTTATAGAGGTGTATAATGTGCTAGTAGAGTTGTCATTTATCTCTACTTTTTGCATAAGCCCAGAGTATATGTAATGCTCGGCACCTCACTTTTTAGCTGACCTAAGCACCGCGCCCCTATCGGCTCGGTGACGGACCTTTGGTGGGAAGTGTCGGGCAGTGACGGCGAGTAGCTGACGTGTACTACAGACCGTGTCGTCGATCCAACACGGTGGTCTAGTTATACTACGAGTATACAGCAGAACACTTAATATGTAGTTAACTGCTACTCCATAACGGCTACATTAAATTGTTGGCCAGCAGTGCGACGGTACATTTTATTGGTGCTAGCGGTGGCACGATATTTAGTGCTAGCCGTGTACCGATACATTAAATTGGTGCTCAGTGCTGGGATACGATACGTGCTAAAGGGCTTTATGCTGTGAACCAGTAACCCTTGCAATCGCTCGTTCCTGAAGGTGAAACAGAAAATCTTACTCTACTATTGTAAGGGGACTAATTACTAGTGAGTTAAGTGGAGCAGATAAACTGGAGTGGTGAATATTAATTCCTCCCATTATTCTGCCAGTGCGAGATTTCTATCTTAAGCACAAACTGGCAGTTATCTCGCCCTGTGGTGTGCGAGATATCTCCATCTTCAAACGCAAACTGGCAAGAATCTCGCTCTCGTGTGCGAGAGGCGAGATAAGGAGAGTTCAAGCCAGTGCGGTGAGGAGTGGGTCAACTAGCGAGCGACTTCTGGCAACTCCAGAGGCGCGGACGGCCGCAGCGAGCCGAGGGAGAGCGAGAGCGGGCGTATGTGGTGCCACGATCGTATGTGGTGCGTCGAGTGGCGTCACTGCCTGGCGTGCTGCTAACTCCCACAGCGAGCGTGTGCTGCATGGTTCGAGGAGTCTGGTGGAGTGTGGAACGTGGAATGTGGAACATCATCCTGGACTTTCATATCTAGGTAGCGTCCATGCATTAAATCCACACACACACACACTTGAATCAACACACGTTAGTTAGTTGATGAGTGGAAATAAAGGTTTTTCAGAATTCCCTTGAAATAAGTATACTTTCTGTGTATTTTATATGTGTTCCATTCTCTGTCACTTACCATAACTATCCTTTTATTATGTCAGTTTATCTTCCTGTAACTGGGAGGGGAATATTACTGACAAGGTTAGATGGATACTGTGAAGTGGGGACGTGAATTAGGGAAATAGGGATTAGCCAATCCCACTAGACTCAGAATTTTATGAGTGGGTTGATACATCAAATAAAAGTGGTCAGACATATTAAATGAGTGAAGGACATATTGAGGATCAAGGTGATGAGGATATTTCTGAAGGACAGGATGAGGATTTGAACGCTTTGCATTTGCGTTCTGGTCATACTTATTCAACAGTCCCAGAGCAATCAGTTAGATCCAAAATGGCCACTAGTCTTGCTAATGAGGGTAATCCTAGTGAGGAGACTGTGAAAGTTGAGACTACAACAGTACCTTTGGTCACTCAGGATATGCAAAATCCAGTCATTAGTGATAGTACTACAACCACTCACATACCTGTGTATACTTCAGATGTTTTTAGTACACCACAAGGTTCTGGACAGAATTTATTTTCTGTTCTTTCTTCAAATGCATGGGGTATAAACACAGATGGTATTAGCATGCAAACCCAGAATCCTAATCAATGGGGCATGAATACTACTAATATTGGCATGCAAACCCAGAATCCTAATCAATGGGGCATGAATACTAATATTGGCATGCAAATCCAGGGTCCTTATCCAAATACCTGGGGCATGACTAACAATATGGGCGTGCAAAGTCAGACTAACCCTCTTCCTTTGTGGAAGATACCTGTACCTAATCTGGCTACTGATATAGTACAGCAGCATCCTAACTGTACTGAAAGTCAGGCTTTGGCGAAGGCAGGCATATGCTATGCAGAAGCTAGCAAAGCCTTGCAAACTTCGGGCTGGAGAGATACAGTTACTAGTTCTCCACAGCAAAGGACCAAGGCTGTTAAGCCAGAGGTGAAAAGATGGTATGTCATACATGGGCATTGTCCTCATGAAACGGACTGTTGCCCCTTTGTCATTGAAAAGAGGAAGAAACTAGGGAACCCAGCTAGTTTGGGGGAAGCTCAGGGCCGTGCGCAAAAGTAATTAAAATAGTACAATCCACCGATGCGTGTGTGGCAGCTATTACTAAGGTGGACTTATTATCTATTCCTTGGATCATAGGGAAAGGCCAAGTGTCCCTGATCGTGGATACAGGGGCATGTACAAACATTATTTTTAGTAAAGCGCTGGAAAGACTTAAAGGTGAATTGCCTCTAAAAAACTGGACATTATCACCACCTGATGTAATGTTGACAGGTGTGACAGGGAGTAGAAGATGTAAGCCAGGTGCCGTTGACATTGAGGGCAGATAAACGATCTCCTGTGTTACGTGCTACGTTTAATGTGGTTGAGGATTTTCCTCTGCCAGCTGATGGGCTTAATCCCTCAGCAACACGAACTGGAACTGGCATCCAATCAGGAGCCGTCCAACCAGTTGTGACCCCGACAAGTGAAGCGTCAAGGGAGTCCCCGGATGCACACGAAGCGGAGGGTATGGACTGGAAGAAAGTCAGGGCTATAGTGAGTGGTAATCACCACTTACCCAGTCAAACTGTCTGTAAAATTCCTGTCCGAGTACCTGACGTGTCGGTGGGAACTGATGTAGCATGCTTAACTGAGACTGTGAAACATAAGGCATTGTCGCTGGAATCGACTCTGACTAGCATTGGCCAAGACCAGAAGACGCCCCTCTTCATCGCAAATATGAGTGGTGGCACAGTTAAGCTCAGAGATGGTTGTTATAGGCGACTTGTGCTATGGTGCCCCCATAAAGGAAGTCGACGACGTGCCGGTGATCTCTCCTGTAGTTACATTATAGGACTACATAATAGATAGATAGATAAATAGATAGATAGAGAGACAGATAGAAGCAGGAAGTCAAATGATGAGAAGGTGTTGTGTCTGCGAGAATCTAGCAGCGCTAAACATGCTTACACGGAGGAAAGCTGACGACAGCGGCCAGTAAGGAGATGATGCAGTTAGCTGTCAGCAGTCCTCTCGTGAGAAAGATCCGGTTGCCATGAGGAACATATGTGACACACCCCTACTACACCAGATTTTAGAAAAGAGAGTTTAGAAGGAGACAAGCGACCCTAGAGAGAGGTCGAGACGGAGATTAGCCTTAGAACAGAAAGAGAGAGAGATAGCGAGACAGGGAGGTAGCTACCCAGGACTTATACTGTTATACCTGTTTAATATTTCCAAGACAAATAAAAATAGTCCCATACTATTCTTTACCTCTCCCGTCACTACATGACATCTGGTGGGGAAACTACTACAAGAATAAAAGCCGCTCAACCACAAGTCTAAAATATACTTCTCTACAAGTAACTACAAAGTCTTTATGACATTTGGTGGCAGCGAACGTATACGAACCTCGTCTACGAATCAACATTAAATTCCTACAAAATATCAAGATTGAAAAGAACCAACAATATCAGCTCCTGACAGTATTCTCTCCGTCCTGCCCCCTCCGTCTCCCAGATCATTACGCTGATGCAGAGGTCAAGAGATCACTCGACGCCTTGCAAGTAGCTTAACGACAAACCAGCAAATGCGGACATAGTCTCCGAATTAAAAGCAAATTTCTACAAAAGCAACTGAGACTACAAGATTAGCTTCAGATCTACAATCAACTACAGCCATCTACAATCAACTACAATTAACAACTCTACGTCGTCTGTATAATCTTCTACACGCACCTACAAGTAGCGGCAGTCTTCATCCCACAAATCTAATAAATCACTAGAGAAAGGACCGAGAAAACTTCCACATAGAATAAAGGGAACAAACAAACGAAGAGTGAGACACGACTCACAACTCATCTTACTCACTCGTCTTCACTCAAGTTACTCATCGCTACTCATTCACTCACCACAGCTACCAGTGTGGGAAGCCGACGTCACCATGTGCTGAGATGACATCACAACGCGAGTCTGCCATGCCAAGCAACGTGTGACTGACACCAGGCACTTCTCACCCACTACTCATTACTCATTATTCACATAGCTCCTACTCATATTCACTTATTTTCACAGTTAAGTTGGAAATTCGACGTTCTATGCTGAGGTTTGCCTGGGACAGCCGTTAACCACTACAAATACCAGGCCATGGAGTTTCCTGAGTAATATCGTCCATCAACACACCACTAGAATTATCAAGAGATCTTCAATCAAACCTGTATTTTCTTCCGAGATCGACTTTTGTATCGACACACCTCTACGATCTGTATCAAGTGGGTAAAATTATACTTGCTCATTTCTTCTCAGTGCTAAAATTAGCTATATTCAACTTATTTACTCATCTAGTTTGCTAGGACATAAATAAACAAGAGGCGTATTTCATAACATCATATCTTAATGACAGGAATATTTTCGCCACCACCCACGTTAATACCAGATGACACAAATTGCCACAACATCAGACTCACAGTTAAGAGACAACCCACCCATTGTACAACCCACACCACACGTTATAGATAAGGAAACAAATACGGGAGTTTCGGATGATGAGTGGGAAACCCCTTCAGATGTAGAGAGTATCGACTTTGCAGCTGCCTTGAATACGTATGCCAATATACTTAACAGGGTTCACCGGTCCGGTCACACATATTCTACCATTCCCTCACATAACGATAAACTCGTACAAGTTGAATTAACAGGGCAATCATTAAATATGAATCAAGAACCAAATACTGCTGATCTAAAAACCACACCTCACGTTTTTGTGTATCACGAGGATAAGACTGCCCCAAAATTCTCTGGCACAGACAAGGATCGCATTGATGTCATTTCATTAATCAGTCAGTGCGAACAAATGTTCATCAAGCGCCACATACTAGATGAACAAGAGAAAATTGCTATTTTTTCATCTTGCATAAGCTAGGAAAGATGTCCAGCAAGCAATTTATTGCGCTCCGATAAGCTACATCGTGCTAGGACATATGATGAATTTAAAACTGAATTTCTGAAGAAATTTTCTGGAGGTATGAACTTCTTGCCAGGTATAATTCCAGAATTACATAAAATTGTAGATCTTGTAAGGGAGCACACTACAAACCATGTGCTCAGTGAAATAACTGTTGATGTCTCCACAATCAAGAGAACCTATTAGCTACTCTGGAGAATTATATGTGGATAATAGATGATGGTTAGATGTCCTCAGACCTCGTCGTGGTCTTCTTTGGTTATGTTGATGCCTTGTGTAAATTACCTGATAGAACCCTGAAGATCGCCAAAACAATTGCGTACACCCCGGAATGTGCTTACTAGACTTAATGAACGAGGTAGAGATGCAGTGCAGTAAAGCAGGTGTGGTCGACACACATGCACATTCTGGTAGAATCAGGGTACCTGAGACAGTATCAGCTGTGAAAACATCAACACCGACCCCAAACAGAGAACAAAATCGATCGCGACCAGAAATGAGGCAGCCCAAACAAACAAAGACGCCTAGACCTCGTTCCCACACGCCTTCCTACAGGCAGTTTCATAAGTTTTCGCGCAGCTGAGCAGGTCTCTGCGCCATAAACAACACTTTTTATGGGAAATCACCTCGTAGGTCACAGTCAAGGGATAGGTCCATTCTGTGTCATTACTGTGCCAAAACCAGGACACACAAGGTATGAATGCTTTATCAAGGCAAAAGAGGATAATCAAAAGACACAAGGATTTGGTCCTTACTGTAGGCATCATAGATACCAAGGGCACTGGACTAGTGATTGCAAAACAGTAGAAAAAATTGTGTCTATGTTCAAATCGGGGAAGACCAAGTCATGACAAAAACGAACAAACGTAAAGAAGAACAAGGTTAAACTTCACATAGGAGGTATGTTGGGAAATGAGTGTATCTTGATACCAGCTGTATGTGAGGATCAAAACGTTTCTTATTTTTAGATACAGGCTCTCCAGTGAACTTAATAACACATGAAGAACTAAACAGAATTCTTAAAAATAAAAGAAAGTAACTTTTCTGGATGAAGCTGATTTAGAATTAAACACAGTAGATGGTCAAGAGATTACAGTAAAAGGTATGATAAGATTAAATCTCAGTTTCACAGAAACTACAAGACCATTCTCTGCATTGTTCTATATCGTTGAAAACTTAGCAATTAAAGCTCATATGTTACTGGGCTTAAGATCCATGAGAACTGAGAACATAACTATACTCCCACAAATGAATGGAATAGACTTTGATAATGAATTCATAGAGGAAATACTTTCAGAGCCCTCACCGATTGGTAGAAGAGAGCCAAAAGAATTGGTAATATTAAGAGGCTTTAACAAACATACACAAACAGATGAGTGTATAGATCCACTTACACCAGCAACCCCATCCTCCAGAATTAGTGACCCAGATAACAGTACTGATTTATCAATTTTTCCAGCCCATCTCACTAATGATTTGGTTATACCACCTAATTCATACATGAAGGTTACCATAAAGAGCAAATTACGGAATAGTACTGTTCTTGTCTTAGAAGAATTATGTAAAGTAAAGGGATTGTCAGTAGAAAACGCATTATGTCATACGAACGACGAAGGGCAAACTCAGATATTCATTATTAATCACATGAATGGGGAAGTTCAGTTGAAGAAGGGAACTTGCATTGTTAATATTGAAAAATGTTTCGCCCCTGTGAAGGAAATAAATATTGGTGGAGTAACAAGTGAGATAAAATCTACGGATAGAGAAAGAATAAAAGAGAATTTAATTCACTCAGGTGAATTTGACGAAGAAAATGATTTGTTAACCATGCTGGAGAAACACAGGGACACCGTAGCCTTGCCCGGAGAACAATTAGGGTGTACTAACTTGATTAATCACATGATTAATGTGCACCCAGAAACACCACCAATTTTCGTACCAGCTTATCGCATACCACACTCCCAACGTACACTTGCAAATCAGTATGTCGATGAAATGTTAAAGCTTGGAATTATTGAGCCTTCAGTTTCTCCGTGGAACGCTCCCCTTTTCTTTGTGCCCAAGAGAAATGGAGAAATGCGTGCGGTAGTAGATTACCGTAAACTAAATAATCACACCATCCCAGACAGATTTCCCATGCCATTGCTAAGTGATGTTCTACAGAATATTGGTCCTGAGAATAATATATTCTCGACCATCGATCTCCTAAACGGATACTATCAGATTCCGGTATCTCAGGAGTCACGTAAATACACTGCCTTTTCAACAAACAGAGGCCATTATCAATATACAAGAATGCCAATGGGACTGAGGACAGCACCCGGTACGTTCCAGCGTCTTATGAATTACGTATTGTCCGGAATTTTAGGACAAGGAATATTTGTTTATCTTGACGATATTATTATCGCAACGAAGAATATTAAGGATCATCTCAAGAAATTAGACTTACTCTTACAAAAGCTTAGTGATGCTGGATTAAAAATTAAACTTTCTAAATGCAAATTTTGCTTTAAGGAAATAAATTTCTTAGGCCACAAATTAAGTTCTGATGGTATTCACACCACTGATGACAAAATACAGGCAGTGAGAGATTTTCCTGAACCCACTACGACTGACGAAGTTAGACAATTTTTAGGTCTGGCTGGGTACTATAGGTCCTTCGTACCACAGTTCTCTCATATAGCCTTCCCTCTATTCCAGCTACTCAAAAAAGATGCTGTATTCCAATGGGAAGAAGAACAAAAAAGGGCATTTAACAATCTAAAAATTAAACTAACAAATGCACCTTGTTTAGCATATCCGAATTACACGAAATCATTTCTTATTTGTACAGACGCATCAGTTAAAGGATTAGGGGCTGTACTGATGCAGGAAGATAAAAGAGGAAAGAATCAACCAATTGCATTTGCCAGCAGACAAACAAGAGGTGCGGAGAAAAATTATAGCACTACAGACTTAGAGGCACTTGCAGTGATTTTTGCATTACAAAAGTTTCGAGATTTGGTATATGGTTACGAAATCCACTTATTCACCGACCATAAACCACTGGTGGGTATGTTTAAAGAAAAACTCCTTTCTGGGAGGAGAGCAAGATGGAAATGTACAGTTGAAAACTACAATGTACAAATACATTATATACAAGGTAAAATGAATATAGTAGCTGACGCATTATCTAGGAACACGAACACAATTCAGGTCGCGGCGTTAGATCTCAAAGGAAATATCCCAAACCACGAGGATATCGCAAAGGCACAAAGACTTGACCCAGTATGGTCAAAAGTAATATACAAGTTAGAAAGTGGAGATGACATACAATTACCCAAACTGCATGTCCCACTTGAACAATTCACAATGGTCAATAATACATTATACAAAATTAACTCTAAACAACCAAAACGCCAAAGAAATACTAACCAGTTGGTAGTACCTAATGACATGATACCCCAAGTATTACGAATGATACACGACAGCCCACATGCAGGACACCCTGGAAAGGATAAGACATTCAACCAAGCCCAGCTATTATATTACTGGCCTTCATTACGAAGAGATATAAACAATCATATAGACAGATGCGAATCATGTGCGAAACACAAAGGATACCCAATCACACCTGCACCGATGGGTAATTACCCTGTACCACATCAACCATGGGACGTTGTCGCTGTTGATTTACTCAAGATGCCATTATCATACAATAATAACCTATACTTATTCGTAGCAACGGATCATTTTTCCCGTTATGTCATTTTAGCTCCAATTAAAGATAAGACAGCAGAGACAGTAGCAAAGGCAATAACAGATAATGTAATATGTCGCTTTACTACCCCAAAGGTATTAATAAGTGATAATGGAGGAGAATTTAATTCTGAGATCTTACAAGAAATATGTAAACAATACAACATTAAAAAGGTTAACGTTTTGGCCTATCACCCAGCATCGAATGGGTTGGTAGAGAGACAAAATAAAAAGGTATTAGATGTGCTACGACACATTCTCAGTGAAAATTATGCAAGCTGGGATGATTGGATTCCCAGAGTAGAGGCCTCCATTAATGGGTCTATAAATAAATCCATTGGTGACACACCACATTTCATTATATATGGCACAGATAAAAAATTACCATATGAGCTCCTAGAAGGTGACAGCATGCCTATATACAATTACGATGATTACTCTAAACTCCGTTTACGTGAATTCCAGGACATTCACAAAAGAGTGCAAAAACAATTAACGATGTCCAAGGAAGAAATGACGGAGGCATTTAACAAGAAGGCAAAAGATTCACCTATCAGCTTAGGAGACATTGTTTACGGAGTCATTCATACGAGAGACAATAAATTATCCCCTAAATTTGAGGGCCCATACAGAGTAATTAACATAAAAGCAAACAAAGTTTTAATTAGGTCACTTTCAAGTGGCGAGGAAAAACAAGTTCATATTGACCATTTAAAACGAGTTTCAAGGGAATTATCACATAATTATTCAGCCTCGGATACAACCGAACAGGTGAACGTACCTCAAGAAACCAAGCAAGAACACAACAATGATTACAAAAAGAAATTAAGGTCATATACCAAACAATCGAACATAGGTGCAACTATTCCAATGAAATCTACAGTACATCATTTACGAGAATTAAATATCGATTTAAACTCCTTCTATAAATGAAATAACAGCCAACCGTAACGCACATCATCACTATCATTAACCACAGCTTTATAGGAAATTAATAGATTTTTTTTTTTCGGTAGGTTACGATGAAGGGACTTATGCTATGGATTCTCCTATACATAGTAAGAGTATATGCGCACCTAGACCCCAAGGATATAGTACGACAAGGATGCCTCATAGCTCCAACGGCCACGACTACAATCGTCAAGGACGTCATGAGTACTGAAATAAGTCTAGATTACTTGTATGACTTACCTACTTATGTAGAAAGGCATACACCGATGCGAACTCTGGACTTCAAGATAGGGAATTATGTTTCACAATCACATATCACCAAGGAAGTGGATGAAATGGTGAAGTTAGCGAAATGGAAACTAGAACAGGCGAAGTCAACTATGCTCGTCATGATCCAAGATCTCCATCTTATGGAACGGAGGTGCTGAGCGACAGGAACAACATCACACGTACTCGCCAAAAGCGCGGTTTGTTCGATCTGGGCGGCGCAATTCTTGGGAACATCTTTGGATTGGCTACAGAGGATGACCTTAAAGAAATAAACAACAAGTTTAATAAGATAGCTCAGGTACTAACATACCAGGATAAATTCATCACAGGACAGAACTCGGCAATGAAGACAATTGTGAAAAATCTGAAACAAGCAGAAAACGTAGCTCTCGAGAGTATAGATAAAATTAATGACTTAGAGGGCAACGTTACTCTTTTCCAGCACTTCTCCATCATCACAGAACATATTGACACGATTCTACTACAACTAGAGAACACTAGAGATCATTTCAGGGCACTTATGCAAGGAATTTCGAATGCTGGTGATGGCAAGATCACAAATGACTTACTCCCAGTTCATGAGCTACGTCAGATAGTTAGTCAAGGCATACATAAACATAAATTGAAGCCATTGTTCCGCAGTAGGGAATTTATGCAATATTACCCATACTTAGAAGCAACACTAACACCAACATCAGTGATAGTTCATGTACCATTCATCACGGAAGACCTGTTCACAGTATACCAAATACACCCCTTCCCCTATAGAAACAACAACACTTTAGTCATCATCAACATCAACACAGACACCGAACTCATCATGGTCTCCAAGAGATGAGACACTGTCACTTTCGCAAGTGAGTCAACGATTGAGCGAAAGTGCCGCACATCCTTACATGCTGTTCATCCTTGTCCTGCGTACATTTTCACGTTTCAGCCTACTGATATGGTCCCTTGTGAAATGGCTATCATCAGCAATAACAATATTCATCATCATTGCAACTTCACTTTTGCTCCAGATAAACTTGTACACCATCAACGCATTGGACACTCGCAGTTTTTTTATTTCCCTCATAACACATCAGTTTACATAGTCTGTCCAGATATACCACCATCTCATACATCAGCCTCAGGATTATACATAGCACCAGACTACTGTGCGGTATTTACACCATCCATGTCTACTTTTTCCACCATCAATCACTACGCCATTATCAACCATACACACAAACATTTCCACCCACTGCCTGATATGAACTTAAACATGAGCACAAGTATTAAGCTGACTTCACCTAAGTTTGAAACTATGCAGCTGATCAATGAAACAATGAAGCCCTGGGAAGATTTGAGTTTGAGTATGTTCAACCCATATTATGTGTATAGCCAAGCACCTTCTGTCTTTATAATCATCTGCATTGTGGTTGCAGTATTGCTGTTGGCAATGCACAGAATGCATGCAAGAATTGCTAATTTGGAGTCATTGTTTAGTGGGGGAGAGTTAACATCACAGTTAACCACCCTGAATGAAGTGTATATATTTTGTATATAGTATTAATTATATATATAAAAAAATAATAATAATAATAACACAAAGAAGAATGACCCATATATGACAGACCAGTACCATTATCTTTGAATGAAATATTAATAACTCTTACAATAATCTTAATTTTAAACTATTTTTATTCTTGCATGTATGCATTTCACTATAATATCCCAAGTACATACTGTATTACAGTTAAATAATTTACTTTAATGCATTTATTCCAATATGTATACAACTTATTTAAAATGTAGTATTACTGAATAATCACTATTTACTATGAATAATATATGTATACAATATTCATACAATTATGTTACTTTACAATAATATGTATTTCACTTAATTAGCTTATAAGTTCATTATAATGTGTATGTAGTATGTATTAATATATTATAACTATTAAATGTCGATGGTACGCCATTTTCGCGCAAAGTGTCGAGCAAATATAGGACTACATAATAGATAGATAGATAAATAGATAGATAGAGAGAGACAGATAGAAGCAGGAAGTCAAATGATGAGAAGGTGTTGTGTCTGCGAGAATCTAGCAGCGCTAAACATGCTTACACGGAGGAAAGCTGACGACAGCGGCCAGTAAGGAGATGATGCAGTTAGCTGTCAGCAGTCCTCTCGTGAGAAAGATCCGGTTGCCATGAGGAACATATGTGACACACCCCTACTACACCAGATTTTAGAAAAGAGAGTTTAGAAGGAGACAAGCGACCCTAGAGAGAGGTCGAGACGGAGATTAGCCTTAGAACAGAAAGAGAGAGAGATAGCGAGACAGGGAGGTAGCTACCCGGGACTTATACTGTTATACCTGTTTAATATTTCCAAGACAAATAAAAATAGTCCCATACTATTCTTTACCTCTCCCGTCACTACATGACATCTGGTGGGGAAACTACTACAAGAATAAAAGCCGCTCGACCACAAGTCTAAAATATACTTCTCTACAAGTAACTACAAAGTCTTTATGACAACATCTCAAGCAACGACTCAGTCGGAACCCGTACGTCTGGCTAAGGAAAAACAGCTGGAGCAATACGTGAACGTCACGGATAATGTAGACCATAAAACACGACTCCTAGCCCTCCTTAGAGAGTTTTCCGACGTAGTAGCACTTCCAGGAGAAGCGCTGGGTAGGACGGATAGGGTGAAGCATCATATTGGTTTGTGCCCTGGTACAAATCCAGTTTATGTGCCCGCATACCGTCTACCGCACAGCCAAAGGGAAGCAGTGGAATGCACCACTCTTTCTAGTGCCTAAGAAGGACAGTGGTGTGAGACCTGTTGTGGATTTACGGCAAGTGAACAAACAGTACCGGATCGTTACCCGATTCTGCATCTGCGAGACTTACTTCAATCATTAGGTAAGGGAAATACTGTGTTTACTTGTCTGGATCTAGTGTCAGGGTATTGGCAGGTGGAGCTGACCGAAGAGTCGCGTCCCATTACTGCTTTTAGCACTCACCGTGGGCACTTTGAATTTCTCCGGATGCCGTTTGGACTGAGTAATGCTCCTTTAACATTTCAGCGGATGAAAAACCAATTGTTTGGCGAGATGTTAAGGCAAGACGTCTTAGCATATCTAGATGACCAATTTTCCTACACCACAGAACAAGGATCAGATAAGATCGTTCCTAGGCCTCACTGGCTTTTATAGGAGTTTTGTCCACAGGTATGCCATCATAGCATCACCTTTAACAACGCTACTTAAGAAGGACGCTGCATGGAAATGGAGACCCTCGGAAGAGAAAAGCTTCAACGAGCTCAAACAAGCCATGTCAGAAACACCCGTATTAGCGTTTCCTGATTATACTCAACCTTTCTATCTGTGCACGGACGCCACAGGTCTGGGTCTGGGAGCGGTGTTACAGCAGAAGGATGAGCATGGTAAGACACATACCATAGCGTATGCTAGTAGGGCATTAAGACCCCCAGAGAAGAACTATTCGATGACACATTTGGAGACATTAGCAGTCGTGTGGGCGTTAGGACATTTCCGGGATATTATTTTTGGCTACTGGATAATTGTTTAACTGACCATGCGCCCATACGCGACTTGTTTAAAGGAAAAAAACTTGTACGGTAAGGTTGCACGTTGGTTTGGCAAGTTAATGGAGTTTGATCCAGAGGTCAGATATTTATCAGGCCGTCAAAATGTTGTAGCCGACGCGTTGAGTAGAAACATTGCTGCTACCATAGCCGAGGATGTTGCTCTTGCTGAGTATTCCTCAGACACGGTAAAAGCGGAACAACGTAATGATGCGATGTGGTCTCAAGTCATCTATGCCTTGGAGTCTGGCGACGAGACTTGTCTACCTAAACTCCCAGTACCAATGACTCACTTCCATCTTCAACAGGGGCTTTTATAAGCAACCCCCAGGGAAGGACACTGCATATCAGTTGGTTGTTCCTGCTACCTTACAGCAAGCCGTGCTACAGTTAGTTCATGACGTACCTCAAGCAGGTCATCCCAGTCGCGATAGATGCATACGTGAGGCGAGAAAGAAATACTATTGCCCGACCATGAGGAAGGACATAGAAGCCCACGTCAGTCAATGCGTCAAATGCGCGGAAATACGAGGAACGACGGGACTTCCGACTCCCATCTTAGAGTATCTTCTACCGGAAAAACCCTGGGATACAGTCTCCATTGATCTCTTAACGTTGCCGAGAAGTCGTCAAGGTTCAAGTTCTGTACTGGTGGCAGTGGACCATTTCTCACGATTCACTGTTTTAGCACCTTTACAGACGAAAACTTCAGAGGAGGTGGCGCACGCTTTTGTGACTTCAGTGATTTGTCCATACTCTACACCTAAGGTATTGCTCAGCATAATGGCAGTGAATTTCGTAACCAGGTTGTACAAGAAATCTGTCGTATGTATGGAGTAAAGCAAGTTTTCGTAACGCCTTACAGTCCTAAGAGCAATGGCCTGGTGGAGAGAACAAACAGGAAGATACTGGAAGTCTTGAGACCAGTAATAACCTCAAATCAGGAGGATAACTGGGAAGACTGGTTACCACGTAGCGGCGACCATCAACTCCTCAGAAAATTCATCAACTGGGAAGTCTCCTCATTATATCCTTTATGGAGAAGAGAAAGTGTTACCCTATGATTTGTTGGCTGGACCTCCTACTCCAGTAGACAACGAAGAAGACTACGCAAAGGTACAGTTGTTGAAATTCCAATTTATACACAGTGAAGTACGGATAAGATTAAAAGCCTCAAGAGCGGAGATGATGGCGAAACAACACAAAGGTAGTCAAGAAAAGACGTTACAGGCAGGCCAGAAGGTCATAATCCACAACCCTGAGAGAATTTCCAAGCTCAGACCTAAGTTCCGCGGACCATATACCGTTGTGGAACGAGTACGTGGAAATACTTATAGAATAAAGGATGAAGCTAATGGAACTCAGGAGGCAGTATATGCTGATAGGATCAAACTAGTAAGTCAAGAGCTAGGCCTATCGTCTGGTGTGTTGTGCCCTCTGTCTTCGTCGCAGTCTATGTCGTCATCCGTACCTATCCCTAACCAAGAGTATCGCAGCAAGCTACGATCCCACAACAAGAGTGATTAAGGGAGTATCTACTCTTGCAGAAAAAAAATGTGGCTGTGGCTCATACTCCTCGTGCGTTGCTTGGGGTGGACCTATGGAAAGACGTCGGACATGGACACGACTGCGTTAATGCCAGGAGCACTCAAGAGCCCACTTGGAGAAGTCGTGGTAGTGGAAGATGCAGTATGCGTCTACTATCCAATGGAAGGCTGTCTCCAAACGCCAGATATTGTCAAGGAGGTCTCCAAGGGCTTGTCGAATCTCAGACAGCAACTATTGGAAGTGGGAAAGATGTTTAATCGAAACCCACGATTGACAAACTCTGACACTGAAGCTTTGTTGAGCTTCAGACTAGGCATATAGACAGGCTCACCGACAGGCTCACTAACTTGCATGTAGCTTTACCTAACGTACACTCTGATCTTTCCAAGCATGTCCATGCACGTACTAAGAGAGGACGTGGATAACTCTTTGGTATGGCATTAAATAAGGATGTAGTGCAATTGGGTAGACAGATGCATGACTTGACACTGGCCGCTAAAGCCAATAATAGATTAATCATGCATGTGTATAAACAGTTAGATGAGTTCACTAACAAAGCTAACGAGATAAATAGGACTACCAACCATCTAGTAGAGCTTGTGAACAACATCCAAATTAATCTACTAACCCTTGCTAACCTGGTGTTATTCGCTGAGTACTTACATGCTCTCGACGAGTCAACCACTGCTTTGGAGAAGCATGCAGCCAATATGGTGGACGGCTTAATCGATGCAAGTTTGAACAGGGTTAATGCTTTATTGCTGCCTACTAATATACTAACAAATGCACTTGATATAGCTATGTGGAAGCATGGACTTATGCCACTCTTTGAGTACCTATGGGGAATGCTGTAATATACCAGGCATGGCGGTTCATTTCCTTCCTTTTTGCTACTGCTAATAATACACTTGTTGTTATTGAAGGGGGTCCAGAGGTGCTAGTTGTCTCAGATGACAAGAAATATGTAGCAGAAACGACTGTGGATGAATTTGAGAAGTGCAAGGCCTCATTTCTTGATCTCCATGTATGTCCTGCTTTCCATTTTGTCTTCGTACCATTAAAGGTAGAGGAGTGTAAGAGGGCCTTGTCGGACTCAAATACTTCCTCTGCTCTGCAACGTTGCACCTTCCAACCCATTCAGTTGAAGTCAGTTTTCCATGCTCATATTCATGCGAAACAGTACTTTTACTTTCCTGAGACAGAGGATGTAACTGTGATTTGTGCCTCGCGGAATCAATTCCTTACAGTAAAGGGGTACTATGTTGCACCTGATTTTTGTGAGTTACACAGTAAAGAGATAGCAGTTCTGCCTAGCAAGCATCATCTAGCTTTGACAGTGAACTTCTCATCCCAGTTACGACCCTTTTTACCTTCATTCAATGTTACTTCTTGAATGTGAACAGGCTGTCTCATGTATTAAAGGAGCTTACCTTCCTCTCCCACCTGAACAGGACTGATTTAGAGCCTTATGTACTTTCATACCTTTCTCCTTCCTATTTTGGTCCTGGCGTTGGTCTTCTACTTATTGTGGTCTTGTCCTGTGTTTGTGGTTTAGGCTACTATTTAAGGCGCCAATTAAGGGACCCACTGAGACCACGTGTCCGTACTCGCGGATTGCAAGTGGATGTTCCTGAATAGTTAGCTACCCTACACTCTGGTTAGGCTACACGGTAGTTAGGACAACAATGTCGACGAGGACGTCAATGGTGTGGCCGAGCGAATGTTCTGGTGTCAACATCTTTTTCCATATGAAGTTATAGTATCACACATTTTACATAATAATTTTTAAAGCTGTTTAGTCATAATTAACAGTGTGTAATGAAGTGTGAATGATGAACAACCAAATATCATTTCGCTGTTAGCTGTGGTATAGGAAGAAGGTGGATGGCAGACCACAAGGGCCACCCTGTTTCAATTATAAAATGAAGGAGAAGTGATAAGATATCTGAATAAGTGCGTAAGTGTAAAGTCCTGGGGAACCATTTATTATGTTGGTATATGTGAATGTACTTAATACCATTTTATAGAGGTGTATAATGTGCTAGTAGAGTTGTCATTTATCTCTACTTTTTGCATAAGCCCAGAGTATATGTAATGCTCGGCACCTCACTTTTTAGCTGACCTAAGCACCGCGCCCTTGTCCGGCTCGGTGACTGTACAGCGTGAGAGAAGCCGCTTTACAGTTATAAAGGGAGGTGGTGTATCGCTCTTACATATCTCTCGGGTCGCAGTTATATCATTCTGTACCCAATAAAGAGAGATTTAATCTGCTCATTTCTGTCACCTTACGCTACCACTTAATAACAGACCAGCTTCCACCTTCTCGTGTCAGAGGACCTTTGGTGGGAAGTGTCGGGCAGTGACGGCGAGTAGCTGACGTGTACTACAGACAGTGTCGTCGATCCAACACGGTGGTCTAGTTATACTATACAGCAGAACACTTAATATGTAGTTAACTGCTACTCCATAACGGCTACATTAAATTGTTGGCCAGCAGTGCGACGGTACATTTTATTGGTGCTAGCGGTGGCACGATATTTAGTGCTAGCCGTGTACCGATACAGACCAACTGCCTAGCCCCGGGTCCTACGCTCCTAATGGGGCAATGTAGGATGGGATGATGGATGGATGGATGGATGGATAATAATAATAATAATAATAATAACTACAACAACAACAACAATAATAATAATAATAATAATAATAACTAAAGGAACACTAAATGGAGAGCATTTCTCCGACAAGGGCAGGGTAATTTCCAAACCACTCTCCATAATGGGTTAATTTTTATCACCACAGATTAGGATTTCGCAAAAAGTGTTTTCCGGATCCAGAATCTATAATACAATCCGGATCGGTCCCAAAAGTAATCGATTGTTCCCTGGGACATGGGCTACTTACCCACCAAATGTGGTCCAAATCTCTCTTATGATTTATGAGTAATCCTGCTAAAAGACAAACAAACTAACAAACGTAGGTACGAAAAGTTAACTGATTGTTCCCTGGGACATGGGCTATCTACCCACCAAATTTGGTCCAAATCTCTGTTTTAGTTTTTGAGCAATCTTGCTAACATACAAACAAACAAACAGGGGTGAAAACATACTCCCCTTGTCGGTGAGAAGAAGGGTGAAAACATATTCTTGTCAGAGACAGCAAGGGTGAAAACATTCTCTCCTTGTCGGAGGGAATAATAATAATGGTAAATTTTTATATTAAAATAGAATTATTTATAAAAAATGAGATATTAATGAGATATTACTACTTGTTTATTAGGGTCCTGTTCATATTCCTTATCCCAGGGAGATTGAAAGATGTTATGAAATGGACCAAACACGCAGGATTAATAGTCCAGGCTAGGAATCATTGGAACTTGTCTATTAACATATAGTAGTTTTCATGACTGTTTCTAGACTTTTGTGTGTGTGTGTGTGCTGAATCCAGACATGATCAGTGCCAGACGTAAAACTTTGAGCGTTTTTGTAAAAACGCAAAAATCCAAAATTACTGCCAGGAATCATATGAAACGCTGAGATTGAATCTAAATGGTTATTAAAGATGTAAATTATGTTATATTTTATATTTTTGTTGACAAAACAATCAGATAATATTACTAGAAATA
Source organism: Coenobita brevimanus (assembly GCF_032717465.1). Taxonomy (NCBI): domain Eukaryota; kingdom Metazoa; phylum Arthropoda; class Malacostraca; order Decapoda; family Coenobitidae; genus Coenobita; species Coenobita brevimanus. Next base: position 30,254,848 of record NC_137062.1, read on the forward strand.
TGGCAATAATGATTTATCCATACATGAAAAAAATACACAAAGACTTTATATCGTAATGGTATCATATGACGGGCTATGAGTGATCATTTCTAGAAATCAATTCAAGAAATTAATTCTGACAAAATATAATGTCTACAATGAATGAAAGACTGACTAAGAGGGTGTATGTAGGTGAGGTGGAGGGAGGGAGAGGGAGAGGTAGACCGAGGATGAGGTGGAAGGATGGAGTTGAGAGGTATATGAGGGAGGGGGGGGTGAGTTGGGGGGAGGGGAGTCAAATGGTGGGTGACAGAGTGACTTGGAGGCGTTTTGTCTGCGGCCACCCTTTGCGGGATTAGGGCGTCGGGCTATAGATAGATAGATAGAATATTCAGACTCATCGCCACTGTCATCACCGCTGTCCATGTTCAGTTTGAACAGGTTTCGACAGCTTGCTTGGCCCCTGCATTTGCCGAAATCTGAGCACGGAAGTGTAATTTTTGTGCATGGACAGTGTGTCGTTTTGCGGCCACTTTTGCAGCCACAGTTGACGAGATTAAATACTTCATCTGGTGCAGCTTACTGTCCAGCAGAGCATACTTTGTTCACACTTCTTGTCCATTCATTGCCCAGCCATTCTGGAGAGGGGTCAGGCGGCGAAACCATGCCCGCTGATTTCCACAAAGGTGTTTGGAAATGGGCTTGCTCACAATGTAGCTCAAATGCACCTTGAGAAGGTGGAAGGCTGCCCAAATTTGGTGGTACACGTTGTTTATCAGCAAGTTTTCTCTTGAAAATATTAGCACGCATGTGGCCTAGTCATATCTCTGGCTCTTGCCCATATAACATGGCTGCAAATTTCAAACAAGAGCTAGTGACGTCATCTGGTGATGCTGCAACGTCACCTAGAAGAAGCAAACTAGTGAACCTTTCGAGTGTTTTGAACACAGTTGCCTTGCCAGTACCAGCAAATGAAGAGACTGCATCACATCCAGTTAGGGCATGAGCTTCAAGAAGGTTACGGATGACTTCAGTATGCTTACTGACCACCTCATTTAAATTAATTTTTTTTTTTTTTTTTTAATAACAGAACGGAGGAAGGAAAAACATATGGAGAAAAAAATAATCCATACACCAGATTACTGGTGTCCTCTGTTCATCAAATGTCTGTAACAGTTAGACTTGAACAGTTGTAGGTTGAAATTTGGAGGAAAACAACTCTGGGGAAGCGAGTTCCAGAGAGATGCAGTTCGGGGAATGAAAGAATTCTGATAGGCAGAAGTTCTGCAATATGGTTGAGTGACATTCCAGTCATGAGCGCTTTCCAGAAAATGACTCCATGGTTACCTCAACTGTAGTTGGCAAGCCGTTAGTTCGTGTATGCAGGTGATGTGCAAGGATAAGAAGCACAGTGTCATCAGATACAACCCGAATTGATGAAAAGCCTGCAGAAGCTTCATGAATCATGTGATATGTCATGATGACATGTGCCTCCTCATGTGTTATTGCTGTCTGCTGTGAACCAACCCCAACTTATATTGGATGTGGATCAGGGCCAGTCACGATGATGCATTTTTCTTTGTGGAACCTGGATGGAGCACAACTTTTTTACAATCATATGGATGACCTGTTCTATATTTGCACTTACATTCAACACGATGGCCTGCTTGGGTAAAGGCGATTCTTCTATCAGCCTGAACACGCGACTCAGTCCTTTCTGTCCTGAGGGTCGACAGCATGACTTTGTACTCAGCTTATAGTATCTGTCAAACACCACATGAAGGACTGATGCTGTCTCAGTATATCGCATGATTCTGGACACTGCAGTGCTGATGAACGTTGAAAGCTTTGCAGGTAATGCTGGCCAAGGAATTGTCCATAACAAAGCACAGCCGTCTAAGATTACCACCACTGGATGTTGACAGTGCCGTATTCCACATACTATCTGAAGTTTATTCTTGAGTACAGACTTGCTGCTTGTCCTCATTTCGCTATTCTCCTTAAAGAGAGAAATTGGGTGTGGAGCCAGTTCATGAGGGAATACTCTCTCTTTAGAAATGGTCTCTGTTGATATGCCATTATTGAGATGCCAAACTTGAGATGACTCGTACATTGCATTCATCCTCAGTGTCATCTACAATATGAAGTTGATTTGCTGCTTTACCCCGAAACACCAAGATTGATGCCATACCAGGAGAGGACAAAATAATCAGTTCAGGATGCAGTTTCTTCCTGACAGTCTTTAAGGGGGAACGCATTGAGTTCTGCATTCCCCCTAGTTCAATATACAAATTATACAGATCAGCACTATTCCAAATTCTTTCATTGTTTGTAACAATTTGTTTGACCAAACTGTCTAGTGCACTGTCACCTGCATTAGAAGTGCGCTCAGTTGGAGTATTGGTGAAATATTTAGCAAGACAGTCTTTGTGGTAACTGGCGTCTGCTGCATGCAGATCAGTCAAAGCACAGTTAACTCTGAATGTCACATCTTTTGCCCAGGCATCATTTCTTTCACTTGCTCGCCTTAGAATGGCTTCTTTTGATGTGGTCTTTCCAACATCAGCAGTTCTACAAACATATGCTTCTCTTGAACGACTCGGATTCTTTGCGGGGCGTTCCACTGAGCATTTCTGATCGCAATAGTCTTCAGGGAAGTTAAATGCATGACTTCCTCTCAGTCTTTTACTACTTGTGACATCAGCTGGCTGCAATTTACGCATTTTTAGAAATCGCTCTATATGATGCATTGAGCAGTAATTGCTGATGCAATTCTTGTGACAGGTGAATTGTGTATCACCTTCTGCAAGCCTTCACTCAAACCATCACCACGTTGACGACTCGCATCATGCAGACTCTGGATTCCTGAAGACTGGATCAGCTGCGGCTTCTTGCTACCACATATTGTGCAATCCATCACTGCAAGAAAGAGAAAGACAAATATTTACCAGCCTTATAATCAGAATTCAGTTTTAATTGCAACTATAAATTATAGTATCTTTAGTTTAATTAATAGCATACAATAATTACCTATTTTGTAATAATAAGTAATAATGAAGTGTAGAATTAAATTAATTTTACAGAGCTCCATACAAATTGTCAATCTTGGCAGAGTTCTTGCTCTAGATAGGTATAAGAGAAAATAGCCAGTGCCTTTTACTATGATTTTATATACCTGCTTTAAAGAGAGGTCTACAAAAACTCTCAACTTTTATCGTCTGGCCCTCATCACATTTGAAATCAGCAGGTCGAAATTGTTTAAAACCAGTGTTATATATATATATATATATATATATATATATATATATATATATATATATATATATATATATATATATATATATATATATATATATATATCCAAGTGCAAGGTTCACTAAAAAATCCTACTTTCTAGCCCGGACTATAAGGGATGAGAAAGGTTATTCGTGATCCAACAAAGACTTTGGAACAAATTTGGTGTCCATGTTAAAATATGATTATAGTCGAGTTTGAAAGGATGAATTATGTGGGCGTGGCTGTTTGACAGTGACCTCTTACCCACACATAAATGTGGTAGTCCCCATAAGTCACATAAAAGAGTTGGTAATCTTTAATTGGCATGTTGCAAAGGATACTTTTCTTAAGTTTGGTCGGTGTACTAGAGATATTAGTTAATATCTCATATTGAGTACACCGCTTCCCGTCCGATCAGCGAAGTTAAGCAACGTTGGGTCTGGTTAGTACTTGGATGGGTGACCGCCTGGGAACACCAGATGCTGTTGGCATCCCTACGTGTCAAGTGGGGTTGGTGGTGGATTAGTGCCCCTCCTCGTAAAACAGCTCTAAGCCCTTGGCCACCCCGTCTGGGATACATGGCGTCTGGAAATGAATGAATGATGAATCTCATATTCGCGCCACCTCTATTCCACTCAGAAATCAATTTGTTCCCAAATGTGTCACTTGAGAGTGATACAATATGAGAAGGTAACCTGCTAAGAAACTTTTAAAACTAATTTGATTGATATACTAAAAGTGTCATACAAATCGAATTTTTGGCCCACTTCTGGTGGCGCCCCCTAGCTACTGCATAAAATGCTGTTCTTATTCACATATTTGCATTATCATGGCCCTAAACCTTTTGTACTCGAGATTACAGTTAAACCTTTGCTAGCTCCTGTACTAATGGGAGTTTGCGTCCTATAGGCCTGAATCCATAACAATAATTTTAACTAGAAAGTACGCACAGAGCGCATATCTCTGCCAATGTCATTGCCGTTTAAAAGAATCTGGATCAGTGGACATAGGAACCGGATCCGGATCCGCCCCCAAATTTAATTATTCTTTCTTGGTCCATGGCCCACCTTTCCACAAAATTTCACTGATATTCATTGAGAACTTTTGGAGATATTGTGCTTGATACTCCGGATTCGGATCCGGATCCACCCCAAAATTTACAAATTTCTTCCTTGGCCCACGGCGCACCCTTCCACAAAGTTTCATCAAAATCCGTTCATAACTTTTTAAGTAAAACGGCTAACAGACAGACAGACAAATGAACAAACCCAGGGTAAAACATAACGTCCTTGGCGGAGGTAATAATAATAATAATAATAATTATTATTATTATTATCATTATTATTATTATTATTATTATTATTATTATTATATTATTATTATTTTTATTATTATTATCATTATTATATTATTATTATTATTATTATTATTATTATTAGAGGAGGAGGAAAGGAAAAAGTAGAATGTTTCTGATGGAGATAATGAAGATCATGATATTTGCATTTAAAATTATTATAAGTATTATATATATATATATATATATATATATATATATATATATATATATATATATATATATATATAGCCCGACGCCCTAATCCCGCAAAGGGTGGCCGCAGACAAAACGCCTCCAAGTCACTGTCACCCACCATTTGACTACCCACCCCCAACTCACCCCCCTCCCTCATATACCTCTCAACTCCATCCCTCCACCTCATCCTCGGTCTACCCCTCCCTCTCCCTCCCTCCACCTCACCTACATACACCCTCTTAGTCAGTCTTTCATTCTCCATTCTCTCCACATGTCCAAACCACCTCAGTGTATTTCTCCTAATCTTCTCAACCACATCCACATCTACCCCACAACGTTCCTTCACTTCTTCATTCGTCAACCTGTCCCTCCACGTCACTCCACATGCTCCTCTCAAGTAACTCATTTCCACTGCTCTCACTCTTGACTTGTTCCCCTCTTGCAAGGTCCACGCCTCGCTTCCATACGTCAGGGTAGGGATCACAATACCATCATGCAGTGACTTCTTAACTTCCATACTCACCTCCCTATTTCTCATCACTGCTTTCAGTGTACCAACAACCTTCCTTCCCTGCTGTACCCTTTCACGTACTTCATCCCCCAAAGTTCCATCCTTACTCATCACACTACCCAAGTACTTGAATGCACTCACATTCTCCATATCCTCACCATCCAACCTCACTGCACACTCTGTGACTTCATTCCTCTCAAACACCATAACTTTACTTTTGTTTACATTAACTTTCAGCTTCCTCCTCCTACACACTGTCCCAAATTCATTCACCAAACCTTGCAACTCCCATTCATCTTCACTGAACAATACTGTATCATCAGCAAACAGCAACACCGGAAGCTTCCAAATCTCACCCTCATTCATTAGGGCCAGCCCCACATCCACTGCCCTACCTTGGACCTCCTTTACAACCCCATCCATATATATATTAAACAGCCATGGAGACATCACACACCCCTGTTTCAGTCCCACATTGAGATCAAAGAACTCACTCAGCTCACCATCCACTCGCACCGTAGCCCTAGCTCCCTCGTACATACTCTTCACAGCACTCAACAATATCACATCCACTCCATATATTCTTAATACCTTCCACATACCTTGCCTATCTATTCTGTCATAAGCTTTCTCCAAGTCCATGAAGGCAGCATACACTTTCCTTCCCTTCTCTAGATACTTCTCCACTAAACATCTTAGAACAAATATCTGATCTACACACCCTTTTCCCTTCCTAAATCCCCCTTGTTCTTCTCCAACTAGCTCCTCTGTCATATGCCTAACCCTATCAATGAGTATTCTACCATATATTTTACCAGTCACACTAAGAAGGCAAATACCCCTATGGTTACCACATACTTCTCTCTCCCCTTTTCCTTTGTACAGAGGAACAATTATACCTGATTTCCAGTCCTCTGGAACCCTTCCCTCTTCCCAAGCCAATCTACACAACTTCCATATCCACTCCACAACAATCTCACCCCCATACCTAAGCATTTCACCACACACTCCATCAATTCCTGGGGCCTTTCCCAGCTTAATCTTCTTCATCGCTTCCACTACTTCCACCCTACTGATCTCTCCCTCCCTCCTCTCATCTCTTCTTCTCCCAGCCATTCCCCAACCACTTATACTCACACTGCTCTCACTCTCTACATTCAACAAATCCTCAAAGTGCTCCTTCCATCTCCTCAATTTCTCTCTCTTCTCCACCAACAATCTATTATTCCTATCTTTCACTCCCCTATTACTTCCCCTTTCACACTGCCTTACTTTCTTTACCTCCTTCCAAAACAATTTCTTACTCTCCCTCCATTTCACACTCAGATTCCTCCCAAACTCTTCATCCACTTTCTTCTTACTCTCCTTCACCAGTCTCTTAACCTCCCTTCTCCTGCTCACATATACCTCTCTCTTCTCTCTCTTATCTTCTCCCCTACCTCTACTTGCCAACCATTCAACATATGCCTTCTTCTTTTGTTCCACAGCTCGTTTCACCTCATCATTCCACCATGCTGTCCCTTGCACACCCTTGCATCTCCTCCTCACTCCACAAACTGCCTCACACGCTGCGCCTATCTCTTCCGTGAATATCTTACATACATCTTCCACCCCTTCCATCTGCTCTAGCTCATACCTTCCCAATCTTTCTTCCACTTTGCTCTTATACTCTGTCATTTTCTCACTATCTTGCAATTTCTCCACTCTTCTCACAGTAGCTGCTTCCTCCTGTCTTCCCCTTCACCTCCTCAACCACTTTCTTTGCATCTTTACCTTGGCCATCACTAATTGATGGTCCGAGACTCTATTCCCCCACCCTCTCCACACTCTTGCATCCAACACTTGTCTTCTCATTCGCTCATCCACACACACGTAATCTATCATTGCCTTTCGTGCAACAAGTTCACCATCCATCCTCCTCATTACTCTCCATGTATGACGAAAGTAGGTGTTGGCTATTGCCAACCCCTTACAAGCACAGATGTCCACCAAAGCACTACCATTCCCATCTACTTCAGCTGGCACACCCCACTGACCAACCACTCTATCCACTCGTACATTCCCAACTTTGCCATTCATGTCTCCAATCAACAGCACTCTCTCGCTCCTCTCAAACTTGTCCATACATGCTTCTACTCTCGCCCAAAACTCATCTTTCACTCTTGCCACTCGATCCTCTGTTGGAGCATACACACATACAATCGCCCATGCTTGTATACCTACTTTCATCCTCACCCATACAATCCTTGCACCCACTGTTCCATACTCTCTTATATTCTCCTTCCACTTCTTGTTTATCATCAGACATACTCCCTCTCTTGCCCTCTCATTCTCACTGACTCCCGCACATATACCTACACCATATTCCCATTCTCTCACCCTTTCATCCATCCATTTAGTTTCAGTCAATCCACATATATCCACTTTTGCATCCTCAAGCACCTGAACAATCTCTCTCTCTTTCACTTCATCATTGACTCCTCTCACATTCCATGTTCCCACCCTAAGAATATCCTTTGTCCGTTCCTTAGTCGTCAACGTATGGTCCGTCCGGGTCCGAGGCGCTTTATTCGCTTTTTTAGTTGGTTCTTTTTACGGGGTGGGGCCTAACCCACCACCAACCCTTTTAGCCGCCTCGTACGACAAGCAGGGATACTGGGGGAGTATTCTTGAAATCCCCCTACCCCCAGGGGGATGATTCGAACCAGCGCTTGCAACTGCGTGAGTACAGCAGCTTACCAAGTGAGCTATTTAGGCACCCCCAAAAAATCGGTGTGAGGTGGGTGGAACTCAAGACACCTTTGTTAGAATCTCAGGTCGCTCCACCTTAAAATAGATAGATAGATAGATAGACAGTTAGATAGATAGATAGATGTGTGTGTGTGTATGTGTGTGAGTACTAGTAGTGTAGCAGTATTAGAAGTATTAATCCATTCAGAAACACAATATCTATTTCTCTTTCTATAAAATCAGAATATGTAATTCAGAATAGGGACCTTCCAGTAGTAAAGGGGCTAATGAGCATTGCATAATCCAACTATTACATCAGTTTTCTCTAATTATGACAAAAATAATTTGGAGAGTGCTTGAATGATACAAAGAAAATTATTATTATTATTATAGTAATGCTGCTAATCACGTAGTTGGGAAAACCACCCTAATATTCCCAAAGAATGCCGCACTGACTGTCAATTTACATTCAGTTCAGGGTAATGAACGCACTGCAATCAGCGAAACGCTTGCCTGTTGCCTCCTGGACTAATCCCGATATCGAACTCTGGATCTCTGGGTTGCAGGCCGAATTTGTTCCCAGTTGCACCATATTCAGCTTTACACACATGCAGATGTTCGAACACGTGCATATTCTTATATCTGGAAGACCCACAAGGCAACAGTTACTAGCATTTTCGCACAGTATGTAATGCTAACCCTTCACTACGATGACACCTTCTTCACTGCAATCGAATCAAATGATTCTATTCATAATTTGAGTGATTCTACACCTGTTGATGATTATTAAAAATATGAGCTCATTAACCAACTACTACGGAGCTAAAATTAGCCAGTTGCGAGGTTTTAGCTACAGGTGAAAATAATCGACTGTGATAATTTTTGCTGTATCAGCACAGATTGTGTTTAGATAAGAGAGGAAGGAAACTAATATGCAGTTTCATAAACACTGTTGGACGGTCTTCGATATTCGCGGGAAAATCGAAGCATAGGATTGTTCAGCAAGTGCTTGATACTATTTCAAAACGGTTTTCCCACGACATAATGTCTATATTAAACGCAGTATGCGCTAATGCTACGAAAATTATCATTTGCTATATTTAAAACTTCGTTGTAGCCCAAAACTCTCCAATGGCCAGTTAATTTATTGGTTAATTATTAAGGTAGACAATTTTAGACCATAAGGTCTTTACTATAAATCTGGAACTTTGAACATTCAATCTATGTTGACGTAGCACAGTATTTTTTATTTAAAAAAAGCCACAGAATAACGACAGTAAGTCCACACACAAACACACACACACACACACACACACACACACACACACACACACACACACACATAGAGAGAGAGAGAGAGAGAGAGAGAGATACATCAGCTAATCCTACGTTGCTCCATGAGAAGCGTAAGAGCCCGGGGCTAGGAAAGTTAGTCCTGGCATTTAAGATGAGAGTGACCAGCCTCACTCATCCCTGAGCACTAAACCCCAACCTTCCCTTGGACATAAACCTTCACCGGCCTAATCCGATTGGAGCACCTTTATTACCCACTAAACCACCAGGAGCCAAAACTTGGTTATATGGTTACCACCCAGCGTAGTAAATGGTTTCCTGGTGTATAGGACACCATTTGGCTTGTCACTCAGTGTAGAGTCACCCACAGGCAGAAGGAAGAGGAAAGAATGAAGGAAAGAAAGACACAAGAGGGAGTGTAAAGTAACCCGTAGGCAGAAGAAAGAGGAAAGAATGAAGGAAAGAAATACAGAAAAGAATGGATGGAAAGAAGGATGGAGGAGAGGAAAGGGCAGACACCCGAGAGCAGCACTACATCAAGTAAGTGGATGGTGAGCGCCTCCACCTACCACAATTATATATATATATATATATATATATATATATATATATATATATATATATATATATATATATATATATATCCGACCTGCAACATTCCGCTGCAGAACATGGGCCTCTCCCAAACGCTTCCACATGACCTTATTTGGGAGGAAAACGGTCAATATACAGCTGTCTTATGACTGAGAGTGTATTCTGTCTGACTGCTGCTAGCAGAATCTTCTAGCATGGTTGTAACCATGTTGTCCAGCCCCATAAAGAAATCAAAAATTTGCTAAGAGTAATCGATGACTTGATCAAACACTTCTCGGTGCAAAATCCATCTGCATCAAATATGTATGGTTTGATTAAAGCCCACAAGCCAAACAACCCCATCAGGCTAATTGGGGGAGGCGGTGGCTGAATCGGTAGAGAGGCGGCTTGCAGTCCTAATGGACCCAAGATAGAATCCCGGCTGGGGCAGGGAACAATTTAAGGATTTGAATTTCCTAAAATGCAGACTTTCTTGATCTACCAGATGACCCGCCGACATGTAAAAGTACTCCCACTAATACCAGTACACCAGTCCTGTATGAGACAGCCCTAGCATGTATTCAATATGGATGGTGGGTGTTAGCGCCGAAGTGGTGACATGTAGAGGTGTATGGTATGTAGGAGGACTACTGGGCCTTGAAAGCAGGCTGTGAAGCCTATGCCCAGAGTTGGACACATTAAAAAAAAAAAATAGTAGCAGTCTACCAGCCGACTTCTTGGTGCAAAATCCATCTGCATCAAATATGTATGAGTTAATTAAAACCCACACGCCAAACAACCCCATCAGGCTAATCGTAAGCTCTGTAGGCTCTACGACATAAAAGCGCTCAAAGTGGCTTGTAACACTGTTGTCCCCTATTGTAGGCACTATATCCGATTCATTTTTACAAAACAATGAGGATTTGGTAAGAAAGTTAAAGATCTCTAAATGTCATGTACCCCTGCAAATTAGTCAGCTTTGATGTTAAATCATTATTCACAAATATCCCTGTTGATGATTTTTTAACTTTTCTGCCAAGCATTCTGGGTGGTAACACTGATGGTATTCCCTCTGAAAACATTGTCATCTAATTAAATTATGCATTTTAAACTCATCTTTTACCTTTAAGGCGAATTTTACGCACAAAAATTTGGTATGGCCATGGGTAATCCCCTCTCCCCAGTTCTGGCAATATTTACATGTAATACTTTGAGAAACATTTACTGACCTCCGTAAAGGAGCAAAACATAGTTTGGCTCTGATACGTTGATGATATCCTGTGCTTCTGGCCTAACAGTCTTCCCATTGATGAATTGCTCATGAAATTAAATTTGTTAGTTCCATCAATAAATTTTACTCGTGAGATGGAAACGGATAATGAACTGCCATTTTTGGATGTAAAAGTTATCAGGGACCTAAGTGTTTTGAAGACTAAAGTATACAGAAAAACTGCAAATATTATATCGTATATGCATTATTATTCAAACAATCACATTAATTGTAAATAGATCTTTGTTCATATCCATGTAATTGAGAGCATATAGAATTTCAGACCCAGAACTTTTAGATGACGAACTAAAAATGATTCGGAGCATTGGAGAGAAGCTAAAATATCCACCAAGTATACTAACTCAGTGCCACAATGCAGCCAAGAAACGATTCCTTGAAGGGAAAACTAATAAGCCAGATCGCCAGAATATTCAAAGATCCCTTGTCGTCCCCTACCATGAAAATTTTCTTGATGATGTTCACATACTGAAGAAACTTAATGTACGACTAGTATTCAAATATGAGAACACCATAAAAAAAAAAATCAAGAACAGCCTATTCAGTAATTAAGCCGTTGTTTACAATATCCTGTGTAAAGGCTGTAACAAAGTTTACATAGAACAATCTGGAAAAGATTGGAAACTGGAATCTCACAACACAAACACAGTGCAAGGCCAGCCCAACAAAGTAGTGGTTTATTGCAGCACGATCCATCCAGTGATCACCATATTGACTGGGTAGGCTCTAAGATCCTACCAACATCAAAAAGAGTTGATGAAAGAATTGCAATGGACTCTTGCCTAATTTCTGTCATGTAAGAAAAGAATGTAAACATGAGCTACGGTTATTTTAAGTGTGATAAATTGTTAACTGAATTAATTTTAAAGCAGTATCCTCCAGACTAACACTTGATCATTCCTTGTCGTCTCCTGGCAATACAGTCACACCTGTGTGGGACACACCTAACATTAAGCTTCTAGGTTTTAAGTTAACCAGCAGTATTTACCCCCTTTTGTCAGTTGCATCCCTAAAGTAAAAAAGTCAGGTACCTGTTTTTCTATGCATCGCTCATTTTTAAATTTTTGTTCTGTGTGCCACTCCCTGCTGCAGGTGTGCGTAAGTTAAGCCGCAGTATTTACCTCTTCTGTCAGGTGTATCCCTAAGGTAAAAAAGTCAGCTACCTATTGTTCTGTGTATCAATCAGCTTCGATTCAGGTCATCCTTGTTCTGTGTGCCACTCCCTGCTGCGGGTGTGCATAAAAGACCTCTATCCTTTACGTTTCTCTCTCACATTGACTAGAGATGTAATATACGAAAGTACTCACTGTCACTTCCTTCATTTCTCCTGTGGTTATTTTGCATTCATATCTTCACGGCAAAGTGTAGCTTCTGCATATATATATATATATATATATATATATATATATATATATATATATATATATATATATATATATATATATTATCAGACAAAAGTTTATATGTTACTATATATCTATACCTAGGCTGCTTCCCCCAAAGAAAGGGAGGTAGCCGGGACAGGATGACACACTCTCAATTAACTCATCCACAAACACACATTCATTCTCATCTTAGCCCCAAGGGGAGAGGGGACAGATCCTCACTGCACCACACCGTACGATGGCCAACTGCACAGTGCAATCAGCGACATCCACAGCACAGCCCGACGCAGAGCTGGTTTACCCCTGCCACATCATAATGGACCCATCCCCTTACCCTCACCTGACCTGATCAGCTGATCAGACCAAATGTGGGAGAATATCCCCTCAGGGCTGCATCATCATTTATCCATTCAGTTTCTCTCCAATCATTCCTATCACGCACAGTCACTCTTCCTTGCTCAACAGACATCCCCCTCGCATCCAACGCTCTCTTCGCACTGTCCATCCATCCTATTCATGGTCTTCCTCTCAGCCTAACACCTCTCACATCCGATCCAGTTATCTTTTTCACCAAGTGCTCATCATCCATTCTCTCCATTTGCCCAAACCATCGCAACACCCTCTGCTCAACTTGATCAGCTATGTCCCGCACAACTCCCGTTCTCCTTCACACTTCATCATATCTCACTCAATCCATACGTGTCACTCCACACATACTCAGACATCTCATCTCCATTACAGTCAAACTTTTCCTCTCTGCTACATCCATAGTCCACATTTCAGCCCCATATAATGCAGTCGGTACCACAACACCCTCATACAACCTTCTCTTTACATCCATTCTAAGTGAACGACATCTAAACACTTTTTTCATTCCTCCCAGCACCTTTCCTACTTCATGCATTCTAAACTTCACTTCTGCATCTATTCTTCCATCCACAGCAACATGTGACCCTAAATACTTAAAACACTCTACCTCCTCAAGCATCTCTCCACTCAAAACTATATTCATCCTCCTACCATCTACCAACCTCGTACACTTCATCACTTTACTCTTATTCTCATTTACTCTTAATTTCCTTTTTTCACACACCCTTCCAAACTCCTACTCATTAAATAATTTCACTCAGAACAATCTGACCGTATTGGATAACACACAAACGTTTACTTATTTGTCCTTATTATGGATGCTACTTTTAGTGTTTATATTTGAGCAAATGTACAGTATTAAAGAGGCTTTCAACCTGGCGTTCGTGAACCCCTAGGAGTTAGAAGAAGGGATTCCAAGGGGTACTTATATGGCTGAAGAAATTGTATTTACAATCTACTGAGAGAGAGAGAGAGAGAGAAACAGAGAGAGAGAGTCGACGGTTACTGATGCGTGTATCAGGTTGGTTCACGTTCAAACAGCAGCCCTGAGAGAGGATCACTGAGCTCTATAGTATGGAGAGGCTATCTCTGCAGTGAGCATGTAACTTTGGCCGCTACATTGAAAAACCCGGGCTCGTCGCCCCCACCATGGTGATTCAATTGGATCACTGTCCTTAGCTTCCTGTTTCTGTTTCGCTGTTAATTACATAAGCCAAGCAGTGGACCATGTCACCACATTTTAGCAGCGCAGTGAACCATAACACCATATTTTCCGAATTCATCGGCTGATTTCTGAAGGCGCGGGCGTCGGGTGTAATGCATAAACATCATCAGCGCCGCACTGTGCCCCTGACGTCGGGCACACAAACTACGCGGCACTACCCTTGAGAAAGCCTCTCCATATTATAGAGCTCAGTGGTGAGCATGATAGCACTTTCTTCTTACAGTCAGATTAGCTAGCCGCAAATGATCCATACTTGTTACCCCACCGCCTCCAGATTTTTTTTTTTTCACGTAAATGAGGTATGTCCATAATATTACAATAGTGTGTTGGTGTTATGATAATACGGTGATATGTTTGCTATGCTAATATATATATATATATATATATATATATATATATATATATATATATATATATTGTTACATAGCCTATGATTTCATCATCCTCTGTATAATTCTAACGTACAGTGTGCTGCATGTTTGATCACGATTCGCCTCGTGGCTTCCATAGTGACCAAGCTTCCGTGTTCTACCTCACTCCCCCCTTCTCCTCCCTTATAGAGGTGTAAGTCGTTCTTTCTGTTGTTCAGAGCAGGAGTGTCAACTCTTTGTCCCCTATGGCTTCATTTGCGCGTCCTTCTTACAAGCTGTATCAAGCTCTGCCGGCCCGTATATAATGAGCCCAGTCTCTGCTTTAATGGCCACTTATATCTGCTCCTCATTTTGTTCACATCTCTGTCCTCCCCTGTACAGTTGTTATTATTTTTGTGAGTGCTCAGGAAGTCTCCAACCATCTAGCTCCAGTGTAATTTGAGTATAATTGTTATTACATTTTTTTCTTGTACTGTATAGCATAAGGTGTTAATTCGTAGGCCGAGTGAGTTTTTTGTGATTCGTGTGGAGTTTTTGGTGTCAGCCAATGTTAATAATATTTTGTATCTGTAATAATATATCTTGCTTTAACTGAGCATTATCCGGTTTTCTCATTTTATCAGGGCCGACTTAGATAAATTTACTCTTGCTAATTTCGTGTTAATAGAGGCTATTGCTGTTAACCATATATTTAACCTGTTTTTTTGCCATTACATTATCCTTATGAGTCCTGAATGTTTAGTTGTTAGTTTGAGCATTAAACTTTAACTTGTAATTTTACCTCTTTTGAACCTGGAACTTTGCGGGACAGTAGTGATTTTGGTGTTCTCACTTGAAGTGTTCATTATCTATCTCTGTTCCGTAACATAAATTTGGCGACCTCTTATCAGGATATTCAGGATATTATCATAAGGATATTGTCTGATATTTTGTGACTGTGATTTATTCATGATGTCTACTCTTACTATGCTTGATGAAGCCAAAGATTTTTTATCAAATGTGCACACAGTGTGTGATGTAGAAAACAGAACAAAGAATGAACTTAAGCTTGTTGCTCAATAATTGGGAATTGCTGTTCGCTCTCATCAGTCTAAAGATCAAATTGTTGCCATGATTAATAAAAGCTTGTTTAATGTAACTCCTCCAGATGAGCAAACGCAGATTGAAATAGCTAAGTTACAGCTAGCCCTGAAGGAGGCTCGTGCTAAGGAGGCTGAGTTTCAGGCTCGTATTCAGGAGGCACAGGCACAAATTGAAATTGCTAGGATTCAGGCAGACAATGAGTATCGCATGAAACAAAGTGGAACTGGATCATCTAGCTCTGATGATTTTGATGTGGCTAAAAATGTTAAACTTGTCCCTCCTTTTAATGAATCTGATTTAACAAAGTATTTTCAGTTGTTTGAGAGGGTAGCTACAGGTTTTAATTGGCCCAAAAACTATTAGCCAGTACTCCTACAGAGTGTTCTCACCGGAAAAGCTCAAGTAACTTATGCATCTTTGCCTCAGGATCAATCTAATAATTATGATGTAGTTAAGAGCTTGATTCTTAAGGCCTATGAGCTTGTTCCTGAAGCCTATAGAGTAAAATTTAGGACAACTTATAAGCAAGATAAGCAATCCTATGTTGAGTATGCAAAAATCAAAGAAGATCTGTTAGAGCAGTGGTTAAATTCTAAGAATGTGGATTCTGATTTTGGTAAATTTAAGCAGATGATTTTGCTGGAGGACTTCAAAAGGTGTATTAATAAAGATGTAAGCCTATATCTTGATAAGAGAAGAATAGATAATTTGTCTGATGCTGCAGTTTTAGCTGATGAATATGTTCTCACTCACAAGAGATATTCTAAAGAAAAAAGGAAAGCTTAGAGTAAGTACGTTGCCCCTACTCAAAATACAGGTAACAAGAAAGAGAATAAAGATGATGTTTCTCAGGAAGTAAATACCAGCTCCACCTCTAGATTTCAGAAAATTAAATGTACTTATTGTAGTAAGCTTGGTCATACTACGGAGAAATGTTTCAGGAGACAGCGTGATGTGAACAAAAAGGAGTCTTTAAATATTCAGTCAATTGGTCTAGTGTCCACCCTTGAGAGTTCCCAGAATTCTTTAACCGAGTTAACTGAACCTGCTTTGAGGGGTAAATTAAATTCTCATGATGGAGCTTCTCTTTTGAGCAGTAACGTGGGTGACACTCTCAAGAGTTCATGTGCTAATTTCCTGTCTGATGGTTTTGTCAGTCCTCTGGACAGTAATGACAGGAAATCAGTTAAAATATATCGTGATACATGTGCTTCCAATCCCTTATGCTGACCAGTGTTCTAGGCTCTAATGTTAATTCCTCTGATGAAACTGTAATCTTACAAGGTGTAGGGAATAATTACTTCTCTGTCCCTCTGTGCAGAGTGAATTTAGAGTCTGGTTTTGTTAATGGTTCCGTTATGGTTGGGTTGGTTGAGACACTCCCAATGTCAGGTGTAACTTTCTTACTTGAAAATGATATTGGTGGAAGTCATGTGTGTCCAACTCCTCAGTTGTCTGGTGAACCAGTGACTGCAACCCAGGATTGTGATGTCCCTGATGTGTTCTCTGCATGTGCTGTCACTAGGGCTAAGTCTAAAGTTACTGGTGACTTAGAGGATAATGATGATGATGATGTTATCCTAGCTGACACTTTTCTTGCTAATTTGGACCACTCACCAGATAAGGCAGTACCCCGTAGTGTTGATAATTTGTCTCGTCAAGAGTTGGTTGAGTTGCAGGTTGCTGACCCTGAATTGAAAGGTCTAGCTAACTCTGCTTGCAGTGAGAAAGAGTCAGCTGGTGCTTCTACTTGTTATTATATAAAGTCAGGAGTACTTATGAGGAAGTGGAGACCCCCAGCAGCATCAGCCGACTGTGAATGGGAGGTTGTACATCAAGTTGTCATCCCTCGTGTTTGTAGGCAGGATATCATTAGAGTGGCTCATGATTCCAGTTTGGCAGGACACCTTGGAGTGAGGAAGACTGTTCCACGCATGTTGAAACACTTCTACTGGCCAGGTATCTTCAGAGATGTTTCCTGGTATTGTAAGTCTTGTCACACCTGTCAAGTTGTGGGGAAGTGTAATCAGACAGAAAAGGTTGCACCTCTCTTTCCCATTCCTCCTTTTGAGGCACCTTTCACCCGTGTGTTGGTGGATATTGTGGGCCCTCTTCCTAAGACTTCTTCAGGATTTTCTTATGTGTTGACCCTGATTGATATGGCTACTCGTTATCCTGAAGCCGTTCCACTTAGAAATATCTCAGCAAAGAACGTGGTTAAGGAAATGCTAGGGTTCTTCACCAAGTTTGGTCTGCCCAAGGAGGTACAGTCAGACCAGGGAAGTAATTTCATGTCAAATGTTTTCAAGCAGTCTCTGAAAGAGTTGGGCATCACCCAGATCACGTCTTCAGCTTACCATCCCCAGACCCAAGGAGCGTTGGATAGATATCATGAAACACTCAAATCGATGCTCAAGAAATACTATTTGGAACATCAGAAAGACTGGGATAAAGGTCTTCCATTCGTTGTATTTGCCGCAAGAGAATCTCCAAATGAATCACTGGGCTTCTCACCCTTTGAACTACTGTTTGGCCATGAAGTAAGAGGACCCCTTAAGCTACTCAAGGAATGCTGGCTGTCGGAGGAAGATGATGTCAACCTGCTGGAGTATGTGATGAAGTTCAAAGAACGGCTGTCCACTGCTTTACAGCTGCCGAGAGAGAATTTAGGAGCTGCTCAGGAGAAGATGAAGACTTGGTATGATAAGAAGTCCAGGTTACGCCACTTTCAGCCAGGAGATCAGGTTTTGATTCTGCTAGCAGTGTATGGGCAACCTCTTCAAGCCAAGGTTAGTGGTCCTTATTTCGTGGAGAAGAAACTCAGTGATGTCAACTATGTCATCGCCACACCAGATCTTAGAAAGAACAAGCAACTTTGTCACATCAACATGCTAAAGTTATATCACATGCGCGACGAAAATAACCCAGTCTGCACTGCAGCTGTTCCACCCACGTTTGCAAGTGAAGCTCTCCCATGCAGCATGAGCCTGAGTGATAGTTTGAGGAAGAATCCTGATATCATGAATGATCTCCAGACTAAGCTTTCTCATCAAGCTCCCAAGGAAAGGCAGGAGTTTTCGGCATTACTGCAGGAGTATTCGCAAGTGTTCAGTGCCACTCCAGGAAGAACCACTGTGTTGATGCATGATGTCGATGTTGAAGACGGAAAGCCAATTAAACTACCTCCTTACGGTGTGAACCCAGTGAAAGTTCCTCTCATCCAGAAGGAGCTTGGCTACCTGTTGGACCACAAGATGATTGAGCCCTGTCAGAGCGAGTGGAGTTCTCCTGTCACTTTAATCCCTAAGCCACGTTGGTCACAGCGGCTTTGCATCGACTACAGACGTGTTAATCAGATAACCAAAACAGACACTTACCCTCTCCCTCATGTGGAAGATTGCATAGACAAGATCGGAAAGGCTAGCTACATAAGTAAGTTTGATTTGTTAAAGGGATACTGCCAAGTACCTATGACTGAACGTGCTAGGGAGATCTCATGTTTTGTAACACTAGGAAAGACTTTTGCATGTTCTGTAATGCCATATGGTATGAAGAATGCACCAGCCACATTTCAGAAGCTCATGAATGTTGTAACAGAGGGTTTGGCAGGGTGTGTTGTTTATATTGATGATGTATTAATCTTCAGTGACAACTGGAAAGATCACCTATGCCCTGTCAGTAAATTTCTTGAGCGTTTGGTTCAGGCTAATCTTGTAGCTAATTTATCAAAGTGTGAGTTTGGTCAAGCTAAAGTTCAGTACCTTGGGTACGTGATTGGTGATGGACACGTGTCACCACCAGAAGCTAAGGTTCAGGTTATAAGTGATCTTCCCAGACCTAAAAGTAGGAAAGAGCTACAAAGATTTTTGGGAATGGTAGGTTATTACAGGAGATTTGTTCTTAACTTTTCAATTCTTGTATCACCACTTACAGACCTGCTGAAAAAGGGAGTTAAATTTGTCTGGACCGATAACTGAATCCTCTTTCAGTAAACTTAAAGCTATCCTATTAAGTCAGCCAGTGCTCGCTACTCCAAATTTTGCTAAGCCTTTTAAGATGGCTGTTGACGCAAGTGATACGGGAGCTGGGGCTGTTTTGCTGCAAGAGGATGATCAGGGTATTGAACACCCTGTATCTTATTACAGTAAGAAGTTCACTAAACCTCAAAAGAACTACTCAACTATTGAGAAAGAGCTTTTGGCCTTGAATTTGGGTTTGCAGCATTTTTCATTTTATTTGTGTTCTGGTTTTGACCCCATAGTCATTTATATCGATCATAACCCACTGAAATTCCTTAGTAAGTTTAAAGATAAAAATGAGAGAGTGACAAGATTGAGTCTACTTCTTGAGGAGTATTCATTAGACTTACAACATGTCAAGGGGAAAGAAAATGTTATTGCAGATTGCTTATCTAGACTTTAGACAGATTGTTTTAGAGTAATAAGAAATTTCCTTTGTAAATTTCTTTTTCTTTGTGGGGAGGTGTTACATAGCCTATGATTTCATCATCCTCTGTATAATTCTAACGTACAGTGTGCTGCATGTTTGATCACGATTCGCCTCGTGGCTTCCATAGTGACGAAGCTTCCGTGTTCTACCTCACTACCCCCTTCTCCTCCCTTATAGTACAGTAAGTCGTTCTTTCTGTTGTTCAGAGCGGGAGTGTCAACTCTTTGTCCCCTATGGCTTTATTTGCGCGTTCTTCTTACAAGTTGTATCAAGCTCTGCCGGCCCCTATATAATGTGCTCAGTCTCTGCTTTAATGGCCACTTAGATCTACTGCTTATTTTGTTCACATCTCTGTCTTCCCTTGTACAGTTGTTATTATTCTTGTGAGTGCTCAGGAAGTCTCCAACCATCTACCTGCTGTATAATTTGAGTATAAGTGTTATTACGTTTTTTTCTTGTACTGTATAGCATAAGGTGTTAATTCGTAGGCCGAGTGACGTTTTTGTGATTCGTGTGGAGTTTTTGGTGTCAGCCAATGTTAATAATATTTTGTATCTGTAATAATATATCTTGCATTAACTGAGCATTATCCGGTTTTCTCATTTTATCAGGGCTGACTTCGATAAATTTACTCTTGCGAATTTCATGTTAATAGAGGCTATTGCAGTTAACCACATATTTACCCTTTTTTTTGCCATTACATTATCCTTATGAGTCCTGAATGTTTAGTTGTTAGTTTGAGCATTAATCTTTAACTTGTAATTTTACCTCTTTTGTTTTAAACCTGGAACTTTGCGGGTCAGTAGTGATTTTGGTGTTCTCACTTGAAGTGTTCATTATCTATCTCTGTTCCGT
Organism: Coenobita brevimanus; assembly: GCF_032717465.1. Taxonomy (NCBI): domain Eukaryota; kingdom Metazoa; phylum Arthropoda; class Malacostraca; order Decapoda; family Coenobitidae; genus Coenobita; species Coenobita brevimanus. Next base: position 30,275,766 of record NC_137062.1, read on the forward strand.
AACAATATATATATATATATATATATATATATATATATATATATATATATATATATATATATAGATATATATATATATATATATATATATATATATATATTTATATCTGGGCATTTGTTTTCTTAGTATAATAAGAAAAGTGTTTGACAGGATATTTATTGACAGAGTTAGAGAAAGAACAGAGGAATTAGTTGGAGAAGAACAGGGAGGCTTTAGGAAGGAAAGAGGTTGTGTAGATCAGATATTCATTCTTAGATCTTTAGTTAAAAAGCTTCTAGAGAAGAGAAAAAAGTTATATGCGGCTTTCATGGATTTGGAGAAAGCAGAGGACAGGGTGGATAGACAAGGATTGTGGAAAGCATTAAGAATATATGGAGTAGATGGAAAGTTGTTTATTGCTGTGAAGAGTATGTATGATGGAGCTAAGGTTGCAGTGCGTGTGGATGGTGAACTAAGTGAATTTTTCCCTTTGGAAGTTGGGTTGAAACAGTGATGTGTCATGTCTCCATGGTTGTTCAATCTGTTCATGGATGGGGTAATAAAAGAGGTTCAAGGTAGGGCAGTGGATGTTGGAGTGGCCCTGGTGAGAAAGGATAGTGTTTGGAAACACCCTGTACTGTTGTTTGCAAATGATACTGTGTTGTTGAGTGAAGACGAAGGGGAGCTGCAATGCTTGATGGATGAGTTTGGGAGAGTGTGTAAGAAACGGAATCTAAAGATGAATGTAGGGAAGAGTAAAGTGATGGTCTTTGAGAGAGGTGAAGTCAGTGAATGTACAGCGAGGTTGGATGGTGAGGAATTGGAAAATGTGAGTACGTTTAAGTACTTGGGTAGTGTGATGAGTAAGGATGGAGGTTTGGAGGGTGAAGTGCTTGAAAGGGTACAGCAGGGAAGAAAGGTTGCTGGTTCTTTGAAAGCAGTGATAAGAAACAGGGAAGTGAGCATGGAAGTGAAAAAGTTACTACGTGACAGTATTGTGATACCAACTCTAATGTATGGAAGTGAAGCTTGCACGCTGTTGGAAGGACATAAGTCAAGAGTGAGAACAGTGGAAATGAGTTATTTAAGAGGAGCCTGTGGAGTCACATGGAGAGACAGGCTGACGAATGAGGATATAAAGAAGCGTTGTGGTGTGGATGTGGATGTGATAGGAAGCTTTATGAGTAACAAACTGAGGTGGTTTGGCCATGTGGAGAGGATGGAGGGTGAAAGACTGACGAAGAGAGTGTATGTGAGTAAGGTGGAGGGGGGAAGAGGGAGGGGGAGGCCGAGGATGAGATGGAAGGATGGGGTGGAGAAGTATATGAGAGACGGGGGTGTGAGTTGGGAGCAGGGCAGTGAAATGGCGGGGGACAGGGCGACGTGGAGGCGATTTGTTTGTGGCCACCTCAAACGGGATCGAGGCGTCTGGCAATATATAATATATATATATATATATATTTATATATATATATATATATATATATATATATATATATATATAGATAGATAGATATAGATAGATATAGATAGATATAGATATATAGATATATATATATATATGTATATATATACATCTATATAGATCTATATATATAAATAAATATATATATATATTGTTACATTGCCTATGATTTCATCATCCTTTGTATAATTCTAATGTACAGTATGCTACATGTTTGATCACGATTCGCCACGTGGCTTCCATAGTGACCAGTCTTGCGTGTTCTACCTCACTCCCCCCTTCTCCCCCTTATAGTAGAGTAAGTCGTTCTTTCTGTTGTTCAGAGCAGGAGTGTCAACTCTTCATCCTCTTTGTCTTCATTTGCGCGTCCTTCTTACAAGTTGAATCAAGCTCTTCCGGACCCCTATATAATGAGCTCAGTCTCTGCATTAGTGGCCACTTAGATCTACTCCTCATTTTCTTCACAGCTCTGTCCTCCCCTGTATAGTGTATTATTATTTTTGTGAGTGCTCAGGAAGTCTCCAACCATCTAGCTGCTGTATAATTTGAGTATAAGTGTTATTACCATTTTTCTTGTACTGTATAGCATAAAGCGTTAATTCGTAAGCCTGGTAAAGTTTTTACTGTCAACCAGTATTAGTAATATTTTGTATCTGTAATAATATTATATCTTGCTTTAACTGAGCATTATCCGGTATTCTCATTTATCAGGGCTGACTTAGATAAATTTGCTCTTGCTAAATTCGTGTTAATAGAGGCTATTGCAGTTAACCATATATGTAACCTGTTTTGCCATTGCATTATCATTATGAGTCCTGCACGTTTAGTTGTTAGTTTGAGGATTAAACTTTAACTTGTAATTTTACCTAAGTCTTTTATTTTGAACCTGGAACTTTGCGGGACAGTAGTGATTTTAGTATTCTCACTTAAAGTGTTCATTATCTCTTTCTGTTCCGTAACAATATATATAAATATATATATATATATATATATATATATATATATATATATATATATATATATATATATATATATATATATATCCTCCAATCTACGTTGCCTCATGAGAAGCGTCGGAGCCCGGGGCTAGGCAAGTTTGTCCTGACATTTGAGATGAGAGTGAATATATATATACTGTATATATATATATATATATATATATATATATATATATATATATATATATATATATATATATATATATATATATATATATATCATCAGCCGTTTGAGTGTCCACTGCAGGACCTGCCTATCCCGACCGAAGTGGGGACGATACAGCCAATGTATCTCTACCAAGTGGCTTATTCTGTCTGGTAGAGATTGTATGTAGGGTGAGAAGTGCTTGTAAATGTAATTGTTGTGTTGGAGTGGCTTTGGATGTGTTTATTGTCTGTGAACCAAATGTAATCGGCCCGTGTAAGCCGACTGGGTACAAGCATTCTTTACAGTTTGCGACACTGGTTCATCCACAGCACCCCTTGTGTCCGCCAATGCAGTATGTGGCCTGAAGAACCCTCCCAAAGTTTATTACCCTGACAGGGTGCGAACCCTCGCACTTCAGTGTACGAAAATGCACACATCACCACTGTACCACAGAGGTTCCTTATATATATATATATATATATATATATATATATATATATATATATATATATATATATATATATATATATATATATATATATATATTGTTACAGAACAGAGAGAGAATAAACACTTCAAGTGAGAATACTAAAATCACTACTGTCCTGCAAAGTTCCAAGTTCAAAACAAAAGAGTTAGGTAAAATTATAAGTTAAAGTTTAATGCTCAAACTAACAACTAAACATTCAGGACTCATAAGGATAATGTAATGGCAAAATAGGTTACATATATGGTTAACTGCAATAGCCTCTATTAACACGAATTTAGCAAGAACAAATTTATCTAAGTCAGCCCTGATAAATGAGAGAACCGGATAATGCTCACTTAATGTAAGATATAATATTATAGATACAAAATATTATTAATAATGGCTGACATCAAAAACTCTACATGAATCACAAAAACCTTAACAGGCCCACGAATTAACGCCCCAGGCCACACAGTACAAGAAAAATGGTAACAACACTTATACTCAAATTATACAGCAGCTAGATGGCCGGAGACTTCCTGAGCACTCACAAAAATAATAATACACTATACAGGGGAGGACAGAGATGTGAACAAAATGAGGAGTAGATCTAAGTGGCCCTTAATGCAGAGACTGAGCTCATTATATAGGGGCCGGCAGAGCTTGATACAACTTGTAAGAAGGACGCGCAAATGAAGCCATAGGGGACAAAGAGTTGACAGTCCTGCTCTGAACAACAGAAAGAACGACTTACTCTACTATAAGGGGGAGAAGGGGGGAGAAAGGTAGAACACGCAAGCCTGGTCACTATGGAAGCCACGAGGCGAATCGTGATCAAACATGCAGCATACTGTACGTTAGAATTATACAGAGGAGGATGAAATCTTAGGCTATGTAACAATATATATATATATATATATATATATATATATATATATATATATATGTATAGAGAGAGAGAGAGAGAGAGAGAGAGAGAGAGAGTTAGATAGATATATAGACAGATAGATTTACAATGAGGTAATGATTATTCTTACACAGTAATGTTATAGAATTTTGGAATGTCGTGTTTATGACTGGCGTCGTATGTGTGGCTACTCAGCAGCAAATGTTAGATTTTATTTGTGCTGACAGAGGTATGCACTCTCTTAGTGCTTTTTAGTTACTGATTGTTCGTTTGACATTGGTGGTAATATGACTGACTGAATTTGTTTGTGTGTGATTTTGCGGCGGTGGTGATAATTTGACTGTCTTATGGTGTTTTCACTGTCTGAGCTTTTATTATTTCAGTGCCTGAAATTGTTTCTACTGTGTAATGAAAATGAATGAGTGAGGTTGTTTGTAGGCTACTGTGTGACCTTACGACGGTGTTGACTTCTTGATGATGCTCTGACTGTTTGATCTTTTGACATTATGACTGCCTGAACTTGTTTCTATTGTGTGATCTTTCGAGATCGATGATAATAGGAATGCCTGATGATGTTTTTATTGTGTAATCTTTTGACGTAGGCGATATTGTCTGTGTCATTGTCATTAACTTTACGTATGGCTTTGGTTATGTAAGTATATTTTATTACAATTCCTAATACTGTTATGGCCTCAACAACGAAGAGACATCGGTATCATGAAAGATACATTCAGTAAGAATTCACTACTACCGCCAAAAACGGGTGTGAATTTCCAAATTGTGTTATATGCCACAAAATTTTGCCATTGGAGTGCATGAAACCAAGCTTTCTCAAGCGACATCTGAATAGTTGTCAACTGAATTTGAAAAGTTAAGAATGTTGCCTTCTTCAGGCAAAAGGGGGAGGGACTGAAGCGAGCAGGGTCTGATCATGTGGAGAAGTTCAGTCAACAAAATTAATCTGTGCAACGTGCAACATACATACTATCACTGAGAAATGCACAAGAAAAAATATCTCACAAAACTGCAGAGAAGTTAATCGTCTCTTGCTACAGAGATATAATCGTCTTTGTTACTGGATGTGATGCTGAGCAGAAGGTCACATCAGTACCTCTCTCAAATGATGCTAATCATCGACATTATTAGATATATCTGAAGTTATCAAACAACAAATGACTGCTGAAAAAATGAGCATCTTTAGGCAAATTTGCAATTAATCTAGATGAGTCGACTGATGTGGCTGCTTGTGCCCAACTCCTGGTGTTTGCATGATACATCAGTTGTGCAGATTTCAAGGAAGATTTCTTGTTTTGACGTGCATTCAAGTTTAATTCAAGAGGTGACATTTTCCATGAAGTATCTAATTTTTTGAGAAGTTGAAAGAAATATTTGGAACAATGTATGTGCGCGCACAACTGATGGAGCACCAGCATTGCTTGACCGTCAGTCAGGATTTCGTGGAGTGAATGAGGCAAAGCCTGAAACAAAGCATCTTCATTGTATGCTTCACTGATATGATGTGGTATCAAAATTTCTCCCATCAGAGTTAAGATTAGTACTTGGTGATGTTATGCATACGGTACATACCATCAAGTCATGTGCCCTAAATGCACGACTCTTCCACATACAGTGTCAAGAGTTTGGAGCAAATGAAGTAATGTTACACTCTTACACCGAAATTGGTTGGTTGTCACGGGTGAATGTGGTATCATGAGTAGAGTCACTGAAGGAGAAGCTTTCTGAATCTCAGTGGGACAAGATAAAGAAACTGTCAGACAACCAGTGGCTCCAGAAGAGGGCCTACTTGAAGGACATATTCTTACGTCTAAACTCGTAAATCTTATCCAAGGCCATTTTACCACAACGATTTCATGGACAAACTAAATTATTCAGCATGAAGCTGGAGATGTTGTAGGGAAGTTCAAAGGCACTTGATTAAAGTAAAGGCACTGGAAACAAAAATTGGTGCACCTTGTACAATCACTTGTTTCTTCCCTGCGGTTGCAGTTGCAGCCTTATTTCCTCGAACTCAGTGAGTTGGAACGAAAATGATTAGAAGCCCATTCATTGTTAATGTGCACCCCAGCTAATATACAAGAATTTCATGAGATGGTGAACGACTCCTGCAAAAGATGCATTTGATACACATTCCAAGATCAAGTTCTGGTCTAAAATGAGTGAACACTACTGCTGTAGCTGATGTTGCTGTGAGGTCTTTGCTGATGTGTCCTAGGAATTACCTATGTGAACAATGATTTTCAGTGCCGCTGAACACTGAAACCAAGCACTGAGCACGGCTTAATGTGGAGCATGATCTTCGAGTACGTCTGTTTAATACCTCTCTTCGAATGGAGGAACGTGTTTGCTCAAAACAGGTACAGCCTTCTCACTGAAGTTTAATACTAATTGTCATATTAAAAACATGGTGCTTACTTGCCAAAGACAGTAATCATAATTCCACTAGTCTTACAATTGCCGGAAGTAGAACCATTCTACACGGAATTAGGGCCAATTTTTATTTTCATCTTAAAGTAACAACAGCTTCGCTCTTGTGTAGTATCATTGTACATTGACTAATGTTACTGCTTAACTCTTGAATAAAGCATCATTTCAACCATTTAATAATATCCATTGTGGTACCATTGTATATTGAATTGGTTTAATAAATAACAATTGTATATTCAGTGCCAAATTAATAATATTAATGGGGGTACGGGTGAACAGTCTGATAACTCAGGGGGTACTTGGTGGGAAAAAAGTTGAGAACTCCGTTAGTATATATGTTGTTTTATTAAAATAAATATTTGCATATATCACAGCAGAAGAGGTGTGTGGTGTGAGGCTAGTGGGTGGTGGTGTATAAAAGGGAAGTGAATGGTGGTGCAAGGAAGTAAGTATGGCTATAGCTGAGAAGAAATGTGTATATGAAGTGTGGCTACAGAGGAAGGATGTAGTGTCATATGAGAGGTATAAGGAAAAGAAGAATACGGCGAGATGGGCTGTGCTTGATGCTAAAGTGGCAACAGATGATAGGTGGGGTAGGCGGTTGACTGAGAATTTTCAGCAGAAGAAGAAAATGCTTTGGAAAGAGGTGAAAAGGGTGCAAAAGGAAGTGTCTGGGAAGGAAGTGCAAGTAAAAGCACAGGATAGAAGGATGTTAACTGAGATGGATGTAGTAAGGAAGAGATGGGCAGAGTATTTTGAAAGATTGTTAAATGTAGATGAGGAAAAGGAGGCTGAGACTGTAACAGATGGAAGGGTGCAAGGAAGAAATGTGATGATAGAGTTGAACGATTCTTTGATCACGATGGAGGAAGTGCAGGAGGCAGTAAAGGAGATGAAAGCAGGGAAAGCTGCGGGTATGGATAGGTGTGGTGAGGAATGCTGAAAGGTGATGGGGCGACTATTGCTGAGTGGTTAGTAAGATTGCTGAATATGTGTTTTGTGAGTGGTATGGTGCCAGTTGACTGGGCAAGCGTGGGTGTGGTTCCGCTGTAAAAAGATAAAGGGGATTCACTCACTCAAACACCAAATTTAGTCACAGTTTGGACCCCCGACAGACGTACCCAAGCAAAAGATTTATCGCATCAACAAGAAATGGGGGAAGGGGTCGGGAGGAAAACTCTGTAGCACAGTACCGAACTTATTTGGGTACCTCAGCCAATTCTGAAGTTACAAGAAACATAGACACCTAGTTGGAACTCGCATAAAAATCCTCAGTTATTTTCATTTCATAGACAACCCGTAATTCCCAATGGTTTATCCGCAAATTGAGGAAACAATTTTTTATAAGGCAGATTAGCTGTGCAAGAAGTAACGGTCTAAGGTTGCTTGGGTAACACAGCTGTATTTTCCGGTGATTGCTGAAAGAAACCAGGTTTTGCCTTTTCAAAACAAATAATACCTTTTGTTTGGCTTTTTTTTTTTTGGAAATTTTTGACTGAATCCAAGCCAAACTAATACAATACCCTGATCAACGAAAGAAACTCTGAATTTCTTATTACCGATTCGAATCGGAGCGCTCCGAAAGAAATGGTGAAAGTAATTTTTGTGAGTCATTATTAACCTGCTAGGTCCCAAGAACTAGACCTAAAATTAATACAAAGGAGTATTTATTTTACGGAATATTTTTGGTGTAATCTAATAAGTTCTTTTTAGTATTTTCAGGTCAGGAAATCAGAGGTAGATAATGAGCCACATGACACAATATTCAGCACTGCCTGACTTCCTTGCTCACTCGCTCGAACACATTCCACACTTTCAATGTGGACGCCTATTAAATGTTAAGTACGAATGTACTAGTTTTAGGGGTATAGGTCTCTTGATCGTCGTAGGAAAGGTGTATGGTAGAGTGTTACATAAGAGAGTTAGAGAGGGTACAGAGGGAGTGATTGATGATGAGCAGAGTGATTTTAGGAGGGGGAGGGGGGATGCGTGGAGCAGGTGTTTGCTGTAAGACAGGTGGTTAATGTATATGGCGAAAAATAAAGATGGGCGTTCATAGATTTAGAGAAAGCGAATGATAAAACTGATAGGGAGACTTTTTGGACTATTCGAGATTGTTTGGACTAGGTGGTAAGTAGTTAAAAGGAGAGAAAGGTTTCTAGGTAATTAGTAGAGCGTGTGTACGAATGGAAAATACTGAGTGATAGGTTTTCCGTAAGAGTGTGGCTGCCGCAGGGATGTGATATCTCCTTGGTTGTTTAATATTTATATGGATGGTGTTGTAAGGAAGGTGAATGCGAGAGTGTTAGGTGTAGGTCTGAGTCTGGTGAATGCTGATGGTAGAGAGTGGAATCTGAATCAGCTCTGTTTATGGATAATATTGCACTGGTGGCTGATTCGGAGAGACTAAGACAGTTGGTAGAGGAGTGTAAAAGAAGGATATTGAGAGTAAATGAGACTAAAAGTAAAGTGATGAAGTGTATGAGGTTGGTAAATGGTAGGAGGATGAATGTAGTTTTGAATGGCCAGTTGCTTGAGAAGGGAAAGTGTTTTAAGAATTTAGGGTCACATGTTGCTCTGGATGGTAGTAGAGATATAGAGGTAGACTAAAAAAAAAAATCTAAAAAAAATAAAATCACAGAAAACACCAAAAAGAAGCACTTATCAGTACGATTTAAACACTGAATACCAGTTCTTATGAAGCAGTCCAGCTGCCTCCACAAAGTGGAGGGTTTGCCCTCTCATGCAACAAGCAATCTCCCCAAGCACTGACGAAAGATGGTACGAGCCATTACCCGCCTGGAGCTCAGACATGTACCGACTGAGTAAATCCTAAACACTGTAGCGCTGTACTAGCAAGTGCCGAACAGTCAGGTTAACCAAGCATTCCTCACAAAGATGAGGGGGAGTGCCAAGAAATAAAAATCCACGAAAGAACCAGGTGTGGCCAATTCACAACTGGTCTGTCTCTGATGAGACAGACTCAGTAAATGAAGGAACCCACCTCACCACAAATAGCATGCATCTTGTTAGCCTCCACTGCATCCCAGTTGTCTTACCAACGACGCTGAATCCGTCCAGCAATAAAAGGGCAAATCTCATATGCAGACTGCTGATGCAGAGGAGAATGGGATCCCACAGTAGCAGGAGGTCGAGCCAATGCTGCCTTAACCAGCAGATCAGCACACTCATTACCAGCCATCCTCACATGTGCAGGAATCTAACGAAACTCCAGTGCAGAAAGAACACAGCAGGAGTAACTAAAAACCACAGAAACAGACTGGGGGATGGTAAAAAATTGGAGAGCAAATGAAATGCAGTCAGTTCTACTACAAAAACTGAAGTCCTAACAGGAAGGTTACCACCCAGACAAGGTAAGGAAGATGACACCAAGGCCTATTCCAGTATTAGTCTTCGATCCATCACTGAAGACAGGGACAGAGCCCTCACGAGTAGAAGCATGTTCTAAAATGAGAGAAAGAGACAGGGACACATGAGAGGAAAGTGAGCTCATTTTACCAACAATGAACCTATGTCATATGAGGGAGTAGCCAGAAACTCACCTTCGGGATCCAATCTCGGCAAATTGTCAGCCAAGGAAGAGAGTGGGCTGACAAAATATACCAGATCCTGTAACCAAAGAGCTTCTGTAAACTACAGTGAGTGTCAAACAGAAGATCGGGAATCGTGGAAGATCATGGCACAAGCCACAGAAAATGGAAGGCGATGAAGACAGTATCGACACCTCATCATCAATGACTGGTAATGTAAATCCAAAGGGAGGGTATCAACTTCCATGAACAAACTCGAAATCATGGACGACCTGAATATCCCAATTGCCAGACAAACACCAGCATGATGTATTGAATCTAACATCCTGAGATGGGCATCTGTTGCAAAGGAATAGACTTCACATCCATATTCAAGCTTTGAAAGAATAAGGGATCCATGCAAGAGGAGGAGAGTTTAATGGTCAGTTTCCCTGGTAGTATGAGCCAAAACCCCCAGAAGACTCAAAGCCTTAATACAAGCTGTCTTAACATGATAAATATGGGGAGACCAGGTCAGTCGTCTACCAAATGTAAGACCTAGAATCCGAATCTTCCACACAGGAGTTTTGGCAGCCGTAGCGATACAGGTCAGGGCCTTTTTTACGAAAGGAAAAAGGAACCAAAGGTCAGGGGCCTGCAACTTGTTCCCTCCAAGAAAAAACAAAAACAAGATAACAGACAGCCATATTCACGATTCATTCATTTCCAGATGCCTGGACACAATGCTTTTGAAAGACTGAAGATTGTAGACAGTAGGAAAACCAGACAGAGGGAGAGAGTTCCAGAGTTGGCCTGTTGCATACATGAAGGACTGGAAGTAACGGTTAACTTTTGCTTTCGAGAGTTGGACAGAAAAAGGATGAGAGTTTGTTGCTAGACAGGTGCTACGTGCCCACCATAGTGGTGGAGGGATTCAATACTGTAGACAGTTCAGAGGAGCAGTGACCATTGAAGATAGAAAAGAGATAAAGATGCGACAGTGTAGCGAAGGGACAGAGGTTGAAGGGAGCCAGTAAGAGGAGAGTTAATGAGATGAAAAGCATTTGACTCCACCCTATTGAGAAGAGCTGTGCGTGGGGAGCCTCCCCACACATGACAGTTGTACTCTACACAGGGGCGAATAAACCCGTTTATAAGTCAACAATTGCGCAGAGGTAAAGAAGGAACAGAGTCGGCTTAGCACACCCAATCTCTTGGAAGCTGATTTTAGAGAGAGGTAATATGTTCCTTCCAAGATAAATCCCGAGAGAATGAAACCCCAAGTATGTTTAAAGACGATGCAGAATTGAGCTGGACATTGTTAAAAATTAGAGGGTACTCCTATGAAAGATTTTGTCGAGTTGCTAGATGAAACAACTGTGTTTTTGATGCATTAAAAACAAGGTTATCTCTACACCAATCAGACATAAGAGCCAAGTCAGACATTAAGTGTGCCATAGCCTCATCCCTTGTTTGTTGAAGCAACTGCTGAGATGGACACTGCGGGAAGCGAATGTAAAGGTGAAGAGTGGAGTCATCAGCGTATGAGTCGATTTGCTTAGATGTACAGCTTAAGTCATTGATGAATAAAAGGACGAGAGTTAGTGATAGGACAGAGCTCTAAGGAACACCACTATTGATAGTTCTAGGAGAAGAAGAGCGGCCATCTACAACAGCATCAATAGAACGACCAGAAAGGAAACTAGAGATGAAGGCACAGTTAGAAGGATAGAAACAGTAAGAGGGTAGTTTGGAAATTAAAGATTTATGGAAGACTCAATCGAGAGCATTTAAGACGTCAAGGGCAGTGGGAAAGGTTTCATCAAAGTCCTGAAAGGAGGATGACCAGGAGTCTGAAATGTAGGTGAGATCACCAGGGAAGCATCTCTGGCAGAACCCATACTGACGATCAGAAAGAGGGTTGCGATAGGATAGATGCTTTAATTTTTTTTTTTTTTTTTTTTTGTGATAAGCATAGACTCGAAAAATTTTAAAATATAGGATGTTTTAGTAACTGGGCAATAGTTAGAGGCTGGGAATGGTCACCCTTCTTTGGGACAGGCTGAATGAAAGCAAACTTCCAGCAAGAAGGAAAGGTGCAAATTGACAAAGAAGAAAAAGTTTACCTAGGCAGGGCACAGTTCTTGGAAACAGCAGGAGGAACCCCACTAGACTCATATGCCTTGTTAGTAATGAGGCCAGTGATGGCAGAAAATACATCAGCACAAGAAATTATGTCAGCCATGAGGAAGTTAGAGGCGGGAAGTGATGGAGGAACAGCACCAGAATCGTCTAAGGTGGAATTGGACGAGAAAGTCTGTGAAGAGTTATGTCTTATCAGAGCCATCAGAGAGTAGAAGAGGAGGGAAGGATGATGAGGTAAAGTTTTTAGAAAGGTCTTTGACGAGGTGCCAGAAGGAGCGGGAAGAATTCGAGTTGAAGAGCTCAGAGCAATTAGTATGCAAGAAATTATTTTTAGCAGAGCAAAGAACAGACTTAGCACGATTCCAGGCAGAAATATAAAAATATGAGATTCAGGGGTGGGTTGGCTCCAGTACCTTCTGTAGGTGCTTCTCCATGTTGTGGAAGGCATTATAACAAGCATGATTAAATCAAGTTTTTTTTTTTTTTTGCATTATTCAAAGGATATGAGAAAGGAATGTATACTTCCATGCCTGAGAGAATAACCTCCATAATGCACATGGAACACTCAGATGGCTCTCGGTCATGGAAGCCATAATAATTCCAGGGAAAATCAAAGAAATACTGCCTTAGGGCCTCCCAATCAGCAACTCCAAAGTGCCACAACCGATGTTTCTTTAGAGGGTCCATAGGCCGTACTGGAGCAATAGGACAGGTTAAGGTAATAAGGTTGTGATCAGAGGAGCTCAACAGAGAGGAAAGATTTACATCGTAAGCAGAAGGATTAGTTGTAAGGAAGAGGTCAAGTATGTTGGAACTCTCTCCAAGGCAATCAGTGATATGGGTAGGGTGCTGTACAAGCTGCTCTAGGTCATTAAGAATAGAAAAGGTGTTGGCTTGTTCACCTGGTGGATCAGTGAAAGGAGAGGAGAACCAATAAATCATTGTGTACATATATGCAACAACCACCTTTGGCTTTGAAATGAGTGTAGAGAACACAAGAGGATACAGAGAAGGGTATGCTATCAGTTGCCTCAGACAGCTGAGTCTTAGTTAGGAAGAGAAGGTGAGGTTTAGAGGAGGAGAGGTGTTCAACAGAGAGAAATTTAGAGGAAACACAGCGAATGATGCAGAAATGAAGAAGTGAGCCAGACAGTTGTTCTAGGCATCACGCTGGGTCGTCACCGGGAGAGGGGTGGATGGTGGGGGCAGTTATGGTCCCCTTCCCCTGGGGACTCCGAGGCTTGGTTAAACGAAGCCATTTTTGGTTAATTTTGATTAGGAAGTGTAGTGTGTAATGCGCATGTAGTTTGGTGTTGACAGAGTTACTTGTTATGGAGAGCATACTGGGCTACTCTGTTACTGAAACACTGAAAAAGTTCAGCAATGGGAGATGGTCAGGAAGTGGTCTCGAGGGCTGATGAAACGGGAGCTCCAGGTCTCTCTGTCACCAGCTTTTCATCCACCTTGCGAGCACCACCCTGCTCAACTGGTGCTACAGTTTACTCCTGGGTGAAGCCCATGAAGTCAACAAAAATGTAATAGTCACTAATTTTTAGAAAAAAAGAAAAAAGAAAAAGAAACCATGATACTCAGTCCACTGGGAAACTTTATTAAGAGCCAACTGAACTTTCAACCAGGGACACTCGAGATGCAGTAATGGAAATCGAATGGCCATCCACATAAAGTGGGCCACGTACACCACCTGGGAGTACACTGATTACTGATGGCCACAGCAAAGAGAGTAACACTGTTGATACTCCCCTGTGGCATTCCATCTTGAAGTGCAGGGGCATTAGAAAGCATCCCCTCCCCCCTCAAATCAAGCCGTTAATAAAAATAAACAAGCTCTCACAAAGACCAAACTCATGAAAAGAGAATATAAATGCCATGATGCCAGCCAGTGTCATAAGCCTACTCCAAATCAAAGAAAACCATGACCTGGTGTTGGTCAGTGGAGATTGCCTCACAGACAGTTGATTCCAATGACAGTAGGGCATCAGAGGTAGACCACATTTTAAGAAAACTGTACTGGACAGAAGATAAGAAGTCACCTCTCTCCAAAAACCACACAAGCCGACGACTGACCATCTTTTCCAAGACCTTACATATACAAGAAATTAGAGAAATGAGCCAATACTCTTTCACCTGTAGATGGTCTTTATCTGGCTTGAGGATGACTATAACTACAGCAACGCTTGACCAAGCCGAAAGTTCACCAGTACACCGCATCTTATTAAACAATGACAGCAAAAACGACAGGGAACCATGATACACGTGATGCAAAAAGGCATACAGTAAGGAATATCATCACAGCCAGGAGAGGAATCATGGCACTGCAACAAAGCTGCCTGAGTCCAAAAACAGAAAAGGGGACATTATAAGACTCTCCCCCAGAAGAGGCAAAACTGAGAAATGAAACTCTAAGCTCCGACGAGGGCATGCCAAAGGCTAATCTGTGTTCTTCTGTGACACAATGGTAAAATAATTGACGAGCAACTCTACAACAGAAAAAGGATCAGTCACAGTCCCATTTGTCCTTTTCGTCGTTTTCGTTTTTGAAGGCTCCAACATGCAAGCATGCATCGGCCTTGATCACCTAATAGCGACTGTCCATGCTGCACGATCTCTGGCAACTTTCCTATTTTGTCCCTTAACCCTGAAGTCACACTCAATGACCTCGTCCCAGGTCTTTTTCGGTCTACCTCTCACTGCCTACCCCCAAAATTAACTCTTCTCACTTTCTGCACCCAATCATCATCTCCCATCCTCTCCACATGCCCAAACCATCTCAATCTACCTCTCCTCATCACAACACCAATATACTCCAGTCCCATCTTACCTCTCAACTCTTCCATCGTAAACTTAGCTCTCCCAGGCCTCGCACTCAAATTGTACTGCACATCCACCTAAATGTTGCCATTTCTGCATGTTTGAGCTTGTGAATATCCTCTTCCTTTACTGTCCAGGTCTCACTACCATACAGCTTAACACTCCTAACACATGTCGCATACAAAGATCCCTTCACACAGAGGGAGAGCCCTCTCAGTGTCAGGAGAGGGAAGAGCTTCCTGAACTTCTTCCAACCACTCCTCACTTTAGCCACAAAGCTAAATCTTTCCCCACCTCCAGCACATAACATGTCTCCCAAATAACAAAACACTTCTACACACTCAAAAGACTCACCAGCAAGTTCAATCCTTTCATACCTGGCCATATCCACATGCTCTCCCTGACACACCGCACACATGAAATCAACATTATCTCGCAGTCTACCTCTAATACCACTGCATCTCTTATGCACCTACCTATCACAAACACTGCACAAGATGGAATTACTTCCCAAGCCCTTGTGACAAATTGCACATGCCTGCTGTCCACTTTCTTTGACAGTACCATCCCCAGCCATAGCTACCATCACTATTGCTTTATCTGCATTTACTCTTAAGCCCTTGTGCCCCGTACCATCTCTCCATTTCTTAAATCTTTCCTCAGCCTCCCTTTCATTCTCTGCAACCAACACCAAATCATCAGCACACATTTCCCACGGGAGTCCGTTGCTGAAGTCACGTGAAAGGGCTTCAAGTACCATGATAAACATCAAGGGGCTCAAGACTGACCCCTGATGCATACCAAGATTCACGTGTTGCAGACGAAACAGGAGCGAAGAAAATGGTAAATATTTCAGAAACTTTCCTCACCTGGTTCCTCACCTGAGGGAGGGAAGACTGCGAACTGATGGAGGAAACACCCTTTCCAGGATGAGCGTCTGGCATCCTTTATAACCTAGAGCACATGAACTCTTACCTGAAATACACCACCAAATACCGAGGATCCCCACGGTGGTGCTGAAGCTGCAAGAAGGAGATTCATTTGGCTCTTACTGTGGAACTGCAATGAGGGATCCACCAAGGAACTGGATGTTTAGGAGACTGACCTTTCTTTTTTGGAATAGATAACAGGGTCGCTCAGTGCAATATTCAATGAAAAAAAATACTGCCTCATTAACACAGCAAAAATCAATCAAAGAAATGTCAATGGAACTTAAATGAAAAGTGTCCAGTCTGCCCTATCCAGGCACCAGCAAGCAAGACAAGGATGAGATCCCCCTTGACAGCAGTTAAAAGGAATGGGACCTGGTCGCTGCCATACAGGTGTAGCAACACACCCCAGCTAAAATGTAAAAAGCATCAGCTGAGCAGAGGGACAAACTGATAGCGGTAAAATTCCCAGTCTGGCTATGGAAATGCATCTCACTGGAATTCAAAACTACCAGCTCTTCATTCTTCACAAAGGAAGCCAGTATAGCACCCTGAGGATTGGTCTCACTGTCACTCCACTGTGGTTGATGAACATGCAAATCGCTCAGTAAAGAAAGGGGGAAGGAAGACTATGAAGAAAGTGTTCCAGACCCACCCTTTTGACAGTAGCACTAGGGAGAAGATAACTAATATAAACTGTATATCAACGACATAGAAAAACCTGGTCAGCAATAGCTTTCAGGTGAGTGAACACGTCCGGATGAATGAATGGAACATCAAAATGAAGAAAGATGGCAGCACCTCCGTGACGACCTTGGCCTGGAACAGGATAAGAATAATGGGTAGGATCACCTGAAGGAATGGAAGAAACAGCATCACCAACCATGGTCTGGATGCACAGGCATACATTATGCAAACGTGTGATGCGATTCCTCCCAGTTGGCACATAATCCCCAACAGTTCTACTGAATGATAGAACCCATTGTGGAGAAAGGCTTAGGATAAGCTGTAGGACTGCACTGCCCTTGACAACCAATCAGGTTTGGATTGATGCCTAAGACAGACCATCAAAAGAGATCACTCAGCATCAGGAATCTGCACATTGTACCAAGCATCCGAGGGCAAATGTGAGGATGAGAAAGAAAAAAGTTTTACAGTGCTACTCTTCTGATCCTGAATAGCAGGATGTTTGGAAGGCAGCTTGCAGTCTGCCCTGGGTGAAGTAGAGCAGGCGGCTAGTGCTACTACCAGAAGCCTCAGAAGTAGAAGCAGACTCCACAGAACCAGAAACCTGTGAAGATGATATCCTTGTTGCAGAACTAAAGTAACAACAATACATGCAACACCATTCCCAAGCAGGGGCTGGACCACCGGTGAAACACCAACTTCAGCCAGCACCTGGCTAAACTCCAGAGATTGAAGGGCAGGGGGAACAGTAGAGGTTCCATATCGGAGACTTGGTGCAAGGTCTTCCAGCTCAGAGGGCTCTGAAGAAGCACGGCGATGCTTAGCAGGTACAGATGCGACTCTGAGGAAGCTGGAAAAAGCAGGACAAGGAGACATGTCAGCGTGGACATCAGCCAGACCGTTCAAGGACAGTGTCCAAAAGATGCAGCATGGGGACCCCTACAGTGATAGCATTTATGTGGTCCTGGACAGTAATCAGCATGGCTTGAGCCACCACAGGAGACAGACAACAGGAAGGTCAGCCTGTGCATGATGGCAAAAGTGGCTAACATGTCTATGCCTTTGTCAGCGGAAAGGTTGCTTTGGGGTCGGCACGTACAGCTGCATAGGAAATGATAGCCAAGTGAGTTTCACAGAAGCAGGCAACATTAACTTGTAAATTATCAAGAACAAGGTCGGAGTTGGGGTCAGAATTACATTTACTTTTGTAGGCACTCAACAATCACCACGCCAGAAGAATGTTGCTCCTCCAATAACCATGCCTCTGAGTATTGGATGTCATAGGAAAAAATGACACCCTTACAGCAGTACAAGGTAGCATGAGGAACACAAGAAATATAATCAGCAGCAACAGGTCAAAGACTGTAGACAAGAGCTCTCATCTCGGAAGAACACCTCAACAAGGATACTTCCATGCCCCTGGGACAAGATTTTATGTTCGCAGTCACAGGGATAAAAAATGGCATGATGCTAGTCAAAAATGACAAAATCCAACACTGGCCCACCCACAGAAGATTTCAGCAATAGATATTTCACATAATTTATAAACCACTGTTTCGTCAGAGCCAGAGCCAAAAGCCGCACCATCCTAATGCGAATGCCTCCCAGTCCCAGTTGGACACTGTGGCAATGGAGGACTGTCCCCAGGGGTCTCAAAAGGCTCCACAGTGGCTATGAGAGATGAGTCCAAAAAGCCAGGTTAGAGACAGTCCGAGTCATCAGCATAATTATTTTGCAACGAAGTCATATGTAGCAAAAAATACTTTGTTCCCTCACCCTTCCACCTTCCATGGAGCCCAGCAAAGGGAGGCTATATGCCAGGGATGACACCGGTGGAGATCCCAGAGGCAGTGTTGAGTACACACAAGTAACCACCAAGGGACCCGGACAAGGGTGACACTAGGACGACGGGAGCCACCAGGCCCCACAGTGCCCACTTAACCCTAGTTAACAAGTGACCACCCGACTGACCTAGCTAGTAAAGGGGACCAAAGAGGTGTGTTGCTAACTACAGGGTGCATCATGCAGCATCATAAAACCCCCAGGACTCCCATTTCCGAGCATTACAGGTTTAAACCACCTCGAAGGAGTGGATTGACGGGAGATCGAGGCTGGCAAGTTTCAAAATAGATATGGAATTATTCTTTCTTTGTCAACATACGTATGAGATTATTCTTCCCAATGGCAAACAGGTGGGGGAGGCAAAAGCCTTGCCAAGATACGGGATGAGTAGGGATAAGAAACATCACCAGCAGGCCTTCTCTACCAGTGATGTGAGGGAGAGGTGAGTGGTCCAAAAGACAGACAGATACCGAACCCTACAAAGGTAGGCAGGCCTCCAAAGTAGATGGCATTGCCAGCCACACTTCAAGTCCTGCCACCATATCAAGGTGACCCCCCTTCGCTTCAGTGGGGAACCTTGCGTAAGAACCCCCAAATATACAAAGAGTAAAACTGGAGGTGCGTTTTCATGCACAGCAATATATATAAATATATATATCTATATATATCTATCTATCTATCTATCTATATATATATATATATATATATATATATTGTTACGGAACAGAGATAGATAATGAATACTTCAAGTGAGAACACCAAAATCACTACTGTCCCGCAAAGTTCCAGGTTTAAAACAAAAGAGTTAGGTAAAATTACAAGTTAAAGTTTAATGCTCAAACTAACAACTAAACATTCAGGACTCATAAGGATAATGTAATGGCAAAACAGGTTACATATATGGTTAACTGCAATATCCTCTATTAACACGAATTTAGCAAGAACAAATTTATCTAAGGCAGCCCTGATAAAACGAGAAAACCGGATAATGCTCAGTTAGAGCAAGATATATTATTACAGATACAAAATATTATTAATAATGGCTGACATCAAAAGCTCTACATGAATCACCAAAAACCTTACCAGGCCTACGAATTAACGCCTTATGCTATACAGTACAAGAAAATATGTAATAACACTTATACTCAAATTTTACAGCAGCTAGATGGTTGGAGACTTCCTGAGCACTCACAAAGATAATACACTATACAGGAGAGGACAGAGATGTGAACAAAATGAGGAGTAGATCTTAGTGCCAATTAATGCAGAGACTGAGCTCATTATATAGGGGCCAGCAGAGCTTGATACAACTTGTAAGAGGACGCGCAAATGAAGCCATAGGGGACAAAGAGTTCACAATCCTGCTCTGAACAACAGAAAGAACGACTTACTCTACTACAAGGGGGAGAAAGGGGGAGTGAGGCAGAACACGCAAGTCCGGTCACTATGGAAGCCACGAGGCGAATCGTGATCAAACATGCAGCATACTGTACGTTAGAATTATACAAAGGATGATGAAATCATAGGCTATGTAACACCTCCCCACAAAGAAAAAGAAATTTACAAAGGAAATTTCTTATTACTCTAAAATAATCTGTCTAAAGTCAAGATAAGCAATCTGCAATAACATTTTCTTTCCCCTTGACATGTTGTATGTCTAATGAATACTCCTGAAGAAGTAGACTCCATCTTGTCAATCTCTGATTTTTATCTTTAAACTTACTAAGGAATCTCAGTGGGTTATGACCGGTATAAATGACTATGGGGTCAAAACCAGAACACAAATAAAATGAAAAATGCTGTAAACCCAAAATCAAGGCCAAAAGCTCTTTCTCAATAGTGGAGTAGTTCTTTTGAGGTGGAGTGAACTTCTTACTGTAATAAGATACAGGGTGTTCAATACCCTGATCATCCTCTTGCAGCAAAACAGCCCCAGCTCCTGTATCACTTGCATCAACAGCCATCTTAAAAGGCTTAGCAAAATTTGGAGTAGCGAGCACTGGCTGACTTAATAGGATAGCTTTAAATTTGCTGAAAGAGGATTCACAGTTATCGGTCCAGACAAATTTAACTCTCTTTTTCAGTAGGTCTGTAAGTGGTGATACAAGAATTGAAAAGTTAAGAACAAATCTCCTGTAATAACCTACCTCTCCCAAAAATCTTTGAAGCTCTTTCCTACTTTTAGGTCTGGGAAGATCACTTATAACCTGAACCTTAGCTGCTGGTGGTGCAACATGTCCATCACCAATTACGTACCCAAGGTACTGAACTTTAGCTTGACCAAACTCACACTTTGATAAATTAGCTACAAGATTAGCCTGAACCAAACGCTCAAGAAATTTACTGACATGGCATAGGTGATCTTTCCAGTTGTCACTAAAGATTAATACATCATCAATATAAACAACACACCCTGCCAAACCCTCTGTTACAACATTCATGAGCTTCTGAAATGTGGCTGGTGCATTCTTCATACCATATGGCATTACAGAACATGCAAAAGTCTTTCCTAGTGTTACAAAACATGAGATCTCCCTAGCACGTTCAGTCATAGGTACTTGCTAGTATCCCTTTAACAAATCAAACTTACTTTACCTACCCTTTCCGATCTTCTCTATGCAATCTTTCACGCGAGGGAGAGGGTAAGTGTCTGTTTTGGTTATCTGATTAACAAGTTTGTAGTCGATGCAAAGCCGCTGTCACCCACCTGGCTTAGGAACTAGAGTGACAGGAGAACTCCACTCGCTCTGACAGGGCTCAATCATCTTGTGGTCCAACATGTAGCCAAGCTCCTTCTGGATGAGAGGAACTTTCACTGGGTTCACACGGTAAGGAGGCAGTTTAAATGGTTTTGCATCTCCAACATCGACATCATGCATCAACAAAGTGGTTCTTTCTGGAGTGGCACGGAACACTTTCGGGTACTCCTGCGGTAATGCCGAAAACTCCTGCCTTTCCTTGGGAGCTAGATGAGAATTCTTAGTCTGGAGATCATTCATGATATCAGGATTCTTCCCCATCACTCAGGCTCATGCTGCATGGGAGAACTTCACTTGCAGACTCGGGTGGAACAGCTACAGTGCAGACTGGCTTATTTTCGTCCCGCCTGTGATATAACTTTAGCATGTTGATGTGACAAAGTTGCTTGTTCTTTCTACGATCTGGTGCGGCAATGACATAGTTGACATCACTGAGTTTCTTCTCCACGAAATAAGGACCACTAAACTTGGCTGGAAGAGGTTGCCCATGCACTGGTAGCAGAATCAAAACCTGATCTCCTGGCTGAAAGTGGCGTAACCTGGACTTCTTATCATACCAAGTTTTCATCTTCTGAGCAGCTCCTAAATTCTCTCTCGCCAGCTGTAAAACAGTGGACAGCCGTTCTATGAACTTCATCACATACTCCAGCAGATTGACGTCATCTTCCTCCGACAGCCAGCATTCCTTGAGTAGCTTAAGGGGTCCTCTTACTTCATGGCCAAACAGTAGTTCAAAGGGTGAGAAGCCCAGCGATTCATTTGCTGATTCTCTTGCGGCAAATACAACAAATGGAAAACCTTTATCCCAGTCTTTCTGATGTTCCAAACAGTATTTCCTGAGCATCGATTTGAGTGTTTGATGATATCTCTCCAACGCTCCTTGGGTCTGGGGATGGTAAGCTGAAGACGTGATCTGGGTGATGCCCAACTCTTTCAGAGACTGCTTGAAAACATTTGACATGAAATTACTTCCCCGGTCTGACTGTACCTCCTTGGGCAGACCAAACTTGGTGAAGAACCCTAGCATTTCCTTAACCACGTTCTTTGCTGAGATATTTCTAAGTGGAATGGCTTCAGGATAACGAGTAGCCATATCAATCAGGGTCAACACATAAGAAGTCTTAGGAAGAGGGCCCACAATATCCACAAACACACGGGTGAAAGGCGCCTCAAAAGGAGGAATGGGAACTAGAGGTGCAACCTTTTCGGTCTGATTACACTTCCCCACAACTTGACAGGTGTGACAAGACTTACAATACCAGAAAACATCTCTGAAGATACCTGGCCAGTAGAAGTGTTTCAAAATGCGTGCCACAGTCTTCCTCACTCCAAGGTGTCCTGCCAAACTGGAATCATGAGCCACTCTAATGATATCCTGCCTACAAACACGAGGGATGACAACTTGATGTACAACCTCCCATTCACAGTCAGCTGATGCTGTTGGGGGTCTCCACTTTTTCATAAGTACTCCTGACTTTATATAATAAGAAGTAGAAGCATCAGCTGACTCGTCCTCACTGCAAGCAGAGTTAGCTAGACCTTTCAACTCAGGGTCAGCAACCTGCAACTCAACCAACTCTTGACGAGACAAATTATCAACACTACGGGGTACTGCCTCATCTGGTGAGTGGTCCAAATTAGCAAGAAAAGTGTCAGCTAGGATAACATCATCATCATCATTATCCTCTAAGTCACCAGTAACTTTAGACTTAGCCCTAGTGACAGCACATGCAGAGAACACATCAGGGACATCACAATCCTGGGTCGCAGTCACTGGTTCACCAGACAACTGAGGAGCTGGACACACTTGACTTCCACCAATATCATTTCCAAGTAAGAAAGTTACACCTGACATTGGGAGTGTCTCAACCAACCCAATCATAACGGAACCATTAACAAAACCAGACTCTGAATTCACTCTGCACAGAGGGACAGAGAAGTAATTATTCCCTACACCTTGTAAGATTACAGTTTCATCAGAGGAATTAACATTAGAGCCTAGAACACTGGTCAGTTTAAGGGATTGGCAAGCACCTGTATCACGTTATATTTTAACTGATTTCCTGTCATTACTGTCCAGAGGACTGACAAAACCATCAGACAGGAAATTAGCACATGAACTCTTGAGAGTGTCACCATCGTTACTGCTCAAAAGAGGAGCTTCATCATGAGAATTTAATTTACCCCTCAAAGCAGGTTCAGTTAACTCGGTTAAAGAATTCTGGGAACTCTCAAGGGTGGACACTAGACCAATTGACTGAATATTTAAAGACTCCTTTTTGTTCACATCATGCTGTCTCCAGAAACATTTCTCCGTAGTATGACCAACCTTACTACAATAAGTACATTTACTTTTCTGAAATCTAGAGGTGGAGCTGGTATTTACTTCCTGAGAAACATCCTCTTTATTCTCTTTCCCATTACCT
Source organism: Coenobita brevimanus (assembly GCF_032717465.1). Classification (NCBI taxonomy): domain Eukaryota; kingdom Metazoa; phylum Arthropoda; class Malacostraca; order Decapoda; family Coenobitidae; genus Coenobita; species Coenobita brevimanus. The sequence continues at coordinate 30,299,324 of NC_137062.1, forward strand.
GTACCCTGAGTAGAGGCAACGTACTTATTCTCAGCTTTCCTTTTTTCTTTAGAATATCTCTTGTGAGTGAGAACATATTCATCAGCTAAAACTGCAGCATCAGACAAATTATCTATTCTTCTCTCATCAAGATATAGGCTTACATCATTATTAATACACCTTTTGAAGTCGTCCAAGAAAATCATCTTCTTCAATTTATCAAAATAAGAATTTACATTCTTAGAATTTAACCACTGATCTAACAGATCTTCTTTGATTTTTGCATACTCAACATAGGATTGCTTATCTTGCTTATAAGTTGTCTTAAACTTTACTCTATAGGCTTCAGGAACAAGCTCATAGGCCTTAAGAATCACGCTCTTAACTACATCATATTTATCAGATTGATCCTGAGGGAAAGATGCATAAGGTACTTGAGCTTTACCGGTGAGAACATTCTGTAAGAGTACTGGCCAATACTATTTGGGCCAATTAAAACCTGTAGCTACCCTCTCAAACAACTGAAAATACTTTGTTAAATCAGATTCATTAAAAGGAGGGACAAGTTTAACATTTTTAGCCACATCAAAATCATCAGAACTAGATGATCCAGTTCCACTTTGTTTCATGCGATACTCATGGTCTGCCTGAATCCTAGCAATTTCAATTTGTGCCTGTGCCTCCTTAGAACGTGCCTGAAACTCAGCCTCCTTAGCACGAGCCTCCTGCAGAGCTACCTGTAACTTAGCTATTTCAATCTGCGTTTGCTCATCTGGAGGAGTTACATTAAACAAGCTTTTATTAATCATGGCAACAATTTGATCTTTAGACTGATGAGAGCGAACAGCAATTCCCAATAGCTGAACAACAAGCTTAATTTCATTCTTTGTTCTGTTTTCTACATCACACACTGTTTGCACATTTGACAAAAAATCTTTGGCTTCATCAAGAGTAGTAATAGTAGACATCATGAATAAATCACAGTCACAAAATATCAAGCAATATCCTTATGATAATATACTGAATATCCTGGCGAGGTCGCCAAATTTATGTTATGGAACAGAGATAGATAATGAACACTTCAAGTGAGAACACCAAAATCACTACTGTCCCGTAAAGTTCCAGGTTCAAAAGAAAAGAGTTAGGTAAAATTACAAGTTAAAGTTTAATGCTCAAACTAACAACTAAACATTCAGGACTCATAAGGGTAATGTAATGGCAAAACAGGTTACATATATGGTTAACTGGAATAGCCTCTATTAACACGAATTTAGCAAGAACAAATTTATCTAAGTCAGCCCTGATAAAATGAGAAAACCGGATAATGCTCAGTTAAAGCAAGATATATTATTACTGATACAAAATATTATTAATAATGGCTGACATCAAAAACTCTATATGAATCACAAAAAACCTTACCAGGCCTACGAATTAACGCCTTATGCTATACAGTACAAGAAAAAATGCAATAACACTTATACTCAAATTTTACAGCAACTAGATGGTTGGAGACTTCCTGAGCACTCACAAAGATAATACACTATACAGGAGAGGACAGAGATGTGAACAAAATGAGGAGTAGATCTAAGTGGCAATTAATGCAGAGACTGAGCTCATTATATAGGGGCCGGCAAAGCTTGATATAACTTGTAAGAAGGACGTGCAAATGAAGCCATAGGGGACAAAGAGTTGACACTCCTGCTCTGAAGAAGAGAAAGAACGACTTACTCTACTACAAGGGGGAGAAAGGGGGAGTGAGGCAGAACACGCAAGTCCGGTCACTATGGAAGCCACGAGGCGAATCGTGATGAAACATGCAGCACACCGTACGTTAGAATTATACAAAGGATGATGAAATCATAGACTATGTAACAATATATATATATATATATATATATATATATATATATATATATATATATATATATATATATATATATATATATATATACAGTATATTAACCGAGTCTGTGGTAGTGGAGAGATTAGAAGTTTCATGAGCATAGTCTGAGTACTATAGTTCATTCAATTTAACAGAAATTTCCGTCGTATTTGCTCCATATTTCTTTAGCTCATTGTCAGAATAAACAGTGCTATGGCCCTGCCTTCCGTCTTCAGCTGTTCTTTGTCACTGACACCATATTGCACGGTTAATCTGTTACAGTATCCCAACATTCAAAATGGAAAGATGGTACTCTTACATCTTGTTACAGTGAACTGAATACAGTATAGTATAGTCAAAACTATACTTTATTTCAAAGTTATTTTTCCTACTCCACAGATTGGGCAAGGCATGATATGTCTCTAGGATGAAGGAGGAGAAGAAGGAAGAGGGGCATATACTCTAAGAGGACATGATTTCCCGTAACCAGGAGCTTCTGAAATGATGTAGTCCAGAAGATTTCAGTCAGGACCAGGTTTTGGCAGGATTGGCCAAGGGGCCAGGGTGATCCCTGAGGCTCAAATTCAAGTCTCAGTTCTGAACCCAGTCCCTGGGTTAAACCCTGTATTACAGCATAATCCCTGATCACCGATATTCAGAATGAGGTTTTGGGTTGCTGAGGTTATTTTAGTCCATCCACGGGTTAAACCACCTCAAGGGAGCAAATTGACAGGAGATCGAGGCTGGCAAATGTCAGCATAAATTTGAAATTATTCGTTCTGTGTTAGCATAAGTAAGAAAATATTCTTCCAAAACGTTTCTACAGACTGAAGAGTTTGTGGAGAGGGGAATAACGAGGGATATCGTGATAGTAGTATGAAAATTAAGCATGAAACTTTTTTGTCCTCTCTACGTTGAGAAAGGTGCTCAAGCCAAACATTAGCCTATTATTACCACAACTTACTTTTCTATCATGAAACTGCGCAAATATTCTAGCTTTATTCTTTATTTAGCGCGTTTTGAAATCCAGTTTATCACGCATTTTTAACTGTTCACCCATGGTTTACCGAGTTTTGAAATTCAGTTTAACACTTTTCCTGATTTCTGTTTGACAACACTGCGCGATTACTTCCCTGCTGCAGCCTGAGTGTTTTCTCAAAGAGCTGGGCAGGAACCGAATTCTTGGATGCTCACGGTTCTGGTTCCCAAGGCTGACGGTACCGTCGGAACTGGTTAAGCCTGGTAATCGTTCTCGGCAGTCAGGAGCCGCAGGCGTGGCTGGCTGATGTGTATCGAGTATCACGAATATCACGGTTTCCACTCGGCGTGAGACCTGGCTCATTTAATACTGGTTCCAATAATCGTTTTTCAAGTGTTAAGTATGAAAATTTTCTAGTGGAGAGAACCTTTTCTCAGCACCCCAGCTATTCCCAAGTACTGAATGACTCCTGGCATAATGCTTTCTTTCATTTACATTGGAATAATTAGAACACATTATACTTTTATTATTATAGTAATATTTAATCAAGTAGATCATATAGTTTATTACAATATACATCATTTCCTTATAGACACTATAACAAAGTATCTGAAAGTATCAGCAAAAAATATATTCATTCTGTGCAATAGCACATACTGTACATGACTAGTAAACACAAAATGGAAGCAAAGTTGGAGCCAGTATAATGTTTATTCCTTCAAAATATCATATTCAAGCCAAAAATTTCGTGTTCCTGGACCAGAAAGTTCCTTGTTGTACAATTATTCAACACATTTGAAATACCACAGTGAGTATCCATACTTAAATGCATAAAATCAGTAATTGGTAAAATACGTTTTTTCCGTTCACATATATGAAAGAAATCATTAATGAATCTATTAATGATATGACAGTAAATCATGAACCATTCATTTCCTTACGAACCACATTATAAGTGTCACAGCACATTTCAAACAAAAAATATAGTACTCCTGCAAAAGACAAAAATTACACCATTTTTTTTTTTTTTTAAGAAGAGAATCATGTCAGCATTTGTTTCCTTCAGACTGACAGGCCTCTGTGAACCTAGCTCTCCTGCTGTGCAGAAGTCTCTCTGCTGGGGTACATGATGCTCTGTACAAAGAAACTTTTCTAAACCAAGAAGCTTAGGAAAAAATGTAGCACGCTCCTTCCACCAGTGCAAAGGGCCCTCATTCATAGAAATAGAGGCATCGTCCAAATATCTCCTCAGCTCAGTATATAGCCCTGTAGATTCTGAGAAGAGATCTGTGCATCAAACATATTTCAATGTTATTTTTTCTTGTCTCTTCTGCAAGGTCTGTGTGGAAAGGAAGTGAAACTTGCGACATGCTGGACCTCGTGTCTGAGTCTTTTGTGCGCAGTAGATTTATTAAGCACTCTTCTATTACCTTAGCAGTACTGCTGTCTCCAGAAGGCACTTTTTTAAAACGAGGATGGTAGCAGCTCCGAGGCAGAAAACTCCATCCACTGCAGGAAATCACTGTCCCATTTGTTACTTTCAGTTCTCGTCCAAGAGAAAATTATCTACTCGTGTGCATGTCCTCGCAGTTCATGCACTCATGTATTTCTTTTACCATAAGTATGGCCTTGGAAAAAAAGGTAAACTTTTCTGCACATATTTCTCTTGTCACTTCTTCAAATGGCTTTAGTACACTTATAGCGTTTTCGATCAGCTCAAGTTCTTCGTTACAGATGCAAATGTCGATTTTGCCCACCAAGCAAAGTGTAGTTGTAATGAATTCGCTTTCCTGAACGTAGCGTTTCAGCATTATGCTGAGTTGCATCTTGTCTCAGCATCCTGAATGAGCTTCTTTACTGGCAGACTATTCTGCACCTGAAGTTGCCTCATTCACACTATGGTGAAAGAATAAAACAATTTGCTTGACTTTTTCTTTTATTCTTTTAACTTCCTCTGTATTTTTTATTGAATCTTGCACAACCAAATTCATGGTGTGTGCGAAACAAGGAACATGACTTAGTTTCATGAAGTTCACTGCTGAACTCATGTTGGCTGCATTATCAGTAACACACACACACACACACACACACACACACACACACACACACACACACACACACAAACATTGAAATATTCCACTTCATACAGATTCGTGCCAACTCTCCTGCTCTATTTTCTCCAATATGACTTGATTATTCTGGCAGTTTCTGAGACCACAGTCATGAGAATCCACATTAACAGTACCCACTCTGGTGAAATGAAGTGAGCTGTCACTATAATGAACACTTTGGTTTGCCTAGATATCCAAACTCCCTTGATATGGCCTATCATCTTTTGTTCCATTGATTTCATCATATCTTAGTGACAGAAAGATAAGAGCAAAAGTAGATGATATATATTCCAGTTGTCACGATTAGTGCCGGCGTGCCACAAGCACCAGTTCTGGCTCCAACGATCTTCCTAATTCATATTAATGATCTGTCGCCCATAATCTCATTCATTCTTACGCAGATAACTTAACACTTTACAGTTCATTCACATCCATTTACAGAGTTTAATATCTCTGACTCACAACTCACTACAGCAACCTCCATAAATCAAGACTTAACTAAGATCACTGAATGGGGACAAAATAACAGTCTCATTGAACGTTAGGAAAACCAGATATATACAGCTTCCCTATAGATAGATATTGCTTGGTTCCAACATTACCTTTAATGCTACAAATAATCCTATTTCTAAAAGTATTGAAATTCTCGGTGTTTCACTTAACAATGTCCTCATCTGGAGGGCAAGTTACATTACTTGCTTAAACCGTTTCAAAGAAACTTGGATTACTGTTCAGAGTCTGTAAGTTCTTCACTGACGAGCAGTTAACTATAATTTACAAGAGTCATGTGCACTCTCAGCTGGGATACTGCTCACCCTTGTGGGGTGGATGTGGAGAGGTTGCACTAAAACAACTGGACAAAATTCAGAACAAAGTTATTAGAATTATTAATAACCCTACTATTGCAAATGAACTACCTCCCCTAAAAGTAAGAGGGAACTTTGCCTCCCTTGCATTACTTTACAGGTACAGTACTTTTATGGCAAATTCTCAGACGAATTTGCATCCCTTGTGCCACTTCTCCACACCTTCCGCGCTACACCTGCATCAGGTAGCGCTCATGACTGGACTGTCACACTGCCATATTGCAGAACTCCTGCATAATAGAATTCTTATATTCCCCGAATTGTATCTCTTTGGAACTCGCTTCCCCAGAGTGGTTTCCCCCCAAACTTCAAACTACAGCTGTTCAAATCCAGCTGTTACAGATTTTTTTATGAATGGAGAAGACCATCATCTGGTGTATGGATTATTTTTTTATTCTATTGTTTTTCCTTCTTCCATTCCGTTATTGTAAAAAAAAAAAAAAAAAAAAGTCTGTGGTTAGTAAGATATATAACTCTGCCTTTTCCAAGTCATTTTTCTACTCTCTTTACCTCCTGGTTGTAGAAAGACAGGAGGTAAATTCAAGTTAGCTCCCAGTAGTAGCATAGATTCAGACCAAGAACTGGCTGTTTAAATCTTCTACCACTGACAGTAAGTGAAGATTTTTCACAATCATCCTCATGACAAGCTGGTCTACCTCCTTCTTTTTCTTAATCGTTTGGGTAGAGTTGTGTTTTGCTGCTTGTTTCTGCCAAAATGGGTTGCACTGATTAACTAGATGCCCTGGGTAATTTGGCAGCCATCTCGTTTCGACTCGTCTCTCAGCTCCGCATACTCGAGTGGATGTCTGGTTCGCAGGTCTTTCATATATGAAATGCTACTACAACTGTACTGTACGTTAACTGCCTTTATGAACCAAACATTCGACAGAGTCAGCTTCAATGCACTCCATTTAAGTCCAGATTGGAGCTTTTTTTGTCTATTTTTGGTGCCATACTGTAAAAGGCCAGTGTAGAATTAATTACTTATCAATACTGTAACCTCTTGCTTAGTAGGCTGACTCTATCTGAGTAAATATTACGCTATACCGTTCCTTTTTACCTGGGGGTTTCAAAACTTATAGAAGTCTTCTAGACGGGGGCGTTAGTTTGTTAAATGTTCCCTCACACTGTAGGGAACAAGGCCACAAATTCTCGGCGAACAAGCCGATGTCCAAGATTCTGTGCCGTTGTCGCCGAGGAGTCCTGAAACATGGTTATCGGCGAAAGAACCGCGAAGGATCGGGGAAAGACTGGGGAAAAATATGGGAAAGATCGGGGAAATATCAGGGGATGGTCAGAGAAGAGTCGGAGATACTGAACTGATAAATGATAACTGTCAAGTTCATCAGCGACACGACGGTGCATTATTGGGGAGGTAACCACGATTGGATAGCAAAAGAATGGCGAGTGATTGGCAAATTATTGACAGTGAATCCGAATTGTGACTGCAACTATATATAAACCTATACGAACAGGACATCCCCATTCCACGTGTGGCAGGTGATTGGACAATACTAGCAACATGGTCCTCCTCAAACAGCAGCAAAAGTTGTGGTGTCAGATGGAGTTGGACATCATCTGCACCCAAGGCCGTGCCATACCATTGGCAGAACTGCAACAGAAGGACCGGGAGAAGAAGAAGGAGAGGAAAAGGAGGGATTTTTGGGTTCGGCCATGGCTAGCAAGGAGGAAGTTGTTTGGCCACTGGGAGCATCTCATCCAGGAACTCATCAGAGAAGATAAGTCATCGTTCAGGAACTTCCTGTGAATGGATAAGGAGCTCTTCATGGAGATACTTAGCAGAGTTGGCCCTCGTATTGAGAAACGAAGCACCTTCTGGAGGAAGCCCTTGGAGCCTGGCCTTTGGCTAGCACTGACTCTCCGGTATCTAGCCACGGTAGACTCGTATCAAAGTCTCCAGTACGGATTCAGGGTTGCAACCAACACCATCTGCAGGATTGTGAGGGAGACCTGTGAAGCAGTCATCAAAGAGTACATGGAGCAGGTTATCCTGTGCCCAGTGACCCCAGAGGGATGGAAGGCAGTGGCCCAGGGATTCTCCTATCGCTGGAACTTCCATCACTGTGTAGGAGCACTTGATGGTGAACACATGGCCTTGCGCGCCCCACGGAAGGGTGGTTCCTATTATTACAACTATAAAGTTTTCCATTCACTCATCCTCTTGGCTCTGGTGGACAGCAGTTACAATTACAAGTTCATCTACGTTGATGTGGTGGCCAAGGGTGCAAACAGCGATACAGGTGTATTTTTCAACACACCGCTGAGAAGAGCCCTTGACAACGACCAAGTAGGATTGCCACCACCTCCGAAATAGCCCCGCCCCTACGCTCATACGTCACAGGAACCCCTTCAGAAGGGGCGGCGCCTAATCGCCGGTTTCTTCCAGAACATTCTGGGAGTGGTCTGGGACGAACCGGCTCTTACACTGCGATGATTCTGCATTTATTCGGCAAGAATTCGTCAAACATGCCTTTTTGACACTTGACTCCAATGTTATTCCCCGAGTACTCGCCGATAGTTGGCAAATACATCTTGGACTATTCTTGTGAATGTCTTGTGAATGTCTTGTGAATGTCTTACGAACTTCGGCATGTAAAATAACAAAGTTACCTAAAGTCTGGTTGGACGCCGTCATGACTCCGAATTACACGCCAACTATTCCCAGACTCTTTGGGGTTGCCGCCGAGTGTTCATCTAGTATTCGCCGACTACTCGTTCCCGAATTTCGGGCCGAATTTCGTCTCTTTCTTTCGCCGGTGAATCAGCGTGGGTTTGGCGAGGGACCGTAGTTTATTCGGGGTTAGAACGGCGAAAAAAATTAATCGGCTAGTATCCCGACGGATCAGCACAAGTTCACATCTTTCGGGACCGAACCCGACTTGTCCCAGAACCAATTGAAACGACCCAAATGTGGCCGAATAAGGTCCCGAATGTTACCGAACATTGCCCGATTTTGTTAATTTTGCCAATTCGCCGACGCTTCGTGCTGTAATTCCCTATAATGTGAGTGGGCTTTAAGTGATGTCACTTTCTTCTTTTCCCCTGAAAAGGATAATGTATTTTACAGCAAAACAATAACACCATTAAGTAAAGGAGATGTTATGGTACGTATGCGAAGCACCAAAATCTTATAGATCCTTAACATCTCTGATCATTTGGAGATGTTGAGATGTAGCATAGCAAACCCCTCTGAGTGTCTGGACTTGGCTGAGGCTGGCGTGACGTCGTCCCGAGTTATCCCAACACTAAAGCGGGACGTTATGTAGGGTTGCCAGATTCTTGTAATCAAAAGTAGCAAAAACAACCTCAAAAGTTGCGAACCTCAACAAGTAGCCTAATGTTATTTACAGTATGCTCATATGAACGTGTGTGTGTGTGTGTGTGTGTGTGTGTGTGTGTGTGTCAACTATGCACTACAGCTTACCAGTTAAATATGTTCCTACTCTTCACTTCACCTTACAGATGAAATTACCATAACTTTGAGCTTCTTGCTACGGACACTTATTTTTTTTTTTTCTCGTTATTACAGTTTTTTATTGTTCCATTAATTTTCTCAGCTTAATGAAACAAAAACATCATGGGGCCGAATGCTAATAAAACGCCAAAATATGTTGTCGGATAAGGTATAAATTACCTACAAACCCATTTTGAAGAAAATTCGCAAAACAACGGAATTCAGTCACCACGTTTCGCAAAACCAATCCATAATTAAAAATGCGTGTGGCGGCTGGCATTCGGTCATTTTATATCAAATCCTCACTAGAAGTAATAGGCGTCTGCTCATTCACATATTACTATTTTCTGAAAGTTTGGTGAAAATTCGTCAAAAGCTTTTTGAAATATTTTGGCATCACACACACACACACACACACACGAGTCAAACGTATCACTGAGCTCCGCTCTGGGGATACCGGTACCTTAGTTGTACTGTATCTATTTATGGGTCTAGCTCGTTTAGGCTAATTTAAGTGATGATCCAACATAGTTAAACCAGCAGCAGCAAAGAAAGTGTAGCCTAAAGTAAGTAAACATCTATAAATCAGTGTCATGGAATGTGCTGAGCTTCCTTACGTCAGCTAGACAACACCAAGGCGAGCGCAGTGATGCAGCTACTTGTACGAGTAAGTAGAGATTGTAGGGGTTTATTGTGTCGTCCTGGAACCTCTAATACATTAGCATTGTCCCGTGCATACCCCTTCTGCGCAGGGAACTTCATTAGAGTTGTGGTATCAGCTCATCCATGCGTTATATCTGCACTCTATGGAAAGGTTAACAACCAATCAGAATGTTCCCGACTGAGAGTAGTGGGTATATTGTATCAGAAAAAGATCGAGTTTGGAGTATACGTCAAATAAATATGAAAGTATGAACGAATTATCGACTATAAAAGAAAAATATATGAAGAGTATTTATATTTTTGCCTACAGGAGCAGCTGCTAAGAAGAGGGTAAAGAAGCTACAGCATAAAATATATAAATCTATATCTCTCTCTCTCTCTCTCTCTCTCTCTCTCTCTCTCAATATATATCAATATATATATATATATATATATATATATATATATATATATATATATATATATATATATATATATATATACATATATATATATATATATATATATATATATATATATATATATATATATATATATCTATATCTATCTATCTATATCTATATATACTGTATATATATATATATATATATATATATATATATATATATATATATATATATATATATATATATATAATTATGGTTCACTGGTACTTGTTTCAGCTCCACCCCTCCGTTCAGCGGGTTGTGTTCGATTTCTTTTCGTTGTTTTTGACACAAACACAGTGATATTGACCTTAATCCATATTTGTTCACAATTGTATATAGACATTCAAGGTTTACAATAAAAATCATTAGAAAACAGATCATTGTCTTAAAAGCATTGACAATACCGCTTAGAATCATTGATGATTTTCCGGTTTACCTTGAACCGTGCACAAAAACGAACGGAAACCGTTCGAAGAGTAAACAGTAACACGGTAGCAGATAAGGCAATCGGAGCAGGATAGACGTTGGTAACGAATGGATGTTGTGTTTAGTGTGACACGGAACAGAGAAAGATAATGAACACTTCAAGTGAGAATACTAAAATCACTACTGTCCCGCAAAGTTCCAGGTTCAAAACAAAAGAGTTAGGTAAAATTACAAGTTAAAGTTTAATGCTCAAACGAACAACTAAACATTCAGGACTCATAAGGATAATGTAATGGCAAAACAGGTTACATATATGGTTAACTGCAATAGCCTCTATTAACATGAATTTAGCAAGAGCAAATTTATCTAAGTAAGCCCTGATAAATGAGAAAGCCGGATAATGCTCAGGTAAAGCAAGATATATTATTACAGATACAAAATAATATTAATATTGGCTGACATCAAAAACTTCACATGAATCACAAAAACCTTACAAGGCCTACGAATTAACGACCTAGGCCATACAGTACAAGAAAAATGGTAACAACACTTATACTCAAATTATACAGCAGCTAGATGGCTGGAGACTTCCTGAACACTGACAAAAATAATAATACACTATACAGGGGAGGACAGAGATGTAACTAAAATGAGGAGTAGATCTAAGTGGCAATTAATGCAGAGACTGAGCTCATTATATAGGGGCCGGCAGAGCTTGATACAACTTGTAAGAAGGACACGCAAATGAAGCCATAGGGGACAAAGAGTTGACAATCCTGCTCTGAACAACAGAAAGAACGACTTACTCTACTATAAGGGGGAGAAGGGGGGAGTGAGGTAGAACACGCAAGCCTGGTCGCTATGGAAGCCACGAGGCGAATCGTGATCAAACATGCAGCATACTGTACATTAGAATTATACAAAGGATAATGAAATCATAGGCTATGTAACACCTCCCCACAAAGAAAAAGAAATTTACAAAGGAATTTTCTTATTACTCTAAAACAATCTGTCTAAAGTCTAGATAAGCAATCTGCAATAACATTTTCTTTCCCCTTGACATGTTGTATGTCTAATGAATACTCCTGAAGAAGTAGACTCCATCTTGTCAATCTCTGATTTTTATCTTTACACTTACTAAGGAATTTCAGTGGGTTATGATCGGTATAAATGACTATGGAGTCAAAACCAGAACACAAATAAAATGAAAAATGCTGTAAACCCAAAATCAAGGCCAAAAGCTCTTTCTCAATAGTTGAGTAGTTCTTTTGAGGTGGAGTGAACTTCTTACTGTAACAAGATACAAGGTGTTCAATACCCTGATAATCCTCTTGCAGCAAAACATCCCCAGCTCCTGTATCACTTGCATCAACAGCCATCTTAAAAGGCTTAGCAAAATTTGGAGTAGCGAGCACTGGCTGACTTAACAGGATAGATTTAAGTTTACTGAAAGAGGATTCACAGTTATCGGTCCAGACAAATTTAACTCCCTTTTTCAGTAGGTCTGTAAGTGGTGATACAAGAATTGAAAAGTTAAGAACAAATCTCCTGTAATAACCTACCATTCCCAAAAATCTTTGTAGCTCTTTCCTACCTTTAGGTCTGTGAAGATCACTTATAACCTGAACCTTAGCTCCTGGTGGTGCAACGTGTCGTTCACCAATCACGTACCCAAGGTACTGAACTTTAGCTTGACTAAACTCACACTTTGATAAATTAGCTACAAGATTAGCCTGAACCAAACGCTCAAGAAATTTACTGTCATGGCAAAGGTGATCTTTTCAGTTGTCACTGAAGATTAATACATCATCAATATAAACAACGCACCCTGCCAAACCCTTTGTTACAACATTCATGAGCTTCTGAAAAGTGGCTGGTGCATTCTTCATACCATATGGCATTACAGAACATGCAAAAGTCTTTCCTAGTGTTACAAAACATAAGATCTCCCTAGCACGTTCAGTCATAGGTACTTGCCAGTATCCCTTTAAAAACTTACTTATGTACCTAGCCTTTCCGATCTTGTCTATGTAATCTTCTACGCGATGGAGAGGGTAAGTGTCTGTTATGGTTATCTGATTAACACGTCTGTAGTCGATGCAAAGCCGCTGTCACCCACCTGGCTTAGGGACTCAAACAGCAGCAAAAGTTGTGGTGTCAGATGGAGTTGGACATCATCTGCACCCAAGGCCGTGCCATACCATTGGCAGAACTGCAACAGAAGGACCGGGAGAAGAAGAAGGAGAGGAAAAGGAGGGATTTTGGGTTCGGCCATGGCTAGCAAGGAGGAAGTTGTTTGGCCACTGGGAGCATCTCATCCAGGAACTCATCAGAGAAGATAAGTCATCGTTCAGGAACTTCCTGTGAATGGATAAGGAGCTCTTCATGGAGATACTTAGCAGAGTTGGCCCTCGTATTGAGAAACGAAGCACCTTCTGGAGGAAGCCCTTGGAGCCTGGCCTTTGGCTAGCACTGACTCTCCGGTATCTAGCCACGGTAGACTCGTATCAAAGTCTCCAGTACGGATTCAGGGTTGCAACCAACACCATCTGCAGGATTGTGAGGGAGACCTGTGAAGCAGTCATCAAAGAGTACATGGAGCAGGTTATCCTGTGCCCAATGACCCCAGAGGGATGGAAGGCAGTGGCCCAGGGATTCTCCTATCGCTGGAACTTCCATCACTGTGTAGGAGCACTTGATGGTGAACACATGGCCTTGCGCCCCACGGAAGGGTGGTTCCTATTATTACAACTATAAAGTTTTCCATTCACTCATCCTCTTGGCTCTGGTGGACAGCAGTTACAATTACAAGTTCATCTACGTTGATGTGGTGGCCAAGGGTGCAAACAGCGATACAGGTGTATTTTTCAACACACCGCTGAGAAGAGCCCTTGACAACGACCAAGTAGGATTGCCACCACCTCCGAAATAGCCCCGCCCCTACGCTCATACGTCACAGGAACCCCTTCAGAAGGGGCGGCGCCTAATCGCCGGTTTCTTCCAGAACATTCTGGGAGTGGTCTGGGACGAACCGGCTCTTACACTGCGATCATTCTGCATTTATTCGGCAAGAATTCGTCAAACATGCCTTTTTGACACTTGACTCCAATGTTATTCCCCGAGTACTCGCCGATAGTTGGCAAATACATCTTGGACTATTCTTGTGAATGTCTTGTGAATGTCTTGTGAATGTCTTACGAACTTCGGCATGTAAAATAACAAAGTTACCTAAAGTCTGGTTGGACGCCGTCATGACTCCGAATTACACGCCAACTATTCCCAGACTCTTTGGGGTTGCCGCCGAGTGTTCATCTAGTATTCGCCGACTACTCGTTCCCGAATTTCGGGCCGAATTTCGTCTCTTTCTTTCGCCGGTGAATCAGCGTGGGTTTGGCGAGGGACCGTAGTTTATTCGGGGTTAGAACGGCGAAAAAAAATTAATCGGCTAGTATCCCGACGGATCAGCACAAGTTCACATCTTTCGGGACCGAACCCGACTTGTCCCAGAACCAATTGAAACGACCCAAATGTGGCCGAATAAGGTCCCGAATGTTACCGAACATTGCCCGATTTTGTTAATTTTGCCAATTCGCCGACGCTTCGTGCTGTAATTCCCTATAATGTGAGTGGGCTTTAAGTGATGTCACTTTCTTCTTTTCCCCTGAAAAGGATAATGTATTTTACAGCAAAACAATAACACCATTAAGTAAAGGAGATGTTATGGTACGTATGCGAAGCACCAAAATCTTATAGATCCTTAACATCTCTGATCATTTGGAGATGTTGAGATGTAGCATAGCAAACCCCTCTGAGTGTCTGGACTTGGCTGAGGCTGGCGTGACGTCGTCCCGAGTTATCCCAACACTAAAGCGGGACGTTATGTACGGTTGCCAGATTCTTGTAATCAAAAGTAGCAAAAACAACCTCAAAAGTTGCGAACCTCAACAAGTAGCCTAATGTTATTTACAGTATGCTCATATGAACGTGTGTGTGTGTGTGTGTGTGTGTGTGTGTGTGTGTGTCAACTATGCACTACAGCTTACCAGTTAAATATGTTCCTACTCTTCACTTCACCTTACAGATGAAATTACCATAACTTTGAGCTTCTTGCTAAGGACACTTATTTTTTTTTTTTTTTCTCGTTATTACAGTTTTTTATTGTTCCATTAATTTTCTCAGCTTAATGAAACAAAAACATCATGGGGCCGAATGCTAATAAAACGCCAAAATATGTTGTCGGATAAGGTATAAATTACCTACAAACCCATTTTGAAGAAAATTCGCAAAACAACGGAATTCAGTCACCACGTTTCGCAAAACCAATCCATAATTAAAAATGCGTGTGGCGGCTGGCATTCGGTCATTTTATATCAAATCCTCACTAGAAGTAATAGGCGTCTGCTCATTCACATATTACTATTTTCTGAAAGTTTGGTGAAAATTCGTCAAAAGCTTTTTGAAATATTTTGGCATCACACACACACACACACACGAGTCAGACGTATCACTGAGCTCCGCTCTGGGGATACCGGTACCTTAGTTGTACTGTATCTATTTATGGGTCTAGCTCGTTTAGGCTAATTTAAGTGATGATCCAACATAGTTAAACCAGCAGCAGCAAAGAAAGTGTAGCCTAAAGTAAGTAAACATCTATAAATCAGTGTCATGGAATGTGCTGAGCTTCCTTACGTCAGCTAGACAACACCAAGGCGAGCGCAGTGATGCAGCTACTTGTACGAGTAAGTAGAGATTGTAGGGGTTTATTGTGTCGTCCTGGAACCTCTAATACATTAGCATTGTCCCGTGCATACCCCTTCTGCGCAGGGAACTTCATTAGAGTTGTGGTATCAGCTCATCCATGCGTTATATCTGCACTCTATGGAAAGGTTAACAACCAATCAGAATGTTCCCGACTGAGAGTAGTGGGTATATTGTATCAGAAAAAGATCGAGTTTGGAGTATACGTCAAATAAATATGAAAGTATGAACGAATTATCGACTATAAAAGAAAAATATATGAAGAGTATTTATATTTTTGCCTACAGGAGCAGCTGCTAAGAAGAGGGTAAAGAAGCTACAGCATAAAATATATAAATCTATCTCTCTCTCTCTCTCTCTCTCTCTCTCTCTCTCTCTCTCTCTCTCTCTCTCTATATATATATATATATATATATATATATATATATATATATCTATACATATATATATATATATATATATATATATATATATATATATATATATATATATATATATCTATATCTATATCTATATCTATATCTATCTATCTATATCTATATATACTGTATATATATATATATATATATATATATATATATATATATATATATATATATATATATATATATATATATATATATATATATAATTATGGTTCACTGGTACTTGTTTCAGCTCCACCCCTCCGTTCAGCGGGTTGTGTTCGATTTCTTTTCGTTGTTTTTGACACAAACACAGTGATATTGACCTTTAATCCATATTTGTTCACAATTGTATATAGACATTCAAGGTTTACAATAAAAATCATTAGAAAACAGATCATTGTCTTAAAAGCATTGACAATACCGCTTAGAATCATTGATGATTTTCCGGTTTACCTTGAACCGTGCACAAAAACGAACGGAAACCGTTCGAAGAGTAAACAGTAACACGGTAGCAGATAAGGCAATCGGAGCAGGATAGACGTTGGTAACGAATGGATGTTGTGTTTAGTGTGACACGGAACAGAGAAAGATAATGAACACTTCAAGTGAGAATACTAAAATCACTACTGTCCCGCAAAGTTCCAGGTTCAAAACAAAAGAGTTAGGTAAAATTACAAGTTAAAGTTTAATGCTCAAACGAACAACTAAACATTCAGGACTCATAAGGATAATGTAATGGCAAAACAGGTTACATATATGGTTAACTGCAATAGCCTCTATTAACATGAATTTAGCAAGAGCAAATTTATCTAAGTAAGCCCTGATAAATGAGAAAGCCGGATAATGCTCAGGTAAAGCAAGATATATTATTACAGATACAAAATAATATTAATATTGGCTGACATCAAAAACTTCACATGAATCACAAACCTTACAAGGCCTACGAATTAACGACCTAGGCCATACAGTACAAGAAAAATGGTAACAACACTTATACTCAAATTATACAGCAGCTAGATGGCTGGAGACTTCCTGAACACTGACAAAAATAATAATACACTATACAGGGGAGGACAGAGATGTAACTAAAATGAGGAGTAGATCTAAGTGGCAATTAATGCAGAGACTGAGCTCATTATATAGGGGCCGGCAGAGCTTGATACAACTTGTAAGAAGGACACGCAAATGAAGCCATAGGGGACAAAGAGTTGACAATCCTGCTCTGAACAACAGAAAGAACGACTTACTCTACTATAAGGGGGAGAAGGGGGGAGTGAGGTAGAACACGCAAGCCTGGTCGCTATGGAAGCCACGAGGCGAATCGTGATCAAACATGCAGCATACTGTACGTTAGAATTATACAAAGGATAATGAAATCATAGGCTATGTAACACCTCCCCACAAAGAAAAAGAAATTTACAAAGGAATTTTCTTATTACTCTAAAACAATCTGTCTAAAGTCTAGATAAGCAATCTGCAATAACATTTTCTTTCCCCTTGACATGTTGTATGTCTAATGAATACTCCTGAAGAAGTAGACTCCATCTTGTCAATCTCTGATTTTTATCTTTACACTTACTAAGGAATTTCAGTGGGTTATCATCGGTATAAATGACTATGGAGTCAAAACCAGAACACAAATAAAATGAAAAATGCTGTAAACCCAAAATCAAGGCCAAAAGCTCTTTCTCAATAGTTGAGTAGTTCTTTTGAGGTGGAGTGAACTTCTTACTGTAACAAGATACAAGGTGTTCAATACCCTGATAATCCTATTGCAGCAAAACATCCCCAGCTCCTGTATCACTTGCGTCAACAGCCATCTAAAAAGGCTTAGCAAAATTTGGAGTAGCGAGCACTGGCTGACTTAATAGGATAGATTTAAGTTTACTGAAAGAGGATTCACAGTTATCGGTCCAGACAAATTTAACTCCCTTTTTCAGTAGGTCTGTAAGTGGTGATACAAGAATTGAAAAGTTAAGAACAAATCTCCTGTAATAACCTACCATTCCCAAAAATCTTTGTAGCTCTTTCCTACCTTTAGGTCTGTGAAGATCACTTATAACCTGAACCTCAGCTCCTGGTGGTGCAACGTGTCGTTCACCAATCACGTACCCAAGGTACTGAACTTTAGCTTGACTAAACTCACACTTTGATAAATTAGCTACAAGATTAGCCTGAACCAAACGCTCAAGAAATTTACTGTCATGGCATAGGTGATCTTTTCAGTTGTCACTGAAGATTAATACATCATCAATATAAACAACACACCCTGCCAAACCCTTTGTTACAACATTCATGAGCTTCTGAAAAGTGGCTGGTGCATTCTTCATACCATATGGCATTACAGAACATGCAAAAGTCTTTCCTAGTGTTACAAAACATGAGATCTCCCTAGCACGTTCAGTCATAGGTACTTGCCAGTATCCCTTTAAAAACTTACTTATGTACCTAGCCTTTCCGATCTTGTCTATGTAATCTTCTACGCGATGGAGAGGGTAAGTGTCTGTTATGGTTATCTGATTAACACGTCTGTAGTCGATGCAAAGCCGCTGTCACCCACCTGGCTTAGGGACTCAAACAGCAGCAAAAGTTGTGGTGTCAGATGGAGTTGGACATCATCTGCACCCAAGGCCGTGCCATACCATTGGCAGAACTGCAACAGAAGGACCGGGAGAAGAAGAAGGAGAGGAAAAGGAGGGATTTTTGGGTTCGGCCATGGCTAGCAAGGAGGAAGTTGTTTGGCCACTGGGAGCATCTCATCCAGGAACTCATCAGAGAAGATAAGTCATCGTTCAGGAACTTCCTGTGAATGGATAAGGAGCTCTTCATGGAGATACTTAGCAGAGTTGGCCCTCGTATTGAGAAACGAAGCACCTTCTGGAGGAAGCCCTTGGAGCCTGGCCTTTGGCTAGCACTGACTCTCCGGTATCTAGCCACGGTAGACTCGTATCAAAGTCTCCAGTACGGATTCAGGGTTGCAACCAACACCATCTGCAGGATTGTGAGGGAGACCTGTGAAGCAGTCATCAAAGAGTACATGGAGCAGGTTATCCTGTGCCCAATGACCCCAGAGGGATGGAAGGCAGTGGCCCAGGGATTCTCCTATCGCTGGAACTTCCATCACTGTGTAGGAGCACTTGATGGTGAACACATGGCCTTGCGCGCCCCACGGAAGGGTGGTTCCTATTATTACAACTATAAAGTTTTCCATTCACTCATCCTCTTGGCTCTGGTGGACAGCAGTTACAATTACAAGTTCATCTACGTTGATGTGGTGGCCAAGGGTGCAAACAGCGATACAGGTGTATTTTTCAACACACCGCTGAGAAGAGCCCTTGACAACGACCAAGTAGGATTGCCACCACCTCCGAAATAGCCCCGCCCCTACGCTCATACGTCACAGGAACCCCTTCAGAAGGGGCGGCGCCTAATCGCCGGTTTCTTCCAGAACATTCTGGGAGTGGTCTGGGACGAACCGGCTCTTACACTGCGATGATTCTGCATTTATTCGGCAAGAATTCGTCAAACATGCCTTTTTGACACTTGACTCCAATGTTATTCCCCGAGTACTCGCCGATAGTTGGCAAATACATCTTGGACTATTCTTGTGAATGTCTTGTGAATGTCTTACGAACTTCGGCATGTAAAATAACAAAGTTACCTAAAGTCTGGTTGGACGCCGTCATGACTCCGAATTACACGCCAACTATTCCCAGACTCTTTGGGGTTGCCGCCGAGTGTTCATCTAGTATTCGCCGACTACTCGTTCCCGAATTTCGGGCCGAATTTCGTCTCTTTCTTTCGCCGGTGAATCAGCGTGGGTTTGGCGAGGGACCGTAGTTTATTCGGGGTTAGAACGGCGAAAAAATTAATCGGCTAGTATCCCGACGGATCAGCACAAGTTCACATCTTTCGGGACCGAACCCGACTTGTCCCAGAACCAATTGAAACGACCCAAATGTGGCCGAATAAGGTCCCGAATGTTACCGAACATTGCCCGATTTTGTTAATTTTGCCAATTCGCCGACGCTTCGTGCTGTAATTCCCTATAATGTGAGTGGGCTTTAAGTGATGTCACTTTCTTCTTTTCCCCTGAAAAGGATAATGTATTTTACAGCAAAACAATAACACCATTAAGTAAAGGAGATGTTATGGTACGTATGCGAAGCACCAAAATCTTATAGATCCTTAACATCTCTGATCATTTGGAGATGTTGAGATGTAGCATAGCAAACCCCTCTGAGTGTCTGGACTTGGCTGAGGCTGGCGTGACGTCGTCCCGAGTTATCCCAACACTAAAGCGGGACGTTATGTAGGGTTGCCAGATTCTTGTAATCAAAAGTAGCAAAAACAACCTCAAAAGTTGCGAACCTCAACAAGGAGCCTAATGTTATTTACAGTATGCTCATATGAACGTGTGTGTGTGTGTGTGTGTGTGTGTCAACTATGCACTACAGCTTACCAGTTAAATATGTTCCTACTCTTCACTTCACCTTACAGATGAAATTACCATAACTTTGAGCTTCTTGCTACGGACACTTATTTTTTTTTTTTCTCGTTATTACAGTTTTTTATTGTTCCCTTAATTTTCTCAGCTTAATGAAACAAAAACATCATGGGGCCGAATGCTAATAAAACGCCAAAATATGTTGTTGGATAAGGTGTAAATTACCTACAAACCCATTTTGAAGAAAATTCGCAAAACAACGGAATTCAGTCACCACGTTTCGCAAAACCAATCCATAATTAAAAATGCGTGTGGCGGCTGGCATTCGGTCATTTTATATCAAATCCTCACTAGAAGTAATAGGCGTCTGCTCATTCACATATTACTATTTTCTGAAAGTTTGGTGAAAATTCGTCAAAAGCTTTTTGAAATATTTTGGCATCACACACACACACACACACGAGTCAGACGTATCACTGAGCTCCGCTCTGGGGATACCGGTACCTTAGTTGTACTGTATCTATTTATGGGTCTAGCTCGTTTAGGCTAATTTAAGTGATGATCCAACATAGTTAAACCAGCAGCAGCAAAGAAAGTGTAGCCTAAAGTAAGTAAACATCTATAAATCAGTGTCATGGAATGTGCTGAGCTTCCTTACGTCAGCTAGACAACACCAAGGCGAGCGCAGTGATGCAGCTACTTGTACGAGTAAGTAGAGATTGTAGGGGTTTATTGTGTCGTCCTGGAACCTCTAATACATTAGCATTGTCCCGTGCATACCTTCTGCGCAGGGAACTTCATTAGAGTTGTGGTATCAGCTCATCCATGCGTTATATCTGCACTCTATGGAAAGGTTAACAACCAATCAGAATGTTCCCGACTGAGAGTAGTGGGTATATTGTATCAGAAAAAGATCGAGTTTGGAGTATACGTCAAATAAATATGAAAGTATGAACGAATTATCGACTATAAAAGAAAAATATATGAAGAGTATTTATATTTTTGCCTACAGGAGCAGCTAAGAAGAGGGTAAAGAAGCTACAGCATAAAATATATAAATCTATCTCTCTCTCTCTCTCTCTCTCTCTCTCTCTCTCTCTCTCTCTCTCTCTCTCTCTCTATATATATATATATATATATATATATATATATATATATATATTTATGCATATATATATATATATATATATATATATATATATATATATATATATATCTATATCTATATCTATATCTATATCTATCTATCTATATCTATATATACTGTATATATATATATATATATATATATATATATATATATATATATATATATATATATATATATATATATATATATACATATATATATATATATATATATATATATATAATTATGGTTCACTGGTACTTGTTTCAGCTCCACCCCTCCGTTCAGCGGGTTGTGTTCGATTTCTTTTCGTTGTTTTTGACACAAACACAGTGATATTGACCTTAATCCATATTTGTTCACAATTGTATATAGACATTCAAGGTTTACAATAAAAATCATTAGAAAACAGATCATTGTCTTAAAAGCATTGACAATACCGCTTAGAATCATTGATGATTTTCCGGTTTACCTTGAACCGTGCACAAAAACGAACGGAAACCGTTCGAAGAGTAAACAGTAACACGGTAGCAGATAAGGCAATCGGAGCAGGATAGACGTTGGTAACGAATGGATGTTGTGTTTAGTGTGACACGGAACAGAGAAAGATAATGAACACTTCAAGTGAGAATACTAAAATCACTACTGTCCCGCAAAGTTCCAGGTTCAAAACAAAAGAGTTAGGTAAAATTACAAGTTAAAGTTTAATGCTCAAACGAACAACTAAACATTCAGGACTCATAAGGATAATGTAATGGCAAAACAGGTTACATATATGGTTAACTGCAATAGCCTCTATTAACATGAATTTAGCAAGAGCAAATTTATCTAAGTAAGCCCTGATAAATGAGAAAGCCGGATAATGCTCAGGTAAAGCAAGATATATTATTACAGATACAAAATAATATTAATATTGGCTGACATCAAAAACTTCACATGAATCACAAAAACCTTACAAGGCCTACGAATTAACGACCTAGGCCATACAGTACAAGAAAAATGGTAACAACACTTATACTCAAATTATACAGCAGCTAGATGGCTGGAGACTTCCTGAACACTGACAAAAATAATAATACACTATACAGGGGAGGACAGAGATGTAACTAAAATGAGGAGTAGATCTAAGTGGCAATTAATGCAGAGACTGAGCTCATTATATAGGGGCCGGCAGAGCTTGATACAACTTGTAAGAAGGACACGCAAATGAAGCCATAGGGGACAAAGAGTTGACAATCCTGCTCTGAACAACAGAAAGAACGACTTACTCTACTATAACGGGGAGAAAGGGGAGTGAGGTAAAACACGCAAGCCTGGTCGCTATGGAAGCCACGAGGCGAATCGTGATCAAACATGCAGCATAGTGTACGTTAAAATTATACAAAGGATGATGAAATCGTAGGCTATGTAACACCTCCCCACAAAGAAAAAGAAATTTACAAAGGAATTTTCTTATTACTCTAAAACAATCTGTCTAAAGTCTAGATAAGCAATCTGCAATAACATTTTCTTTCCCCTTGACATGTTGTATGTCTAATGAATACTCCTGAAGAAGTAGACTCCATCTTGTCAATCTCTGATTTTTATCTTTACACTTACTAAGGAATTTCAGTGGGTTATCATCGGTATAAATGACTATGGAGTCAAAACCAGAACACAAATAAAATGAAAAATGCTGTAAACCCAAAATCAAGGCCAAAAGCTCTTTCTCAATAGTTGAGTAGTTCTTTTGAGGTGGAGTGAACTTCTTACTGTAACAAGATACAAGGTGTTCAATACCCTGATAATCCTATTGCAGCAAAACATCCCCAGCTCCTGTATCACTTGCGTCAACAGCCATCTAAAAAGGCTTAGCAAAATTTGGAGTAGCGAGCACTGGCTGACTTAATAGGATAGATTTAAGTTTACTGAAAGAGGATTCACAGTTATCGGTCCAGACAAATTTAACTCCCTTTTTCAGTAGGTCTGTAAGTGGTGATACAAGAATTGAAAAGTTAAGAACAAATCTCCTGTAATAACCTACCATTCCCAAAAATCTTTGTAGCTCTTTCCTACCTTTAGGTCTGTGAAGATCACTTATAACCTGAACCTCAGCTCCTGGTGGTGCAACGTGTCGTTCACCAATCACGTACCCAAGGTACTGAACTTTAGCTTGACTAAACTCACACTTTGATAAATTAGCTACAAGATTAGCCTGAACCAAACGCTCAAGAAATTTACTGTCATGGCATAGGTGATCTTTTCAGTTGTCACTGAAGATTAATACATCATCAATATAAACAACACACCCTGCCAAACCCTTTGTTACAACATTCATGAGCTTCTGAAAAGTGGCTGGTGCATTCTTCATACCATATGGCATTACAGAACATGCAAAAGTCTTTCCTAGTGTTACAAAACATGAGATCTCCCTAGCACGTTCAGTCATAGGTACTTGCCAGTATCCCTTTAAAAACTTACTTATGTACCTAGCCTTTCCGATCTTGTCTATGTAATCTTCTACGCGATGGAGAGGGTAAGTGTCTGTTATGGTTATCTGATTAACACGTCTGTAGTCGATGCAAAGCCGCTGTCACCCACCTGGCTTAGGGACTCAAACAGCAGCAAAAGTTGTGGTGTCAGATGGAGTTGGACATCATCTGCACCCAAGGCCGTGCCATACCATTGGCAGAACTGCAACAGAAGGACCGGGAGAAGAAGAAGGAGAGGAAAAGGAGGGATTTTTGGGTTCGGCCATGGCTAGCAAGGAGGAAGTTGTTTGGCCACTGGGAGCATCTCATCCAGGAACTCATCAGAGAAGATAAGTCATCGTTCAGGAACTTCCTGTGAATGGATAAGGAGCTCTTCATGGAGATACTTAGCAGAGTTGGCCCTCGTATTGAGAAACGAAGCACCTTCTGGAGGAAGCCCTTGGAGCCTGGCCTTTGGCTAGCACTGACTCTCCGGTATCTAGCCACGGTAGACTCGTATCAAAGTCTCCAGTACGGATTCAGGGTTGCAACCAACACCATCTGCAGGATTGTGAGGGAGACCTGTGAAGCAGTCATCAAAGAGTACATGGAGCAGGTTATCCTGTGCCCAATGACCCCAGAGGGATGGAAGGCAGTGGCCCAGGGATTCTCCTATCGCTGGAACTTCCATCACTGTGTAGGAGCACTTGATGGTGAACACATGGCCTTGCGCGCCCCACGGAAGGGTGGTTCCTATTATTACAACTATAAAGTTTTCCATTCACTCATCCTCTTGGCTCTGGTGGACAGCAGTTACAATTACAAGTTCATCTACGTTGATGTGGTGGCCAAGGGTGCAAACAGCGATACAGGTGTATTTTTCAACACACCGCTGAGAAGAGCCCTTGACAACGACCAAGTAGGATTGCCACCACCTCCGAAATAGCCCCGCCCCTACGCTCATACGTCACAGGAACCCCTTCAGAAGGGGCGGCGCCTAATCGCCGGTTTCTTCCAGAACATTCTGGGAGTGGTCTGGGACGAACCGGCTCTTACACTGCGATCATTCTGCATTTATTCGGCAAGAATTCGTCAAACATGCCTTTTTGACACTTGACTCCAATGTTATTCCCCGAGTACTCGCCGATAGTTGGCAAATACATCTTGGACTATTCTTGTGAATGTCTTGTGAATGTCTTACGAACTTCGGCATGTAAAATAACAAAGTTACCTAAAGTCTGGTTGGACGCCGTCATGACTCCGAATTACACGCCAACTATTCCCAGACTCTTTGGGGTTGCCGCCGAGTGTTCATCTAGTATTCGCCGACTACTCGTTCCCGAATTTCGGGCCGAATTTCGTCTCTTTCTTTCGCCGGTGAATCAGCGTGGGTTTGGCGAGGGACCGTAGTTTATTCGGGGTTAGAACGGCGAAAAAAAATTAATCGGCTAGTATCCCGACGGATCAGCACAAGTTCACATCTTTCGGGACCGAACCCGACTTGTCCCAGAACCAATTGAAACGACCCAAATGTGGCCGAATAAGGTCCCGAATGTTACCGAACATTGCCCGATTTTGTTAATTTTGCCAATTCGCCGACGCTTCGTGCTGTAATTCCCTATAATGTGAGTGGGCTTTAAGTGATGTCACTTTCTTCTTTTCCCCTGAAAAGGATAATGTATTTTACAGCAAAACAATAACACCATTAAGTAAAGGAGATGTTATGGTACGTATGCGAAGCACCAAAATCTTATAGATCCTTAACATCTCTGATCATTTGGAGATGTTGAGATGTAGCATAGCAAACCCCTCTGAGTGTCTGGACTTGGCTGAGGCTGGCGTGACGTCGTCCCGAGTTATCCCAACACTAAAGCGGGACGTTATGTACGGTTGCCAGATTCTTGTAATCAAAAGTAGCAAAAACAACCTCAAAAGTTGCGAACCTCAACAAGTAGCCTAATGTTATTTACAGTATGCTCATATGAACGTGTGTGTGTGTGTGTGTGTGTGTGTGTGTGTGTGTGTCAACTATGCACTACAGCTTACCAGTTAAATATGTTCCTACTCTTCACTTCACCTTACAGATGAAATTACCATAACTTTGAGCTTCTTGCTAAGGACACTTATTTTTTTTTTTTTTTTCTCGTTATTACAGTTTTTTATTGTTCCATTAATTTTCTCAGCTTAATGAAACAAAAACATCATGGGGCCGAATGCTAATAAAACGCCAAAATATGTTGTCGGATAAGGTATAAATTACCTACAAACCCATTTTGAAGAAAATTCGCAAAACAACGGAATTCAGTCACCACGTTTCGCAAAACCAATCCATAATTAAAAATGCGTGTGGCGGCTGGCATTCGGTCATTTTATATCAAATCCTCACTAGAAGTAATAGGCTTCTGCTCATTCACATATTACTATTTTCTGAAAGTTTGGTGAAAATTCGTCAAACGCTTTTTGAAATATTTTGGCATCACACACACACACACACGAGTCAGACGTATCACTGAGCTCCGCTCTGGGGATACCGGTACCTTAGTTGTACTGTATCTATTTATGGGTCTAGCTCGTTTAGGCTAATTTAAGTGATGATCCAACATAGTTAAACCAGCAGCAGCAAAGAAAGTGTAGCCTAAAGTAAGTAAACATCTATAAATCAGTGTCATGGAATGTGCTGAGCTTCCTTACGTCAGCTAGACAACACCAAGGCGAGCGCAGTGATGCAGCTACTTGTACGAGTAAGTAGAGATTGTAGGGGTTTATTGTGTCGTCCTGGAACCTCTAATACATTAGCATTGTCCCGTGCATACCCCTTCTGCGCAGGGAACTTCATTAGAGTTGTGGTATCAGCTCATCCATGCGTTATATCTGCACTCTATGGAAAGGTTAACAACCAATCAGAATGTTCCCGACTGAGAGTAGTGGGTATATTGTATCAGAAAAAGATCGAGTTTGGAGTATACGTCAAATAAATATGAAAGTATGAACGAATTATCGACTATAAAAGAAAAATATATGAAGAGTATTTATATTTTTGCCTACAGGAGCAGCTGCTAAGAAGAGGGTAAAGAAGCTACAGCATAAAATATATAAATCTATATCTATCTATCTCTCTCTCTCTCTCTCTCTCTCTCTCTCTCTCTCTCTCTCTATATATATATATATATATATATATATATATATATATATATATATATATATATATATATATATAATTATGGTTCACTGGTACTTGTTTCAGCTCCACCCCTCCGTTCAGCGGGTTGTGTTCGATTTCTTTTCGTCGTTTTTGACACAAACACAGTGATATTGACCTTAATCCATATTTGTTCACAATTGTATATAGACATTCAAGGTTTACAATAAAAATCATTAGAAAACAGATCATTGTCTTAAAAGCATTGACAATACCGCTTAGAATCATTGATGATTTTCCGGTTTACCTTGAACCGTGCACAAAAACGAACGGAAACCGTTCGAAGAGTAAACAGTAACACGGTAGCAGATAAGGCAATCGGAGCAGGATAGACGTTGGTAACGAATGGATGTTGTGTTTAGTGTGACACGGAACAGAGAAAGATAATGAACACTTCAAGTGAGAATACTAAAATCACTACTGTCCCGCAAAGTTCCAGGTTCAAAACAAAAGAGTTAGGTAAAATTACAAGTTAAAGTTTAATGCTCAAACGAACAACTAAACATTCAGGACTCATAAGGATAATGTAATGGCAAAACAGGTTACATATATGGTTAACTGCAATAGCCTCTATTAACATGAATTTAGCAAGAGCAAATTTATCTAAGTAAGCCCTGATAAATGAGAAAGCCGGATAATGCTCAGGTAAAGCAAGATATATTATTACAGATACAAAATAATATTAATATTGGCTGACATCAAAAACTTCACATGAATCACAAAAACCTTACAAGGCCTACGAATTAACGACCTAGGCCATACAGTACAAGAAAAATGGTAACAACACTTATACTCAAATTATACAGCAGCTAGATGGCTGGAGACTTCCTGAACACTGACAAAAATAATAATACACTATACAGGGAGGACAGAGATGTAACTAAAATGAGGAGTAGATCTAAGTGGCAATTAATGCAGAGACTGAGCTCATTATATAGGGGCCGGCAGAGCTTGATACAACTTGTAAGAAGGACACGCAAATGAAGCCATAGGGGACAAAGAGTTGACAATCCTGCTCTGAACAACAGAAAGAACGACTTACTCTACTATAAGGGGGAGAAGGGGGGAGTGAGGTAGAACACGCAAGCCTGGTCGCTATGGAAGCCACGAGGCGAATCGTGATCAAACATGCAGCATACTGTACCTTAGAATTATACAAAGGATAATGAAATCATAGGCTATGTAACACCTCCCCACAAAGAAAAAGAAATTTACAAAGGAATTTTCTTATTACTCTAAAACAATCTGTCTAAAGTCTAGATAAGCAATCTGCAATAACATTTTCTTTCCCCTTGACATATTGTATGTCTAATGAATACTCCTGAAGAAGTAGACTCCATCTTGTCAATCTCTGATTTTTATCTTTACACTTACTAAGGAATTTCAGTGGGTTATGATCGGTATAAATGACTATGGAGTCAAAACCAGAACACAAATAAAATGAAAAATGCTGTAAACCCAAAATCAAGGCCAATAGCTCTTTCTCAATAGTTGAGTAGTTCTTTTGAGGTGGAGTGAACTTCTTACTGTAACAAGATACAAGGTGTTCAATACCCTGATCATCCTCTTGCAGCAAAACATCCCCAGCTCCTGTATCACTTGCGTCAACAGCCATCTTAAAAGGCTTAGCAAAATTTGGAGTAGCGAGCACTGGCTGACTTAATAGGATAGATTTAAGTTTACTGAAAGAGGATTCACAGTTATCGGTCCAGACAAATTTAACTCCCTTTTTCAGTAGGTCTGTAAGTGGTGATACAAGAATTGAAAAGTTAAGAACAAATCTCCTGTAATAACCTACCATTCCCAAAAATCTTTGTAGCTCTTTCCTACCTTTAGGTCTGTGAAGATCACTTATAACCTGAACCTTAGCTCCTGGTGGTGCAACGTGTCGTTCACCAATCACGTACCCAAGGTACTGAACTTTAGCTTGACTAAACTCACACTTTGATAAATTAGCTACAAGATTAGCCTGAACCAAACGCTCAAGAAATTTACTGTCATGGCATAGGTGATCTTTTCAGTTGTCACTGAAGATTAATACATCATCAATATAAACAACACACCCTGCCAAACCCTGTGTTACAACATTCATGAGCTTCTGAAAAGTGGCTGGTGCATTCTTCATACCATATGGCATTACAGAACATGCAAAAGTCTTTCCTAGTGTTACAAAACATGAGATCTCCCTAGCACGTTCAGTCATAGGTACTTGCCAGTATCCCTTTAAAAACTTACTAATGTACCTAGCCTTTCCGATCTTGTCTATGTAATCTTCTACGCGATGGAGAGGGTAAGTGTCTGTTATGGTTATCTGATTAACACGTCTGTAGTCGATGCAAAGCCGCTGTCACCCACCTGGCTTAGGGACTAGAGTGACAGGAGAACTCCACTCGCTCTGACAGGGCTCAATCATCTTGTGGTCCAAGAGGTAGCCAAGCTTCTTCTGGATGAGAGGAACTTTCACTGGGTTCACACGGTAAGGAGGCAGTTTAATTGGCTTTGCGTCTCCAACATCAACATCATGCATCAACACAGTGGTTCTTCCTGGAGTGGCACGGAACACTTGCAGGTACTCCTGCAGTAATGCCGAAAACTCCCGCCTTTCCTCGGGAGCTAGATGAGAAAGCTTAGTCTGGAGATCATTCATGATATCAGGATTCTTCCCCAAACTATCACTCAGGCTCATACTGCATGGAAGAACTTCACTTGCAGACTCGGGTGGAACAGCTACAGTGCAGACTGGGTTTTTTTTCATCCCACCTGTGATATAACTTTAGCATGTTGATGTGACAAAGTTGCTTGTTCTTTCTACGATCTGGTGTGGCGATGATATAGTTGACATCACTGAGTTTCTTCTTCACGAAATAAGGACCACTAAATTTGGCTTGAAGAGGTTGCCCATGCACCGGTAGCAAAATCAAAACCTGATCTCCTGGCTGAAAGTGGCGTAACCTGGACTTTTTATCACACCAAGTCTTCATCTTCTCCTGAGCAGCTCCTAA
The DNA here is from genome assembly GCF_032717465.1 of Coenobita brevimanus. Lineage (NCBI taxonomy): Eukaryota > Metazoa > Arthropoda > Malacostraca > Decapoda > Coenobitidae > Coenobita > Coenobita brevimanus. Next base: position 30,329,525 of record NC_137062.1, read on the forward strand.
ATTCTCTTTTGCCAGCTGTAAAGCAGTGGACAGCCGTTCTTTGAACTTCATCACATACTCCAGCAGGTTGACGCCATCTTCCTCCGACAGCCAGCATTCCTTGAGGAGCTTAAGGGGTACTCTTACTTCATGGCCAAACAGTAGTTCAAAGGGTGAGAAGCCTAATGATTCATTTGGAGATTCTCTTGCGGCAAATACAAAGAAAGGAAGACCTTTATCCCAGTTTTTCTGATGTTCCAAACCGTATTTCCTCAGCATTGATTTGAGTGTTTGATGATATCTCTCCAACGCTCCTTGGGTCTGGGGATGGTAAGCTGAAGACGTGATCTGGGTGATGCCCAACTCTTTCAGAGACTGCTTGAAAACATTTGACATGAAATTACTTCCCCGGTCTGACTGTACCTCCTTGGGCAGACCAAACTTGGTGAAGAACCCTAGCATTTCCTTAACCACGTTCTTTGCTGAGATATTTCTAAGTGGAATGGCTTCAGGATAACGAGTAGCCGTATCAATCAGGGTCAACACATAAGAAAATCCTGAAGAAGTCTTAGGAATTGGGCCCACAATATCCACCAACACACGGGTGAATGACGCCTCAAAAGGAGGAATGGGAACTAGAGGTGCAACCTTTTCAGTCTGATTACACTTCCCCACAACTTGACAGGTGTGACAAGACTTACAATACCAGGAAACATCTCTGAAGATACCTGGCCAGTAGGAGTGTTTCAAAATGCGTGGAACAGTCTTCCTCACTCCAAGGTGTCCTGCCAAACTGGAATCATGAGCCACTCTAATGATATCCTGCCTACAAACACGAGGGATGACGACTTGATGTACAACCTCCCATTAACAGTCGGCTGATGCTGTTGGGGGTCTCCACTTTCTCATAAGTACTCCTGACTTTATATAATAACAAGTAGAAGTACTAGCTGACTCTTCCTCACTGCAAGCAAAGTTAGCTAGACCTTTCAACTCAGGGTCAGCAACCTGCAACTCAACCAACTCTTGACGAGGCAAATTATCAACACTACGGGGCACTGCCTCATCTGGTGAGTGGTCCAAATTAGCAAGAAAAGTGTCAGCTAGGATAACATCATCATCATCATCATTATCCTCTAAGTCACCAGTAACTTTAGACTTAGCCCTAGTGACAGCACATGCAGAGAACACCTCAGGGACATCACAATCCTGGGTTGCAGTCACTGGTTCACTAGACAACTGAGGAGCTGGACACACTTGACATCCACCAATATCATTTCCAAGTAAGAAAGTTACACCTGACACTGGGAGTGTCTCAACCAACCGAACCATAACGGAACCATTAACAAAACCAGACTCTAAATTCACTCTGCACAGAGGGACAGAGAAGTAATTATTCCCTACACCTTGTAAGATTACAGTTTCATCAGAGGAATTAACATTAGAGCCTAGAACACTGGTCAGCATAAGGGATTGACAAGCACCTGTATCACGATATATTTTAACTGATTTCCTGTCATTACTGTCCAGAGGACTGACAAAACCATCAGACAGGAAATTAGCACATGAACTCTTGAGAGAGTCACCCACGTTACTGCTCAAAAGAGGAGCTTCATCATGAGAATTTAATTTACCCCTCAAAGCAGGTTCAGTTAACTCAGTTAAAGAATTCTGGGAACTCTCAAGGGTGGACACTAGGCCATTAAACTGAATATTTAAAGACTCCTTTTTGTTCACATCACGCTGTCTCCTGAAACATTTCTCCATAGCATGACCAAGCTTACTACAATAAGTACATTTACTTTTCTGAAATCTAGAGGTGGAGCTGGTATTTACTTCCTGAGAAACATCATCTTTATTCTCTTTCCTGTTTCCTGTACTCTGAGTAGAAGCAACGTACTTACTCTCAGCTTTCCTTTTTTCTTTAGAATATCTCTTGTGAGTGAGAACATATTCATCAGCTAAAACTGCAGCATCAGACAAATTATCTATTATTTTCTCATCAAGATATAGGTTTACATCTTTATTAATACACCTTTTGAAGTCCTCCAGCAAAATCATCTGCTTAAATTTATCAAAATCAGAATTTACATTCTTAGAATTTAACCACTGCTCTAACAGATCTTCTTTGATTTTTGCATACTCAACATGGGATTGCTTATCTTGCTTATAAGTTGTCCTAAATTTTACTCTATAGGCTTCAGGAACAAGCTCATAGGCCTTAAGAATCAAGCTCTTAACTATATCATAATTATCAGATTGATCCTGAGGTATAGATGCATAAGTTACTTGAGCTTTACCAGTGAGAACACTCTGTAGGAGTACTGGCCAATACTTTATGGGCCAATTAAAACCTGTAGCTACCCTCTCAAACAACTGAAAATACTTTGTTAAATCAGATTCATTAAAAGGAGGGACAAGTTTAACATTTTTAGCCACATCAAAATCATCAGAGCTAGATGATCCAGTTCCACTTTGTTTCATGCGATACTCATGGTCTGCCTGAATCCTAGCAATTTCAATTTGTGCCTGTGCCTCCTGAATACGAGCCTGAGACTCAGCCTCCTTAGCACGAGCCTCCTGCAGGGCTCGCTGTAACTTAGCTATTTCAATCTGCTTTTTCTCATCTGGAGGAGTTACATTAAACAAGCTTTTATTAATCATGGCAACAATTTGATCTTTAGAATGATGAGAGCGAACAACAATTCCCAATTGCTGAGCAACAAGCTTAAGTTCATTCTTTGTTCGGTTTTCTACATCACACACTGTTTGCACATTTGACAAAAAATCTTTGGCTTCATCAAGAGTAGTAATAGTAGACATCATCAATAAATCACAGTCACAAAATATCAAGCAATATCCCTATGATAATATCCTGAATATCCTGATAAGAGGTCGCCAAATTCATGTTACGGAACAGAGAGAGATAATGAACACTTCAAGTGAGAACACTAATTTCACTACTGTCTCGCAAAGTTCCAGGTTCAAAACAAAAGAGTTATATAAGTAAAATTACAAGTTAAAGTTTAATGCTCAAACTAACAACTAAACATTCAGGACTCATAAGGATAAAGTAATGGCAAAACAGGTTACATATATGGTTAACTGCAATAGCCTCTATTAACATGAATTTAGCAATAGCAAATTTATCTAAGTCAACCCTGATAAATGAGAAAACCGGATAATGCTCAGTTAAAGCAAGATATATTAATACAGATACAAAATATTATTAATAATGGCTGACATCAAAAACTTCACATGAATCACAAAAACCTGACCAGGCCTACGAATTAACGCCCCAGGCCGTACAGTACAAGAAAAATGGTAACAACACTTATACTCAAATTATACAGCAGCTAGATGGGTGGAGGTTTCCTGAGCACTCACAAAAATAATAATACACTATACAGGCGAGGACAGAGATGTAAACAAAACTGAGTAGATCTAAGTGGCAATTAATGCAGAGACTGAGCTCATTATATAGGGGCAGGCAGCGCTTGATACAACTTGTAAGAAGGACGCGCAAATGAAGCAGTAGGGGACAAAGAGTTGACAATCCTGCTCTGAACAACAGAAAGAACGACTTACTCTACTATAAGGGGGAGAAGGGGGGAGTGAGGTAGAACACGCAAGACTGGTCACTATGGAAGCCACGAGGCGAATCGTGATCAAACATGCAGCATACTGTACGTTAGAATTATACAAAGGATGATGAAATCATAGGCTATGTAACACCTCCCCACAAAGAAAAAGAAATTTACAAAGGAAATTTCTTATTACTCTAAAACAATCTCTCTAAAGTCTAGATAAGCAATCTGCAATAACATTTTCTTTCCCCTTGACATGTTGTATGTCTAATGAATACTCCTGAAGAAGTAGACTCCATCTTGTCAATCTCTGATTTTTATCTTTAAACTTACTAAGAAATTTCAGTGGGTTATGATCGGTATAAATGACTATGGGGTCAAAACCAGAACACAAATAAAATGAAAAATGCTGCAAGCCCAAACTCAAGGCCAAAAGCTCTTTCTGAATAGTGGAGTAGTTCTTTTGAGGTGGAGTGAACTTCTTACTGCAATAAGATACAGGGTGTTTAATACCCTGATCATCCTCTTGCAGCAAAACATCCCCAGCTCCTGTATCGCTTGAGTCAACAGCCATCTTAAAAGGCTTAGCAATATTTGGAGAAGCGAGCACTGGCTGACTTAATAGGATAGATTTAAGTTTACTTAAAGAGGATTCACAGTTATCGGTCCAGACAAATTTAACTCCCTTTTTCAGTAGGTCTGTAAGAGGTGATACAAGAATTGAAAAGTTAAGAACAAATCTCCTGTAATAACCAGCCATTCTCAAAAATCTTTGTAGCTCTTTCCTGCTTTTAGGTCTGGGAAGATCACTTATAACCTGAACCTTAGCTCCTGGTGGTGCAACGTGTCCATCACCAATCACGTACCCAAGGTACTGAACTTTAGCTTGACCAAACTCACACTTTGATAAATTAGCTAGAAGATTAGCCTGAACGAAACGCTCAAGAAATTTACTGACATGGCATAGGTGATCTTTCCAGATGTCACTGAAGATTAATACATCATCAATATAAACAACACACCCTGCCAAACCCTTTCTTACAACATTCATGAGCTTCTGAAATGTGGCTGGTGCATTCTTCATACCATATGGCATTACAGAACGTGCAAAAGTCTTTCCTAGTGTTACAAAACATGAGATCTCCCTAGCACGTTCAGTTATAGGTACTTGCCAGTATCCCTTTAACAAATCAAACTTACTTATGTACCTAGCCTTCCCGATCTTGTCTATGCAATCTTCCATGCGAGGGAGAGGGTAAGTGTCTGTTTTGGTTATCTGATTAATACGTCTATAGTCGATGCAAAGCCGCTGTGACTCACCTGGTTTAGGGACTAGAGTGACAGGAGAACTCCACTCGCTCTGACAGGGCTCAATCATCTTGTGGTCCAACACGTAGCCAAGCTTCTTCTGGATGAGAGGAACTTTCACTGGGTTCACACGGTAAGGAGGCAGTTTAATTGGCTTTGCGTCTGCAACATCGACATCATGCATCAACACAGTGGTTCCTCCTGGAGTGGCACGGAACACTTGTGGGTACTCCTGCAGTAATGCCGAAAACTCCTGCCTTTCCTCGGGAGCTAGATGAGAAAGCTAAGTCTGGAGATCATTCATGACATCAGGATTCTTCCCCAAACTATCACTCAGGCTCATACTGCATGGGAGAACTTCACTTGCAGACTCGGGTGGAACAGCTACAGTGCAGACTGGCTTATTTTCGTCCCAACTGTGATATAACTTTAGCATGTTGATGTGACAAAGTTGCTTGTTGTTTCTACGATCTGGTGTGGCGATGACATAGTTGACATCACTGAGTTTCTTCTCCATGAAATAAGGACCACCAAACTTGGCTTGAAGAGGTTGCCCATTCACCGGTAGCAGAATCAAAACCTGATCTCCTGGCTGAAAGTGGCGTAACCTGGACTTCTTATCATACCAAGTCTTCATCTTCTCCTGAGCAGCTCCTAAATTCTCTCTCGCCAGCTGTAAAGCAGTGGACAGCCGTTCTTTGAACTTCATCACATACTCCAGCAGGTTGACGTCATCTTCCTCTGACAGCCAGCATTCCTTGAGGAGCTAAAAGGGTCCCCTTACTTCATGGCCAAACAGTAGTTCAAAGGGTGTGTATCTTCCAATACTTTGGTGATAGAAACTCCTTGTACAAACAGCTAGATAAGGAGTTTATTATAAGCTCACAGTAAAATAGTCTGCCCGTCTCAGCTGTCTGCTATCAACTGATGCAATAACACTGTCTTCAGGCGTGGGACAGCATGCTCACCTAGCAAGTTTAGTGGGGGCATGTATGCATTGGGGGGGGGGACATATATACATCGGGGGTAGACATATTGTGGAGGGGGTACACTACTCCCCCGGGTAGCTGAGATGGTGTCTCCTGACACCGGGAGTTAAATGGTGTTTGATTATAGTAGTAAGGCAGGACCGGGAGGTGTGGACAAAGGATAAGTATAATACAGGGGCAGGAGGGGAGACATGGCCATGTTGAGGGGAGGGAATTAGAAGGATATATACATATAAGATATACAAGGAAGAAGACATAATGGGAATTATATAATAATAGATTGATACATGAGAAACAAGTAGATATGAGAGTTCAACTGTTGTTCTTCCTTCATTTTTTTTTTTTTGTATTTTCTGTAGGATACACTGGCACTCAGTAATGCATTAAAGAAATACCATCATTGTCTAGTAGGCAGAGTTCTGTTCACAGTTTGGTTAATTGTCAGATGGCATTGGTAGGCACTGAATGGGAGGGCACTAAGTACGGGGAGTTTCTACGTCATGTGTAGGGCGTACTATGCCTGTAGCGACTATGATTTCCTGGAGTCGACGTTCCATTTTTCTGACACAACAATGCACTGCACAGATGAGTAGAAAACCTATGAAAGCAATAACCACAGTGGGAAACACAACTGTTTGATGAAACCATGAACGGCTGAAGGCCAGAGAAAATTGATCCATAATGAAATCACTGTCATTGAGGAAGGTTAGCATGCGCAAGTTAGGGGAGGTGATGGTAATGTTGGCAGATGGTAGGGTTGAAGGCATGTCGATTGGTTGAAAGATGTCATAGGAGTGTTTACGAACAGCCTGGTGATGGCGAGTGGCGTAAGTGATGACGGACTCTGATTTGACGGTACAATAGTCAGGTGCTTTGTAGAGACCACTAGCGGGGACGGAGCGAACGGAAGAACCAGGACACATGATTGTGACAGAGATGGGAACAGCAAAGAAGAAATACTGGACATGGGTGAGGTGAGCATGGTGGACCGGGAGGTCAGGAGCTGGGACAAAAGAACAGACCGAGTACATGGAATGGTTGCGAACTAAAGCAGACTCACAGGGTGTAGCACTGCTAGGGAAGATAGCGAAAAGGTGGGCAGCACAGAGACGAGAGGTCGGAGTAAGGGAGGAACATTGCTGGAGGTCTGTGGAAGAAAGGAAGGCATCTGAAAGATGATCATTGGAGAGGAGGAAATAGTCTGAAGGAACAGATACCTGTAACAAGGAGTTGTTGAGGCGGAAAGGGAAGGGAATGATGTGGAAAAGGTTAAAGGTTATGGCAGAACGGAGAGGAATATGGACGACGACGTATGTGGTGAGAAGAGTGGCTTCGAGAACAGGATAATAATATTCAAGGGAGGAGTAAGGGAGGATTGGGAGAGACCGAAGGTGGAGTGAGCCCATTCCAGGACAGAACGGAGAGCTGAGACAGTTACTAAGTCGGCAGTGACACGTCCATTGATAGCATCGACCAGGATACGAACCAAGGTAGAGACTCGAGACAGGAGAGAGTCAAAGGCCAGTTGGAGATTATCCATGTTTATTTTGAGGTAGAAGAACTGAGAGATAACTTTGAGATCTGAAAGGTGGTGTTGTAAGACACTGGTGAAATTGGGTAGAGTGGACGTGACTTCATTGAGTTGGGTTCAGGGAATCTGTTACTTATGAATTGCAATTGCCAGGAGCGTGGGAGGAAAAGGTTATAGAGATATTCATTCGGGTTGTGTGTCCCCATGAGGGCCGTGAGATGGTTCCTGATTCCGCGGAGCTGGTGCGCGTAGGCAGGTAGGGCAATGGCTACGTCGGCCAGGGGCGCAAGATCGTAGCGCAAAGAGGCTACTCGATAAGCATTACCTCGCCTCCTGAGCCGACCAAGGCCCCGGGACGTACTCCACCATCGTCCTGACCTGAGGGTCAGCACTGCCAGCAGGGAGATCACTAACATCGTACCTAGAAAATCAGGGTAGAGTTAATGGGGGAGGTCGTGAAGAGGTTGATGGGCAGAGCGCAGTTTGGACCGAAATTGATTGATTGATAAATGAGCAGGTGGAGGTGGAGAGGAAGGAGACTGAGGGATAGGTGGAGACAAGGTAGACTGAGGGATGGGAGGAGGGGAAGAGGGGGCAGAAGGTTGTGTAAGTGACTCTTCCATGACGAGGCCATGGGGTACTCGCTTTAAGTCATCGACGTGGACCTCTGGTGTCCCTAGTGGACAGGTCCTGGAGGTGGAATTTGTTGCCTTGTTGAGTGAGGACGCGGTGGGGCCTTGTAAATTTGTCATCCAACTTAGAGGAACGTGTATGGGAATGAGCAAAGACAAGATCACCTACACTGATAGTGATAGGAGAGGCAGACTTATGTTGGTGCTGCAGCATATCCTCCTGAGAGGAAGCCAAAGTGGATTGGACATACTGGTGGATTGTCTGGAAGTTGACCAATTTTAGTTTAACATAATCATCCATGTTGTAAATGGGTTCTGGCTTTGAGGATAAGAGAGAGTATGGGAGGTCCTTGTCAAAACCAAAGAGGACGAAGAAGGGAGATTCAGCAATGGATGCATTGATGGAGCTATTGATGGAGGATGCCACTTGGGGAATCCAGTCATCCCAGGAAGAACTATGGGAGCCTAGATGTCTGAGGCACTCTAAGATTTTACGGTTATGGCGTTCTACAAGGCCATTGGAAGCCGGATGGTTAGGCACGACATTGCACTTACTGATATGAAAGTGGCGACAGATCTCATCTAGAAGGCTATTGTTGAACTCTGTACCGTTGTCAGTAAGAATGGTATGAGGGGTACTGAACAGGCAAATTACGTGATCTACAAAGGGCACGTGCAACGCTCTTCGCAGTCTTGTCGAAGAGGGGTATGAGGACACAGTAGCGGGAGAAGTGGTCGACCGCTACGAACAAGTACTCAGCGCCAGATTCTGTGAGAGGTAGTTTTAAGAGATCGATTGAGACAGTTTCCCATGGTCGTGATGGGATTGGGTATTGTAAGAGAGGTGCTGGTAAGCCGGTTGATCCTTTGTGGCGGTGGCAGGAGAGGCAAGAGTCACAGTGGGCTTTGATATCGCGGCGCATGGTTGGCCAATAGTATTTGAGACGTGCTTGGCGCAAGCATCGGTCTTTACCTGGATGGGAAGCTTGAGGAGTATTATGAACAATATGAAGAACCTTTGGTATCAGGGCAGTGGGGACAACAAGTTGGCGTACTTCGCGATTGGGCATATCTTTGCCTGTTAGTAGTGTTTTCCTGTACAAGAGATCATCATCTAGCATGAACTCATCTAGTGATACTGGCAGAGTAAGTAAGCTCAAGGCATCGCCAGATTCTAGGAAAAAAATGACTTTGGACCACATGGGGTCTTGGCGCTGAAAGTTTCGAACAACTTCTGACGTTAGTGTAGTGTTTGCAGTTACTTCAGGCTGCAGTGATGTTATAGCTGCTGCTACGTGACGTGAAAGTGCATCTGCGACTACATTCAACTTGCCTGGTACATATTGAAAAGTGGAATTAAAGTCCTGGATGATGACAGACCATCTAGCTAGTCTACCCGTTAGGTTGCGATTCTTCAACAAATCACATAGTGGAAGGTGGTCTGTTTGGATATGCACTGGATAACCATAGACTATATCTCTGAAATGTTTCAAGGACCAGATTACCGCTAGCGCTTCGAGATCTGTGACACTGTAGTTACGTTCAGCGGTTGTAAGAGTGCAACTAGCATACGCTATTACGCTCTTCCTCGATGCTTCATCGAGTTGCATCAAAACGGCACCAAGTCCAGTGCCTGAGGCGTCTGTGCAGAGAAGGAAGGGTTTGGTATAATCAGGGAACGCTAGAACAGGGGCATTAACAAGAGCTGTCTTTAGCTTTTGGAAAGCCTGGGACTGGTCGTTAGTCCAAACAAAGGGCACATTCTGCTTGAGTAAGTGGGTCAGAGGAGCGCCGATCTTTGCATAATTCCGGATGAAGCGACGATAATAGCCACTGAGGCCCAGGAAACTTCGTACAGCTTCGGTAGTGGTAGGTTCTGGGAAGGTAATGATCGCCTTAGTTTTATCCTCATTAGTATGAATGCCTTGTGCATCTACGACATGGCCTAGGAGTTTGATTTTCTTTCGCAGGAAGTCACATTTACTGAGATTGATTTTCAGGCCTGCGAGCTGGAGGCGTTCAAAGACTTGCTGGAGTTTGGTAAAATGATCAGGGATGGATTTACTCACAACAATGATATCATCTAGGTAAGTAAAAAGAGAGTGTCCCATCATACCGCTGAAGACTGAATGGATAAGTCGCTTGAACACGGAAGGAGCATTTCTCAGACCAAAAGGGAGTCTCTTAAACTGAAAATGTCCGGAAGGGGTGCTAAAGGCTGTAAGTGGACGAGAGGACTCTTCCATTTCGACCTGCCAGTACCCGCTGAGGAGGTCTAAAGATGAAAAGACTACGTTATTTTCACCAAGGGATTCTAGCAAATCAGTGAGGACAGGTAACGGGAAACGGTCTGGAACGGTGACAGAATTGACCTTACGATAGTCGACTACTGGTCTAAGGTTGCCGTCCTTCTTTGGTACTAAAAAAAGCGGGCTATTCCATGGACTGACGGAGGGTTCAATAATGTCCTGGTCTAACATGTTCTGTACCATTTGATCTGTCTGCTTTCTCTGGCTATGAGGAAATCGATACGCTGGTATGTAAATCGGCTGAGTTCCTGGGAGTAGTTTAATCGTATGTTTGACAAGGTCTGTTCTACCCATCGGTTCACCGGGTAAGGCAACCACGTTTCTGTACGAGATCAGAAGGTCGAGGAGTTGAGGCGTATTTTCTGGGAAATCTGTGCAAGTGAGATGTGAGAGCATATCGGGTGAATATGTCGGCGCAGATCCCGTAGAGTTAATAGTACATACACCGATTGGCGTATCATCAGTCTGAATAGTAAGGAATTGAGGAATCCTGGCACACCTTTACGGCCGCTGGGTATACTAGGAAGTCTCCAATCTTTACACCACTTTTAAGTTTTAGTGGAGCATTTGTGACACTGAGCAAGTACAGGTAGCATAAACTGTCCTCTAAGACTGTACACCACGCTGACTCGTAAGTCAAGCCATTCACACAACACGTCTCAGGTAGGGTTAGTACATCCACTCCTTCTTTCGCACCGGCAACACAAACAGAGACTTTGGTGAACTCATGCGGTAACAAAGTTGTGCACGTATTCGTTACTGCACGTTTCGTCTCTGCGTGTTGGAGAAGATCATTCAGACTGTGGGAGGTAGGTAACTGAGACATGTCTGAGTCAGCGATAGTGTTGTCGGGAGAGGATGTAAGAGCCATGTTCAAGGGCTGAGATGATGTATCAGGAGACATTGAGGAATTTATGTCCTTGCTCGCAGTCAGTAAAGGAATGATCTCTGTATTCTCAGATGATGATAGTGGTGGTTTGGGCTGGGTTGGACTTTTTGGTAGTGATAGGGACAGAGGTAATGGAAGGACTGATTTGATCGTAAGAACAGGACGGGGACATTCCATAGTGTAAACCGGGAATCCAGAAATGTCTATACTACCACAAGCAGGTAATAATGCAATGGGGTGTTGTACCATGGTGGAGAAACCAATAAGGGCATCTGCAGGATACTGCAAGTCATTAGTGACATGAAATTCAATGGGGATAGGGGGCAAATCTCTGTGGAGTTTGACTTCAAGGGTGACTCTTCCCTTAACCTTAAACTCTGAGCCGTTACCACCACATAGGCGAATGTCTGGTGGTTCTAGGAAACTGACGTGGTTGTGATGGCGATGAATAATTTGTAAGGAATTTTCAGAGATGAGATTTATTATAGATCCTGTGTCCAAGAAGAATGACGTTGGTATGTCATGACTGCTGCCGAGAATGACTAAACCCGAGGATGTTATGGGACCTACATGGCGGATGGGGAGTTGAGTTTCTGGTTCTACGTGATATTGGCCCGATACGGGCGCGGCGCTTCCCCCGACTGTTGGCGGTTGAGGTAACGACATTCCTCAGTGGTTGAGTCATGCTTGATTTGTGGTATTTGCAGTATGGACGACGTGACAGGGAAGGCGTACGCTGTCTGGTTTGGGAGTTAGGACGTCTGTATGTACGGTGGCAACTGGATGCTCGATGTCCAGGATGACCACAGTACCAGCAAAAAATCGAAGATTGTCTGTTCCGTCGGGCGCTAGATTGATCACGACCTGCGGTAGGAGAACGATGTGTGGCAGGTCTGCCGCGTGTGGTGGGACGGGAGCGAAATTGGTCTGGGGTAGTGGAGGTGTGACAGACTGAGGAGGCCAAGGGTTGGGTGGTGCCCTGACGCATGTAGTTCGAACCTGTTCTTTCATGAATGGCTTTAGTGACCTGAATAAATTTATCCCCTGGACTGAAACCGATTTCCAAGGCTAGCTCTCGCTGTTTAGGAGTAAGCCAGTGAAGGAATCTCAGGTAACCAATTAAGTCAGCAAAGTTGGTGAGTGAAAGCATTGGAACGCCATTCTTGTCTTCTAACCATTTCGTGCCTACCAGTAATTGGAGCATCTCGCTACTAGTTGCTTTCATGGCGGCGGCAGCTTCGCGGAGCTTGGCATATTGCGCTGGGACGCGCAAGTCCTCATCTAGTTCGTTAGGAGATTAATGAATCCCATGAGAGACGCGGTATTTGAATGCTGGCAACAAAGGCTGATGAGTTCCGTACGAAAATCAGCAAAGGTAGGAATGCTATCGAAATGTCCTGCACGGATCGCAGATCCGATGTCCGATTAACCGTGGTGCAAGCGACCAAGGAGGTAGGCTACTTTGAGCGATTCCTCGGTTATTTGTCTATTGTGTCTGTGTCGACTTCTCTGAGGAAATCATAGACAGACCAAGCTGGGTCCTGGCCGGTAAATTTGGGATGATTGGCATCGTCGAGATAGATAGACTGTGGAGGGTTGGCCATGGCTGGAAGTGTAGAAGTGGCGGCAGGAGAGGTGTGGTTTGAGAGAGAAGGTAGTGGCAGTTAAGGGCGACCAAGACGGGGTATGAAGGGAGGCAGGAGAAGGAACGACAGGGGAAGGAGTAGAGGAAGAAGGGAGTGTAGAGGCAGGAGTAGAGGAGGAGGTATCTGGATTTACGAGTGTAGGATGGGTAGTAACTGATTCTGCGGGAAGTGAAACGGGAGTCTCAGGTACAGGGCGGAGGTACTCTTTGCCACTTCGTAAATGAGTGATTGTGTTAGAGTCGGCAGACGGGGTATGATCAGGTGATATATCCGGGGCGAGAGGGCTGGTGTCAAGCGTTTGTCGTGGAAAGTATGACATTTAATGCGGCAATGGAAAATGAAAGGATGAAAATGGATACGTAGGTGGAAATGTATAAATAACAATGAGAGAATGGAATACACGAGTAGGTGGGAAAATGAATGAAGGTGCGGGGATGGATGGCTTAAATAAAAGGCGAAGGATGAGATGGAGTATAAATAATGGAGGTGAAGATGAAAACGGGGTAATGGAAATGAGATGGAATATTTACAATAACCAATCTGTAGAGAAAATCGAGGATAATCTCTATAGAAAGGAAAGATGTACTATAGTTACACAGTAGAGATTTGAGATGTATGACGTGCAGGGGTGGCTGGGCGTAGCTGGGCCGGGGCGGGGCGGGGCAGGGCGGGGCGGGGCTGGGCGGGGCGGCGGGGGTAGAGACAGCTGGGCGGAGAGGAGAAGAGACGCCGCGATGAATCACTGGCAGGGAGTGACGGTCTTAGGAGGGTCCGTAATTCAGACCAGATGCGGGCGACAGCGGAGGCCGGTGTTGGGTGGTGAGGCCAGATGTCGGCGCAAGACAGGTGTAGAGCTGTTGAGTTGCAAATGCAGAGAATGGTGGTGGGCAGGCAGTGGGCAGACAGTGATAAGTGGCACCGTGGGGGCAGGAGTTATGATGAGTTCGGAACAGGTGCTGGGAACAGGTGCAACAGGTGCGTAGGTCGGCGACGGTGACATGTGCGGTCAGGAACAGGGCGTATGGGTGCGGTTGTTGGAGAGGTGAGCACTGGTGAGAAAAATTGGACACTCGGAAAGCACAGCCAGGTAGTACACCACTAGAGGCGCGGAGGAGGGGCGAGGCAGGCAGATGCGAGACGTCGTGTATCTTGCTGTATCACTAAAAATCCAAGGAGGCGGTCAGAATCTGATGGTTTGAAACACCGCTGCTACCAAATGTAACTTGCCATACTTTGGTAATAGAAACTCCGTGTACAAACAGCTAGATAAGGAGTTTATTACAAGCTCACAGTAAAATAGTCTGCCCTTCTCGGCTGCCTGGTATCAACTGATGCAATAACGCCGTCTTCAGGTGTGGGAAAGCATGCTGACCTAGCAAGTTTAGTGGGGGCATGTATGCATTGAGGGAGGACATATATACATCGGGGGTAGACATATTGTGGAGGGGGTACAGGTGAGAAGCCCAGTGATTCATTTGGAGATTCTCTTCCGGCAAATACAACGAATGGAAAACCTTTATCCCAGTCTTTATGATGTTCCAAACAGTATTTCCTGAGCATCGATTTGAGTGTTTGATGATATCTCTCCAACGCTCCTTGGGTCTGGGGATGGTAAGCTGAAGACGTGATCTGGGTGATGCCCAACTCTTTCAGAGACTGCTTGAAAACATTTGACATGAAATTACTTCCCCGGTCTGACTGTACCTCCTTGGGCAGACCAAACTTTGCGAAGAACCCTAGCATTTCCTTAACCACGTTCTTTGCTGAGATATTTCTAAGTGGAATGGCTTCAGGATAACGAGTAGCCGTATCAATCAGGGTCAACACATAAGAAAATCCTGAAGAAGTCTTAGGAAGAGGGCCCACAATATCCACCAACACACGGGTGAATGACGCCTCAAAAGGAGGAATGGGAACTAGAGGTGCAACCTTTTCAGTCTGATTACACTTCCCCACAACTTGACAGGTGTGACAAGACTTACAATACCAGGAAACATTTCTGAAGATACCTGGCCAGTAGGAGTGTTTGAAAATGCGTGCCACAGTCTTCCTCACTCCAAGGTGTCCTGCCAAACTGGAATTATGAGCCACTCTAATGATATCCTGCCTACAAACACGAGGGATGACAACTTGATGTACAACCTACCATTCACAGTCGGCTGATGCTATTGGAGGTCTCCACTTTCTCATAAGTACTCCTTGCTTTATATAATAACAAGTAGAAACACTAGCTGACTCTTCCTCACTGCAAGCAAAGTTAGCTAGACCTTTCAACTCAGGGTCAGCAAGCTGCAACTCAACCAACTCTTGACGAGACAAATTATCAACACTACGGGGTACTGCCTCATCTGGTGAGTGGTCCAAATTAGCAAGAAAAGTGTCAGGTAGGATAACATCATCATCATCATTATCCTCTAAGTCACCAGTAACTTTAGACTTAGCCCTAGTGACAGCACATGCAGAGAACACCTCAAGGACATCACAATCCTGGGTGGCAGCCACTGGTTCACTAGACAACTGAGGAACTGGACACACTTGACATCCACCAATATCATTTCCAAGTAAGAACGTTACACCTGACATTGGGAGTGTCCCAACCAACCCAACCATAACCGAACCATTAACAAAACCAGACTCTAAATTCACTCTGCACAGAGGGACAGAGAAGTAATTATTCCCTACACCTTGTAAGATTACAGTTTCATCAGAGGAATTAACATTAGAGCCTAGAACACTGGTCAGAATAAGGGATTGGCAAGCACCTGTATCACGATATATTTTAACTGATTTCCTGTCATTACTGTCCAGAGGACTGACAAAACCATCAGACAGGAAATTAGCACATGAACATTTGAGAATGTCACCCACGTTACTGCTCAAAAGAGGAGCTTCATCATGAGAATTTAATTTACCCCTCAAAGCAGGTTCAGTTAACTCAGTTAAAGAATTCTGGGAACTCTCAAGGGTGGACACTAGACCAATTGACTGAGTATTTAAAGACTCCTTTTTTTCACATCACGCTATCTCCTGAAACATTTCTCCGTAGCATGACCAAGCTTACTACAATAAGTACATATACTTTTCTGAAATCTAGAGGTGGAGCTGCTATTTACTTCCTAAGAAACATCATCTTTATTCTCTTTCCTGTTACCTGTACTCTGAGTAGAGGCAACGTACTTACTCTCAGCTTTCCTTTTTTCTTTAGAATATCTCTTGAGAGTGAGAACATATTCATCAGCTAAAACTGCAACATCAGACAAATTATCTATTCTTTTCTCATCAAGATATAGGCTTACATCTTTATTAATACACCTTTTGAAGTCCTCCAGTAAAATCATCTGCTTAAATTTATCAAAATCAGAATTTACATTCTTAGAATTTAACCACTGCTCTAACAGATCTTCTTTGTTTTTTCCATACTCAACATGGGATTGCTTATCTTGCTTATAAGTTGTCCTAAGTTTTACTCTATAGGCTTCAGGAACAAGCTCATAGGCCTTAAGAATCAAGCTCTTAACTACATCATAATTATCAGATTGATCCTGAGGCAAAGATGCATAAGTTACTTGAGCTTTACCGGTGAGAACACTCTGTAGGAGTACTGGCCAATACTTTTGGGGCCAATTAAAACCTGTAGCTACCCTCTCAAACAACTGAAAATACTTTGTTAAATCAGATTCATTAAAAGGAGGTACAAGTTTAACGTTTTTAGCCACATCAAAATCATCAGAGCTTGATGATCCAGTTCCACTTTGTTTCATGCGATACTCATGGTCTGCCTGAATCCTAACAATTTCAATTTGTGCCTGCGCCTCCCGAATACGAGCCAGAGACTCAGCCTCCTTAGCACGAGCCTCCTGCAGGGCTAGCTGTAACTTAGCTATTTCAATCTGCATTTGCTCATCTGGAGGAGTTACATTAAACAAGCTTTTATTAATCATGGCAACAATTTGATCTTTAGAATGATGAGAGCGAACAGCAATTCCCAATTGTTGAGCAACAAGCTTAAGTTCATTCTTTGTTCTGTTTTCTACATCACACACTGTTTGCACATTTGACAAAAAATCTTTGGCTTCATCAAGAGTTGTAATGGTAGACATCATGAATAAATCACAGTCACAAAATATCAAGCAATATCCTTATGATAATATCCTGAATATCCTGATAACAGGTCGCCAAATTTATGTTATGGAACAGAGAGAGATAATGAACACTTCAAGTGAGAATACTGAAATCAATACTGTCTCGCAAAGTTCCAGGTTCAAAACAAAAGAGTTAAGTAAAAGTACAAGTTAAAGTTTAATGCTCAAACTAACAACTAAACATTCAGGACTCATAAGGATAATGTAATGGCAAAACAGGTTACATATATGGTTATCCGCAATAGCCTCTATTAACATGAATTTAGCAAGAGCAAATTTATCTAAGTCAACCCTGATAAAAGGGAAAACCGGATAATGCTCAGTTAAAGCAAGATATATTATTACAGATACCAAATATTATTAATAATGGCTGATATCAAAAACTTCACATGAATCACAAAAACCTTACCAGGCCTACGAATTAACGCCCTAGGACATACAGTACAAGAAAAATGGTAACAACACTTATACTCAAATTATACAGCAGCTACATGGCTGGAGACTTCCTGAGCACTCACAAAAATAATAATACACTATACAGGGGAGGACAGAGATGTAAACAAAATGAGGAGTAGATCTAAGTGGCAATTAATGCAGAGACTGAGCTCATTATTTAGGGGCCGGCAGAGCTTGATACAACTTGTAAGGACGTGCAAATGAAGCAATAGGGGACAAAGAGTTGACAATCCTGCTCTGAACAACAAAAAGAACGACTTACTCTACTATAAGGAGGAGAAGGGGAGAGTGAGGTAGAACACGCAAGCCTGGTCACTATGGAGGCCACGAGGCGAATCTTGATCAAACATGCAGCATACTGTACGTTAGAATTATACAAAGGATGATGAAATCATACGCTATGTAACACCTCCCCACGAAGGAAAAGAAATTTACAAAGGAAATTTCTTATTACTCTAAAACAATCTGTCTAAAGTCTAGATAAGCAATCTGCAATAACATTTTCTTTCCCCTTGACATGTATGTCTAATGAATACTCCTGAAGTAGTAGACTCCATCTTGTCAATCTCTGATTTTTATCTTTAAACCTTCTAAGAAATTTCAGTGGGTTGTGATCGGTATAAATGACTATGGAGTCAAAACCAGAACTCAAATAAAATGAAAAATGCTGCAAACCCAAAATCAAGGCCAAAAGCTGTTTCTCAATAGTGGAGTAGTTCTTTTCAGGTGCAGTGAACATCTTACTGCAATAAGATACAGGGTGTTCAATACCCTGATCATCCTCTTGCAGCAACACAGCCCCAGCTCCTGTATCACTTGCGTCAACAGCCATCTTAAAAGGCTTAGCAAAATTTGGAGTAGCGAGCACTGGCTGACTTAATAGGATAGCTTTAAGTTTACTGAAAGAGGATTCACAGTTATCGGTCCAGACAAATTTAACTCCCTTTTTCAGTAGGTCTGTAAGTGATGATACAAGAATTGAAAAGTTAAGAACAAATATCCTGTAATAACCTGCCATTTCCAAAAATTTTTGTAGCTCTTTCCTACTTTTAGGTCTGGGAAGATCACTTATAACCTGAACCTTAGCTTCTGGTGGTGCAACGTGTCCATCACCAATCACGTACCCAAGGTACTGAACTTTAGCTTGATCAAACTCACACTTTGATAATTTAGCTACAAGATTAGCCTGAACCAAATGCTCAAGAAATTTACTGACATGGCATAGGTGATCTTTCCAGTTGTCAGTGAAGATTAATACATCATCAATATTAACAACACACCCTGCCAAACCATCTGTTACAACATTCATGAGCTTCTGAAATGTGGCTGGTGCATTCTTCATACCATATGGCATTACAGAACATGCAAAAGTCTTTCCTAGTGTTACAAAACATGAGATCTCCCTAGCACATTCAGTCATAGGTACTTGCCAGTATCCCTTTAACAAATCAAACTTACTTATGTACCTAGCCTTTCCGATCTTGTCTATGCAATCTTCCATGCGAGGGAGAGGGTAAGTGTCTGTTTTGGTTATCTGATTAACACGTCTGTAGTCGATGCAAAGCCGCTGTGACTCACCTGGTTTAGGGACTAGAGTGACAGGAGAACTCCACTCGCTCTGACAGGGCTCAATCATCTTGTGGTCCAACACGTAGCCAAGCTTCTTCTGGATGAGAGGAACTTTCACTGGGTTCACACGGTAAGGAGGCAGTTTAATTGGCTTTGCGTCTCCAACATCGACATCATGCATCAACACAGTGGTTCCTCCTGGAGTGGCACGGAACACTTGCAGGTACTCCTGCAGTAATGCCGAAAACTCCTCCCTTTCCTTGGGAGCTAGATAATAAGCTTAGTCTGGAGATCATTCATGATATCAGGATTCTTCCCCAAACTATCACTCAGGCTCATACTGCATGGGAGAATTTCACTTGCAGAGTCGGGTGGAACAGCGACAGTGCAGACTGGGCTATTTTCGTCCCACCTGTGATATAACTTTAGCATGTTGATGTGACAAAGTTGCTTGTTCTTTCTACAATCTGGTGTGGCGATGACATAGTTGACATCACAGAGTTTCTTCTCCACGAAATAAGGACCACTAAACTTGGCTTGAAGAGGTTGCCCATGCACCGGTAGCAGAATCAAAACCTGATCTCCTGGCTGAAAGTGGCATAACCTGGACTTCTTATCATACCAAGTCTTCATCTTCTCCTGAGCAGCTCCTAAATTCTCTCTCGCCAGCTGTAAGGCAGTGGACAGCCGTTCTTTGAACTTCATCACATACTCCAGCAGGTTGACGTCATCTTCCTCCGACAGCCAGCATTCCTTGAGTAGCTTAAGGGGTCCTCTTACTTCATGGCCAAACAGTAGTTCAAAGGGTGTGTAACTTCCAATACTTTGGTGATAGAAACTCCTTGTACAAACAGCTAGATAAGGAGTTTATTACAAGCTCACAGTAAAATAGTCTGCCCGTCTCGTCTGTCTGCTATCAACTGATGCAATAACGCCGTCTTCAGGCGTGGGAAAGCATGCTGACCTAGCAAGTTTAGTGGGGGCATGTATGAATTGGGGGGGGGGACATATATACATCGAGGGTAGACATATTGTGGAGGGGGTACACTAGTCCCCCGGGTAGCTGAGATGGTGTATCCTGACACCGGGAGTTAAATGGTGTTTGATTATAGTAGTAAGGCAGGACTGGGAGGTGTGGACAAGGGATAAGTATGATACAGGGGCAGGAGGGGAGACATGGCCATGTTGAAGGGAGGGAATTAGAAGGATATATACATATAAGATATACAAAGAAGACGACATAACGGGAATTATACAATAATAGATTGATGCATGAGAAACAAGTAGATATGAGAGTTCTATTGTTGTTCTTCCTTCATTTTTTTTTTTTGTATTTTCTGTAGGATACACTGGCACTCAGTAATGCATTAAAGAAATACCATCATTGTCTAGTAGGCAGAGTTCTGTTCACAGTTTGGTTAATTGTCAGATGGCATTGGTAGGCACTGAATGGGAGGGCACTAAGTACGGGGAGTTTCTACATCGTGTGTAGGGCGTACTATGCCTGTAGCGACTCTGATTTCCTGAAGTCAACGTTCCATTTTTCTGACACAACAATGCACTGCACAGGTGATGAGTAGAAAACCTATGAAAGCGATAACCACAGTGGGAAACACAACTGTTTGATGAACCCATGAACGGCTGAAGGCTAGAGAAAATTGATCCATAATGAAATCACTGTCATTGAGGAAGGTTAGCATGCGCAAGTTAGGGAAGGTGATGTTAATGTTGGCAGATGGTAGGGTTGAAGGCATGTCTATTAGTTGAAAGATGTCATAGGAGTGTTTACGAACAGCCTGGTGATAGCGAGTGGCGTAAGTGATGACGGACTCTGATTTGACGGTACAATAGTCAGGTGCTTTGTAGAGACCACTAGCGGGGACAGAGCGAACGGAAGAACCAGGACACATGATTGTGACAGAGATGGGAACAGCAAAGAAGAAATACTGGACATGGGTGAGGTGAGCATGGTGGACCGGGAGGTCAGGAGATGGGACAAAAGAACAGGCCGAGTAGATGGAATGGTTGCAAACTAAAGCAGACTCACAGGGTGTAGCACTGCTAGGGAAGATAGCGAAAAGGTGGGCAGCACAGAGACGAGAGGTCGGAGTAAGGGAGGAACATTGCTGGAGGTCTGTGGAAGAAAGGAAGGCAACGGAAAGATGATCATGGGAGAGGAGGAAATAGTCTGAAGGAACAGATACCTGTAACAAGGAGTTGTTGAGGCGGAAAGGGAAGGGAATGATGTGGAAAAGGTTAAAGGTTATGGCAGAACGGAGAGGAATATGGACGACGACGTATGTGGTGAGAAGAGTGGCTTTGAGAACAGGATAATAATATTCAAGGGAGGAGTAAGGGAGGATTGGGGAGAGACCGAAGGTGGAGTGAGCCCATTCCAGGACAGAACGGAGAGCTGAGACAGGTACTAAGTCGGCAGTGACACGTCCATTGATAGCATCGACCAGGATATGAACCAAGGTAGAGACTCGAGACAGGAGAGAGTCAAAGGCCAGTTGGAGATTATCCATGTTTATTTTGAGGTAGAAGAACTGAGAGATAACTTTGAGATCTGAAAGGTGGCATTGTAAGACACTGGTGAAATTGGGTAGAGTGGACGTGACTTCATTGAGTTGGGTTTCAGGGAATCTGTTACTTACGAATTGCAATTGCCAGGAGAGTGGGAGGAAAAGGTTATAGAGATACTCATTCGGGTTGTGTCCCCATGACGGCCGTGAGATGGTTCCTGATTCCTCGGAACTGGTGCGCATAGGCAGGTAGGGCAATGGCTACGTCGGCCAGGGGCGCAAGATCGTAGCGCAAAGAGGCTACGTCTTCGATAAGCATTACCTCGCCTCCCGAGCCGACCAAGGCCCCGGGACGTACTCCACCATCGTCCTGACCTGACCCAGACCCCAGGAGGGTCAGCACTGCCAGCAGGGAGATCGCTAACATCGTACCTAGAAAATCAGGGTTGAGTTAATGGGGGAGGTCGTGAAGAGGTTGATGGGCAGAGCGCAGTTTGGACCGATATTGATTGATTGATGAATGAGCAGGTGGAGGTGGAGAGGAAGGAGACTGAGGGATAGGTGGAGACAAGGTAGACTGAGGGATGGGAGGAGGGGAAGAGGGGGCAGGAGGTTGTGTAAGTGACTCTTCCATGACGAGGCCATGGGGTGCTCGCTTTAAGTCATCGACGTGGACCCATCTGGTGTCCCTAGTGGACAGGTCCTGGAGGTGAAATTTGTTGCCTTGTTGAGTGAGGACGCGGTGGGGCCTTGTAAATTTGTCATCCAACTTAGAGGAACGCGTATGGGATTGAGCAAAGACAAGATCGCCTACATTGATAGTGATAGGAGAGGCGGACTTATGTTGGCACTGCAGCATGTCCTCCTGAGAGGAAGCCAAAGTGGATTGGACATACTGGTGGATTGTCTGGAAGTTGACCAATTTTAGTTTAACATAATCATCCATGTTGTAAATGGGTTCTGGCTTTGAGGATAAGAGAGAGTATGGGAGGTCCTTGTCAAAACCAAAGGGGACGAAGAAGGGAGATTCAGCAATGGATGCATTGATGGAGCTATTAATGGAGGATGCCACTTGGGGAATCCAGTCATCCCAGGACGAACTATGAGAGCCTAGATGTCTGAGGCACTCTAAGATTTTACGGTTGTGGCGTTCTACAAGGCCATTGGAAGCCGGATGGTTAGGCACGACATTGCACTTACTGATATGAAAATGGCGACAGATCTATCTAGAAGGCTATTGTTGAACTCTGTACCGATGTCAGTAAGAATGGTATGAGGGGTACTGAACGGGCAAATTACGTGATCTACAAAGGGCACGTGCAACGCTCTTCGCGGTCTTGTCGGAGAGGGGTACGAGGACACAGTAGTGGGAGAAGTGGTCGACCACTACGAACAAGTACTCAGCGCCAGATTCTGTGAGAGGTAGTTTTAAGAGATCGATTGAGACAGTTTCCCACGGTCGTGATGGGATTGGGTATTGTAAGAGAGGTGCTGGTAAGCCGGTTGATCCTTTGTGGCGGTGGCAGGAGAGGCACGAGTAACAGTGGGCTTTGATATCGCGGCGCATGGTTGGCCAATAGTATTTGAGACGTGCTTGGCGCAAGCATCGGTCTTTACCTGGATGGGAAGCTTGAGGAGTATTATGAACAATATGAAGAACCTTTGGGGCAGTGGGGACAACAAGTTGGCTTACTTCAAGATTGGGCATATCTTTGCCTGTAAGCAGTGTTTTCCTGTACAAGAGATCATCATCTAGCATGAACTCATCTAGTGATACTGGCAGAGTAGGTAAGCTCGAGGCATCGCCAGATTCTAGGAAAAAAATGACTTTGGACCACATGGGGTCTTGGCGCTGAAAGTTTCGAACAACTTCTGACGTTAGTGTAGTGTTTGCAGTTACTTCAGGCTGCAGTGATGTTATAGCTGCTGCTACGTGACGTGAGAGTGCGTCTGCGACTACATTCAACTTGCCTGGTACATATTGAAAAGTGGAATTAACGTCCTGGATGATGACAGACCATCTAGCTAGTCTACCTGTTAGGTTGCGATTCTTGAACAAATCACATAGTGGAAGGTGGTCTGTTTGGATATGCACTGGATAACCATAGACTATATCTCTGAAATGTTTCAAGGACCAGTTTACCGCTAGCGCTTCGAGATCTGTGACACTGTAGTTATGTTCAGCGGTTGTAAGAGTGCAACTAGCATACGCTATTACGCGCTTCCTCAATGCTTCATCGAGTTGCATCAAAACGGCACCAAGTCCAGTGCCTGAGGCGTCTGTGCAGAGAAGGAAGGGTTTGGTATAATCAGGGAACGCTAGAACAGGGGCATTAACAAGAGCTGTCTTTAGCTTTTGGAAAGCCTGTGACTGGTCATTAGTCCAAACAAAGGGCACATTCTGCTTGAGTAAGTGGGTCAGAGGATGAAGCGACGATAATAGCCACTGAGGCCCAGGAAACTTCGTACAGCTTCGGTAGTGGTAGGTTCTGGGAAGGTAATGGTCGCCTTAGTTTTATCCTCATTAGTATGAATGCCTTGTGCATCTACGACATGGCCTAGGAGTTTGATTTTCTTTCGCAGGAAGTCACATTTACTGAGATTGATTTTCAGGCCTGCGAGCTGGAGGCGTTCAAAGACTTGCTGGAGTTTGGTAAAATGATCAGGGATGGATTTACTCACAACAATGATATCATCTAGGTAAGCAAAAAGAGAGTGTCCCATCATACCGCTGAAGACTGAATGGATAAGTCGCTTGAACACGGAAGGAGCATTTCTCAGACCAAAAGGGAGTCTCTTAAACTGAAAATGTCCGGAAGGGGTGCTAAAGGCTGTAAGTGGACGAGAGGACTCTTCCATTTCGACCTGCCAGTACCCGCTGAGGAGGTCTAAAGATGAAAAGACTACGTTATTTTCACCAAGGGATTCTAGCAAATCAGTGAGGACAGGTAACGGGAAACGGTCTGGAACGGTGACAGAATTGACCTTACGATAGTCGACTACTGGTCTAAAGTAGCCGTCCTTCTTTGGTACTAAGAAAAGTGGGCTATTCCATGGACTGACGGAGGGTTCAATAATGTCCTGGTCTAACATGTTCTGTACCATTTGATCTGTCTGCTTTCTCTGGCTATGAGGAAATCGATACGCTGGTATGTAAATCGGCTGAGTTCCTGGGAGTAGTTCAATCGTATGTTTGACAAGGTCTGTTCTACCCATCGGTTCACCGGGTAAGGCAACCACGTTTCTGTACGAGGTCAGATGGTCGAGGAGTTGAGGCGTATTTTCTGGGAAATCTGTGCTAGTGAGATGTGAGAGCATATCGGGTGAATATGTTGGCGCAGATCCCATAGAGTTAATAGTACATACACCGATTGGCGTATCATCAGTCTGAATAGTAAGGAATTGAGGAATCCTGGCACACCTTTACGGCCACTGGGTATACTAGGAAGTCTCCAATCTTTACACCACTTTTAAGTTTTAGTGGAGCATTTGTGACATTGAGCAAGTACAGGTAGCATAAACTGTCCTCTAAGACTGTACACCACGCTGACTCATAAGTCAAGCCATTCACACAACACGTCTCAGGTAGGGTTAGTACATCCACTACTTCTTTCGCACCGGCAACACAAACAGAGACTTTGGTGAACTCATGCGGTAACAAAGTTGTGCACGTATTCGTTACTGCACGTTTCGTCTCTGCGTGTTGGAGAAGATCATTCAGACTATGGGAGGTAGGTAACTGAGACATGTCTGAGTCAGCGATAGTGTTGTCAGGAGAGGATGTAAGAGCCATGTTCGAGGGCTGAGATGATGTATCAGGAGACATTGAGGAATTTATGTCCTTGCTCGCAGTCAGTAAAGGAATGATCTCTGTATTCTCAGATGATGATAGTGGTGGTTTGGGCTGGGTTGGACTTTTTGGTAGTGATAGGGACAGAGGTAATGGAAGGACTGATTTGATCGCAAGAACAGGACGGGGACATTCCATAGTGTAAACCGGGAATCCAGAAATGTCTATACTACCACAAGCAGGTAATAATGCAATGGGGTGTTGTACCATGGTGGAGAAACCAATAAGGGCATCTGCGGGATACTGCAAGTCATTAGTGACATGAAATTCAATGGGGATAGGGGGCAAATCTCTGTGGAGTTTGACTTCAAGGGTGACTCTTCCCTTAACCTTAAACTCTGAGCTGTTAACACCACATAGGCGAATGTCTGGTGGTTCTAGGAAACTGACGTAGTTGTGATGGCGATGAATAATTTGTAAGGAATTTTCGGAGATGAGATTTACTATAGATCCTGCGTCCAAGAAGAATGACGTTGGTATGTCATGACTGCTGCCGAGAATGACTAAACCCGAGGATGTTATGGGACCTACATGGCGGATGGGGAGTTGGGTTTCTGGTTCTACGTGATATTGGTCCGATACGGGCGCGGCGCTTCCCCCGACTGTTCGCGGTTGAGGTAACGACATTCCTCAGTGGTGTGAGTCGTGCTTGATTTGTGGTATTTGCAGTATGCACGACGTGACAGGGAAGGCGTACACTATCTGGTTTGGGAGTGAGGACGTCTGTATGTACGGTGGCAACTGGATGCTCGATGTCCAGGATGACCACAGTACCAGCAAAGAATCGAAGATTGTCTGTTCCGTCGGGCGCTAGATTGATCACGATCTGCAGTAGGAGAACAATGTGTGGCAGGTCTGCCACGTGTGGTGGGACGGGAGCGAAATTGGTCTGGGGTAGTGGAGGTGTGACAGACTGAGGAGGCCAAGGGTTGGGTGGTGCCTTTACGCGTGTAGTTCGAACCTGTTCTTTCATGAATGGCTTTAGTGACTTGAATAAATTTATCCCCTGGACTGAAACCGATTTCCAAGGCTAGCTCTCGCTGTTTAGGAGTAAGCCAGTGAAGGAATCTCAGGTAACCAATTAAGTCAGCAAAGTTGGTGAGTGAAAGCATTGGAACGCCATTCTTGTCTTCTGACCATTTCGTGCCTACCAGTAATTTGAGCATCTCGCTACTAGTTGCTTTCATGGCGGCGGCAGCTTCGCGGAGCTTGGCATATTGCGCTGGGACGCGCAAGTCCTCATCTAGTTGGTTTAGGAGATTAATGAATCCCATGAGAGATGCGGAATTTGAATGCTGGCAACAAAGGCTGATGAGTTCCGTACGAAAATCAGCAAAGGTAGGAATGCTATCGAAATGTCCTGCATGGATCGCGGATCCGATGTCCGATTTACCGTGGTGCAAGTGACCGAGGAGGTAGGCTACTTTGAGCGATTCCTCGGTTATTTGTCTATTGTGTATTTCTGTGTCGACTTCTGTGAGGAAATCATAGACAAACCATGCTGGGTCCTGGCCGGTAAATTTGGGACGATTGGCATCGTCGAGATGGACTGTGGAGGGTTGGCCATGGCTGGAAGTGTAGAAGTGGCGGCAGGAGAGGTGTGGTTTGAGAGAAGGTAGTGGCAGTTAAGGGCGACCAAGACGGGGCTTGAAGGGAGGCAGGAGAAGGAACGACAGGGGAAGGAGTAGAGGAGGAAGGGAGTGTAGAGGCAGGAGTAGAGGAGGAGGTATCTGGATTTAAGAGTGTAGGATGGGTAGTAACTGATTCTGCGGGAAGTGAAACGGGAGTCTCAGGTACAGGGTGGTGGTACTCTTTGCCACTTCGTAAATGAGTGATAGTGTTAGAGTCGGCAGACGTAGTATGATCAGGTGATATATCTGGGGCGAGAGGGCTGGTGTCAAGCAGTTGACATGGAAAGTATGACATTTAATGCGGCAATGGAAGACGAAAGGATGAAAATGGATACGTAGGTGGAAATGTATAAATAACAATGAGAGAATGGAATACACGAGTAGGTGGGAAAATGAATGAAGGTGCGGGGATGGATGGCTTAAATAAAAGGCGAAGGATGAGATGGAGTATAAATAACGTAGGTGAAGATGAAAACGGGGTAATGGAAATGAGATGGAATATTTACAATAACCAATCTGTAGAGAAAATCGAGGATAATCTCTATAGAAAGGAAAGATACACTATAGTTACACAGTAGACAGTCGAGATGTATGACGTGCAGGGGTGGCTGGGCGTAGCTGGGCTGGGGCGGGGCGGGGCGGGGCGGGGCTGGGCTGGGGCGAGGCTGGGCTGGGGCGGTGCAGGGCGGGGCTGCGGGGGTAGAGACAGCTGGGCAGAGAGGAGAAGAGACGCCGCGATGAATCACTGGCAGGGAGTGGTGGTCTTAGGAGGCTCCGTAATTCAGACCAGATGCAGGCGACGGCAGAGGCCGGTGGTGGGTGGTGAGGCTAGATGTCGGCACAAGGCAGGTGTAGAGCTGTTGAGTTGCAAATGCAGAGAATGGTGGTGGGCAGGCAGTGGGCAGACAGTGATAAGTGGCATCGTGGGGGCAGGAGTTATGATGAGTTCAGAACAGGTGCTGGGAACAGGTGCAACAGGTGCGTAGGTCGGCGACGGTGACACGTGCGGTCAGGAACAAGGCGTATGGGTGCGGTTGTTGGAGAGGTGAGCACTGGTGAGAAAAATTGGACACTCGAAAAGCACAGCCAGGTAGTACACCACTAGAGGCACGGAGGAGGTCCGAGGCTGGCAGATGCGAGACGTCGTGTATCTTGTTGTATCACTAAAAATCCAAGGAGGCGGTCAGAATTAGATGGTTCGAAACACCGCTGCTACCAAATGTAACTTGCAATACTTTGGTAATAGAAACTCCGTGTACAAACAGCTAGATAAGGAGTTTATTACAAGCTCACAGTAAAATAGTCTGCCCTTCTCGGCTGCCTGGTATCAACTGATGCAATAACGCTGTCTTCAGGCGTCGGAAAGCATGCTGACCTAGCAAGTTTAGTGGGGGCATGTAAGCACTGGGGGGGGACATATATACATCGGGGGTAGACATATTGTGGAGGGGGTACAGGTGAGAAGCCCAGTGATTCATTTGGAGATTCTCTTCCGTCAAATACAACGAATGGAAAACCTTTGTCCCAGTCTTTATGATGTTCCAAACAGTATTTCCTGAGCATCAATTTGAGTGTTTGATGATATCTCTCCAACGCTCCTTGGGTCTGGGGATGGTAAGCTGAAGACGTGATCTGGGTGATGCCCAACTCTTTCAGAGACTGCTTGAAAACATTTGACATGAAATTACTTCCCCGGTCTGACTGTACCTCCTTGGGCAGACCAAACTTTGTGAAGAACCCTAGCATTTCCTTAACCACGTTCTTTGCTGAGATATTTCTAAGTGGAATGGCTTCAGGATAACGAGTAGCCGTATCAATCAGGGTCAACACATAAGAAAATCCTGAAGAAGTCTTAGGAAGAGGGCCCACAATATCCACCAACACACGGGTGAATGACGCCTCAAAAGGAGGAATGGGAACTAGAGGTGCAACCTTTTCAGTCTGATTACACTTCCCCACAACTTGGCAGGTGTGACAAGACTTACAATACCAGGAAACATCTCTGAAGATACCTGGCCAGTAGGAGTGTTTGAAATGCGTGCCACAGTCTTCCTCACTCCAAGGTGTCCTGCCAAACTGGAATCATGAGCCACTCTAATGATATCCTGCCTACAAACACGAGGGATGACGACTTGATGTACAACCTCCCATTCACAGTCGGCTGATGCTGTTGGGGGTCTCCACTTTCTCATAAGTACTCCTTGCTTTATATAATAACAAGTAGAAGCACTAGCTGACTCTTCCTCACTGCAAGCAAAGTTAGCTAGACCTTTCAACTCAGGGTCAGCAAGCTGCAACTCAACCAACTCTTGACGAGACAAATTATCAACACTACGGGGTACTGTCTCATCTGGTGAGTGGTCCAAATTAGCAAGAAAAAGTGTCAGCTAGGATAACATCATCATCATCATTATCCTCTAAGTCACCAGTAACTTTAGATTTAGCCCTAGTGACAGCACATGCAGAGAACACCTCAGGGACATCACAATCCTGGGTCGCAGTCACTGGTTCACTAGACAACTGAGGAGCTGGACACACTTGACATCCACCAATATCATTTCCAAGTAAGAACGTTACACCTGACATTGGGAGTGTCCCAACCAACCCAACCATAACGGAACCATTAACAAAACCAGACTCTAAATTCACTCTGCACAGAGGGACAGAGAAGTAATTATTCCCTACACCTTGTAAGATTACAGTTTCATCAGAGGAATTAACATTAGAGCCTAGAACACTGGTCAGCATAAGGGATTGGCAAGCACCTGTATCACGATATATTTTAACTGATTTCCTGTCATTACTGTCCAGAGGACTGACAAAACCATCAGACAGGAAATTAGCACATGAACTCTTTAGAGTGTCACCCACGTTACTGCTCAAAAGAGGAGCTTCGTCATGGGAATTTAATTTACCCCTCAAAGCAGGTTCAGTTAACTCAGTTAAAGAATTCTGGGAACTCTCAAGGGTGGACACTAGACCAATTGACTGAATATTTAAAGACTCCTTTTTGTTCACAT
Organism: Coenobita brevimanus; assembly: GCF_032717465.1. Lineage (NCBI taxonomy): Eukaryota > Metazoa > Arthropoda > Malacostraca > Decapoda > Coenobitidae > Coenobita > Coenobita brevimanus. The sequence goes on from NC_137062.1 coordinate 30,359,588, forward strand.
CACGCTGTCTCCTGAAACATTTCTCCGTAGCATGACCAAGCTTACTACAATGAATACATTTACTTTTCTGAAATCTAGAGGTGGAGCTGGTATTTACTTCCTGAGAAACATCATCTTTATTCTCTTTCCTGTTACCTGTACTCTGAGTAGAGGCAACGTACTTACTCTCAGCTTTCCTTTTTTCTTTAGAATATCTCTTGTGAGTGAGAACATATTCATCAGCTAAAACTGCAGCATCAGACAAATTATCTATTATTTTCTCATCAAGATATAGGCTTACATCTTTATTAATACACCTTTTGAAGTCCTCCAGCAAAATCATCTGCTTAAATTTATCAAAATCAGAATTTACATTCTTAGAATTTAACCACTGCTCTAACAGATCTTCTTTGATTTTTGCATACTCAACATTTGATTGCTTATCTTGCTTATAAGTTGTCCTAAATTTTACTCTATAGGCTTCAGGAACAAGCTCATAGGCCTTAATAATCAAGCTCTTAACTATATCATAATTATCAGATTGATCCTGAGGCAAAGATGCATAAGTTACTTGAGCTTTACAGGTGAGAACACTGTAGGAGTACAGGCCAATACTTTTTGGGCCAATTAAAACCTGTAGCTACCCTCTCAAACAACTGAAAATACTTTGTTAAATCGGATTCACTAAAAGGAGGGCAAGTTTAACATTTTTAGCCACATCAAAATCATCAGAGCTAGATGATCCAGTTCCACTTTGTTTCATGCGATACTCATGGTCTGCCTGAATCCAAGCAATTTCAATTTGTGCCTGTGCCTCCTGAATACGAGCCTGAGACTCAGCCTCCTTAGCACGAGCCTCCTGCAGGGCTAGCTGTAACTAAGCTATTTCAATCTGCGTTTGCTCATCTGGAGGAGTTACATTAAACAAGCTTTTATTAATCATGTCAACAATTTGATCTTTAGAATGATGAGACCGAACAGCAATTCCCAATTGTTGAGCAACAAGCTTAAGTTCATTCTTTGTTCTGTTTTCTACATCACACACTGTTTGCACTTTTGACATCTTTGGCTTCATCAAGAGCAGTAATAGTAGACATCATGAATAAATCACAGTCACAAAATATCAAGCAATATCCTTATGATAATATCTTGAATATCCTGATAAGAGGTCGCCAAATTCATGTTACGGAACAGAGAGAGATAATGAACACTTCAAGTGAGAATACTAAAATCACTACTGTCACGCAAAGTTCCAGGTTTAAAAGGAAAGAGTTAGGTAAAATTACAGTTTAAAGTTTAATGCTCAAACTAACAACTAAACATTCAGGACTCATAAGGATAATGTAATGGCAAAACAGGTTACATATATGGTCAACTGCAATAGCCTCTATTAACATGAATTTAGCAAGAGCAAATTTATCTAAGTCAGCCCTGATAAATGAGAAAACCGGATAATGCTCAGTTAAAGCAAGATATATTATTACAGATATCAAAATATTATTAATAATGGCTGACATCAAAACTTCACATGAATCACAAAAGCCTTACCAGGGCTACGAGTTAACGCCCTAGGCCATACAGTACAAGAAAAATGGTAACAACACTTATACTCAAATTATACAGCAGCTAGATGGCTGGAGACTTCCTGAGCACTCACAAAAATAATAATACACTATACAGGGGAGGACAGAGATGTGAACAAAATGAGAAGTAGATCTAACTGGCAACTAATGCAGAGACTGAGCTCATTATATAGGGGCCGGCAGAGCTTGATACAACTTGTAAGAAGGACGCGCAAATGAAGCCATAGGGGACAAAGAGTTGACAATCCTGCTCTGAACAACAGAAGGAACGACTTACTCTACTATAAGGGGGAGAAGGGGGGAGTGAGGTAGAACACGCAAGCCTGGTCACTATGGAAGCCACGAGGCGAATCGTGATGAAACATGCAGCATACTGTACGTTAGAATTATACAAAGGATGATGAAATCATAGGCTATGTAACAAGTGCCACTGGGATATTTATTGTAGCTTTAGGATGGAAAAGCTGGAATTAATGTTTAGCTCATATTCTAGCATGAATACCCTGTACCTATGTTTTTCCTACAAGACCTTCACTAAGCATTTCATTCAGTGCCAGAAGAAATTATATTATGGTGAAGGAGCATACATGGTTAGGACAATGGAATAATTGGAAAGGCAGCCTGGGCGGACCTGGCCACCCCTGATATATGTATGGCCACCCAACAGTTATAATAGCAAAGAGGGTGAAGGGGAGGCGTACGCACTGCCACAAATCGATGACCCCGTCCCCCCCCCCCATTACGTCCCCCACTCAGCCCACGACCTAGTGATCTCCATGTAAAGGGAACTGAATATGCAAGAACTGAAAATATCACTTTGTGCGACTCTGTAAACAAGCTTTCAGTCAGTTACTTAAATAGAAGAATAAAGCCATTCCCAGACATATACAAGGATAAATAAATTTCCTTATTTTCTGTACAGTGTAAACATCGTAATTTATATATTAATGTAAAGTGTTCTCTATTCAGTGCAGTCTCTCTCTCTCTCTCTCTCTCTCTCTCTCTCTCTCTCTCTCTCTCTCTCTCTCTACCCCGAATGTGCTATACAGGGAAACCCCCTAGGACTCCTTAAATTTGTTTGTGCTACCACACAATTGTGCGTGGCCACCACATTTTTTATATCCCATTAATGTCCCTGGTTAGGACATCTGCACTTGCTCCTTTCCTATAAATGAAGACACTACTGTAGGGGACCATTATTGTTTAAAGTTGGAAAATCCATCATATGATAGCTGAGAAGCAAGGTAACGGTGTAAGAACACCATATTACCTTTTTAGGACATTCTGTTGACAGGGCAGAAAAAGTAGAACTTGTATCATTAAACACCAAGTGTTACAAAAATGGAGAGATGCGGACCCAGATACATCTAAGAGTGAAAGTGGATGAAGAAAGTCTGGCAAATGTGAACACTTTCATCAACAAGAATAAATTCAATAGGACTTTTGTTACATGTTCCAGTTGCAAAATCGCGGTATTATACCTAGCTTTTAGAGAAACAATGGCATAGACAGGGGAGTGGAGGTGACCGTGACTAGTTACCCTGAATATTTGATATCCCTAACAACCCTATTGCCCGCAAAAATTTTGAGGGAAGACTCCTTTACAATTTTCCTTGACCAGTCCCCCCTCCCCCAGAATTAGGCTTGGTTATTTCATCTTTTATATATCCTAGCTACGCCTCTGTACAGAAAACAGTAGATGATAAACTCCAAAATCATTTAAAGATCTGCCAGGATAACAGTAGTAATATCTTTAGCAACGGTTAGCCACAATTCGTCCTCAGCAATGAAATAACAAGGTGGTAATTCACAGATCACTCTGTTCTAGGTTTTAGAATTCCACCAGAAACGGTCTATACAGAAATCCGAGCTGTGTTTGGAGTTTTTATTCACGACTAGCCATTTCTCCATCACAATTACTGTCACATGTCTGGCAGCAGATGTTTGTACTTGCAAATCATATGAGTTGTCCAAATATATACCGTATAAATATTTTCGTCACTAATATTTGGTTAAATAAAGGAATGGTCTCATTTTTCTTTATAAGAGAGAGACATGGATAGGGAACAATGACCTGACCTGCAGATTTTTAGAAGACTTGAGTGAGGTGCAAAAAGAATACAAGCTAACACCGTGTTTTGTATGGTCAGGAGGTGGAACTACTAACGCGTTCGCAGTTCCAGGCCACTTGATAAACCTTATTTCTTTTCTTTAACAGGGCTTCATATTTTGGAAAGATGCCTTTAGAAGGTGCTAAGAGAAGAGAAAAAGGTAAAAAACAGGATGTTGACTTCTACCCAGAACTGGTTGAAAAGGAAACTTACGGTTAGTTAAAAAAGTAAATAGACTAGAGAGAACTTTTCAAATGGAAACTGATCTAATCAAGAATCAGTTACGCAGACAGAAGGAATAAATGAAGAATAAATAAAGGAAAAAAACAGAAAAGCCACAACAACAGATGAATTATCAGGTGAGGGAAATTCACTGAGAACGAAGGCTAGTGAAACAGGATGTACAGTTGTCAACCATGAGAGAATTATGGATGATTTCAGAAATGACACGAAGAAAATCAGGCATGCAAGCAGTCTGACAGACCAGAGTAATAATATGGAAGAGAAAATAAGACAGGTAAATGAAATGGTGAGAAATTACAAAGATGAGGTACCAACTACGTATGCTGAAGTGGTTTAAGTAAAGAATGATTTAGATACAAAGTTAGAAGAAAAAAACATAAGAAAGCGAAGGAAATCATAACACACACACACACACACACACACACACACACACACACACAACCCAAAACTAGTCAGGGAAGCTGTAGAGATTAACAAATCTATGGTAATCAGTTGCATGGGTGAAGAAGAAAAAAACAGAGTCTCAAGTGACAAAAGGAGATGGAAGACGTAATGAGCATACTGAAGCACGTCTCAGAGGATATCTGTGATAAAGATACAGAAGAACAGAAAAGGCTTAGGAAATATGAGAAAAGTAAGTCAAGGCCCCTGAAAGTAATCTTCGAGAGTGCAAACACTGTAAATATTAAAAAACGTCAACAAACTCATGGAAAAAGAAGAATTTTAAAAAATATGGATATAAATATGCCTAACTCAAGAGGAATTGGGAACACTAAAGGAGAACAGGGAGAAAGCAAAAACAAAGAAGGAGGAAAGATCGCAGGAAGAGAAGAGTCCATTTTTTTTTACAAAGTAACTGGATTGCAGGTAAGAAAGTGGTACATAACCAAGAGGGAATAAAAAGAAGGAAGGTAGTAGACTCAAGCTATGGCAAGTGTATAAACAAGATGATGGAATGGTATCTAAATTATTAGAGATGAAAGACAATACCAAAGAAAAGGAACTACATATTATTTGCCTAATGGAAACGAAATTAACCCCAAGGATATCAAACGATACCCTAAACTTAAAGGAATACAATATATGGAGAAGAGACGGGAGTTTAATAAAGGAGGAGGAATTATGTTAACAAAGAAAAACCCACAAGTCAAAGAAATAGAACTAGATATACCCTCACAAGTAGAACTGGTTGCGGCAGAGATTAACACATCTGAAAGGAAAATAGTAGTGGTTAATTTAGACATGCCACCCAAAACAAACACTTAGGAAAGAGGTGAATATGAAGACCTGGCAGAGAGTACAATTCAGATTTTAAGAGCATTAGTCATAGAAAGGAGGAGAAATCTGAAAGAATTATATTAACTGGAGATTTCAATATACATATAAATTGGAATACTCTAAATGTAAGAAGCCATGAAAGATATTGGGACCAGAAGCTCCTGGATCTTGTGCAGGAGTTTTTCCTACCACAACATGTAAACGAAAACGCCAGAACAAAACGACTTGATGATCCATTAGTACTAGATCTTATATTTACCAGGCAAGAAAATGATATTGACAATATAATGTATCACCCTCCATTCGGCAAAAGAGACCATGCAGTATCAAATTGCAACTTTAGGATTGCGTATGACTTAGTTAACAGTAATGAGAGTCACAAAAATGAGCCTAAACTACAACAAGGGCAACTACTATGACCTAAAGAAGTACTTCTTAGAAACAGATTGGGAAAAAGAGCTTAGAGGACAATATTTAAATGTTATATATAGAAAATTCTGTGAATTTTATGAAACGGGACTCCAAAGTTACATCCCACAGCACAGAAGAAAGAGAAATGAACATAAAGAAATGGTTTAATCTATCCATCTATCTATTGCCAGACATCATAATCCCGTAAGGGGCGGCCATTGACTTTGAGTCATTTGTTTAACGGGGAGGGGCACTAACCCTCCACCAACCCACTTGTAGACACGTAGGGAGCACGCATGGTTTGGTTATATGTTTACCCCCCAGCGTTGTAAATGGTTTCTTAGCTTACAGGAAACCATTTGGCTTGTCACTCAATATAAAGCCACCTGTAAAGGAAAAAAAGCAATAAGAAGTGACAGGAAAGATGGGAGAAATAGGGAGAGAGGAGGGCAGGCACAGAAAAAAAAACAAAAAACAAAACAAAGATAAAGGCTAAGGAAGAAGTAGACAGCATTATATCAAGTGCGTGGATGATGGTCGCCACCACCTACCACTAAAATGGTTTAATAAAGAATGTAAAAAAGCAAAAGAGAAAAAAAGAGACGCTGTGGAATAGGTACAGATGACACAACAGTGAGAGGGCATATAACAACTATAAACAGGCAAGAAACGATTTAACAACGATAAGGAGAGATGCTCAAAGACAGTTTGAGGAAGACATCATAAATAAAAGTGATGATCAACCGATGCTATTTTATAGCTACATTCGAAGCAAAAGCAAAGTTAATGATAAAATACAGTCCGTTACGGACGTGGGGATCATCTATACACAAGAGAAAGATATTTGTGAAGCACTAGATAAAAATTTTCCATCAGTTTTTACACAAAATAATTTTGAGAGAGATGGTATGGAACATGCATGCCCACACATATTACAAGATACCTATGTTGGAGGGACAGAAGTCAAGAGTGAGAGCAGTGGAAATGAGTTACTTGAGGGGAGCCTGTGGAGTTACATGGAGAGACACACTGACAAGAGAGGAAGTGAAGGAGCGTTGTGGTGTGGATGTCGATGTGATAGGAAGCGATAGGAGAAACACAATGAGGTGGTTTGTACACGTGGAGAGGATGGAGAATGAGAAATTGACAAGGAGAGTGTATGTGAGTGAGGTGGAGGGGGGAGATGGAGGGGGAGGCCAAGGATGAGATGAAGGGATGGAGTGGAGAGGTATATGAGAGAGGGGAGTGTGAGCTGGGAGCAGAGCAGTGAAATGCAGGGGGACAGGCGACATGGAGGCGATTTGTTTGTGGCCACCCCTTACGGGATTAAGGAGTCTGGCAATAGATAGATAGATAGAAATGAAGTACAGGAAGAGTTAAGTAAATTGGACAAAGAAAAAGCAAATGGTTCTGAAGAAATTTCAGGTTGAGTGCTACATGAATGTGCAAAAGAGTTAAGTACCCCACTATATATACTTAATATTCAAGGAATCCTTAGGTCAAGGTAAACTACATAATATCTGTAAGGAAGCAAACATTGTTTCCCTATTCAAGAAAGGGAATAGACAAAATCCACTCAATTATCAACCAGTACCACTGGCCAGTGTTGTAAGATACTAGAAAAGCTGATAAGGAAAGTTTGGATAAACCATCCAGAAGACAGTATGATAACAGAAAGGCAGTTCTTTTTAGAAAAGGAAAATCATGTGCTACTAATCTATTAAAATAGCCACTATGACAGAGTTGCAGAAACATTACAGAAAAGAGAGAAGGATGGGTGGACAGTATCTATCAAGATTTCAAGAAAGCATTTGACAAAGTACCGCGCCAGAGACTTTTATGGAAACTGTACCATCAAGGAGGAATCCAGGGCAACCTGTACTGTTGGATGCAAGATTTCCCCAGAAATAGGGAAATGAGAACAATACTAAGGGGTAATCACTCATCATGAAGAGAAGTGACTAGCGGAGTTCTGCAGGGCTCAGTACTGGTACCAATTATGTTTTTAGTGTATAAATATGGCATGGACAGTAACATTAGAAATGAAAGCTATCTAAATATGTTTGCTGATGATGCAAAAATACAAAGGAGGATTACTAGCACAGACTCTTGCAAAGAGCTACAAAAAGAATTAAATAAACTTCATGAATGGAGCAATAAAAATGGCAAAGGGAATTCAATGTGGACAAGGGTCATGTAATTAAGTTAGTAAAACTGGAAAAAGACCAGATTGGGATTAAAAGTTAGGATGTTCAACTCTACATATGTCAGAAAGAGAGAAGGACCTAGGAGTGATTCTCAGTAACAGACTACCTCCGGTTGACCACATCAGTGAGTAGCTACGGAACATGTATACACTGCTTGCTAATATAAGAATAGCATTCACATACATACATAAATGAAGACATGCTGAGAAAGATAACATCATTCGTCAGACCAACCCTAGAGTATGCATCAAAAATCTGGAATCCTCATCTCAAAAAACACATAGATAAGACTGGAAAAGCACAAAGGGCAGCTGCAAGATTGTTACCAAGCTTAAGGGATCTAAGGTACAAAGAAAGACTAGAAAATTTGAGTCTATCAATACCACAGGAGAGAAGGAAAAGGGGAGACATGATTATGATATATAAATTCATCTCAGGAAAAGAGAAAATGGACATAAATGAGTGTATAACCTATGGGGAAGCATCAGCAAGAGGACAGTGCAAAAAACTACATCACATAAAAAGAGAGGTGATAAAGACTTAAGGAAATTCAGTTTCCCAAATAGGGCAATGGATCAGTGGAATGAACTGTGGGCCAAAACAATTCATAAATTTAAGATGTTCGATAAAAGTGATTTAATTCACAGGACAGTAAGAGCTTGACTCATTCTTGTTAAGATACAATTAAGTAAGAACAATTAGGTAGGTAAGAGAACACACACACACACACACACACACACACACACACACACACAAAACTGTCTCTCCGCCTTGCTTACGGCGGACGATAAATATTTTCGTCTTGTCTTAACTTCTTTCTCCTGTCAGGTTACCTATCCTCTATACTCTTTGACCTAAATAAAATTACATGCTTGTGTCTTATTTAATTTCTAAATTTGCATCGTTCAGTGGCTTTTACTCTTCTATATTCACTTCCTTATTTCTACATACTGACGAGTCATACTTGAGCATGGACTTTGTAGGTTCAAATGATGGACAGCATGTTCCAAAGCTTGTTTTTTTGATTATTTTTTGACAGCAATTAGTTGTAAAAATACCCATTCAATTAACGCATTATTTATTGGGCGGCTGTATGCCTTTAGTGAACATTCTGCAAGCACTTTCATCACAGCTTCTCCCCAAGCATTCTTTTACTGCGATTGCTTTTGCCTAAAACAAGAATTCAGTCGTGTGTGTGCTGCCATCAAAAAATATTGTGCAGCCCGTAGTCGAATTCTGACGCCACTGACTCAATTTCAGTTACTTTATTCTGCTCACCTACTTCAAGTGGTAGCTATGAGAACAGAGGCCTTGCGTGACTTAGACAAATAGTTGGTGAAAGGTTCTTTACATTAATGTTTCAAACTTTTCTGGAAGACAAGCAAGAAGTTGCTTGCATATCCTGGTAAAGAATTTATGACACAGCGATCGAATGTTAAGCAAGTGTTCCCCTGATATTAAACTAGCCTTTCTTATGTTGGAGAAAAGGACAGAAAGTTCATAACCAAAGTCAACCTCTTCGGTAAGAAGAAAAATTGAAATGAAACGCATGTCAACTTCTAGTGTTCCCCTGTCAGGATACAAAATTTTTCTAAGCATTTGAAGAAGTAAACTTCCAGCTTAGTAATACGACTACAGTGATCAGCTTCTTTCTTTTGAAAAACCCAATTCAATCTTCCAAACTCACTCACGACTGGTCTGGAAATTTTCAGATATACAGTAGTTCGTTGGCATGGGCAGAGTACTCGTACATGTAGGAGAGCTCTCTTGATACTTATCAAATGAGGCAGCAGCAAACTGGACGCGAGTCTTCAGTGAGCACCACTTACCAAGGATTATTTTAACACTGCCACCTCCAGCAAGCCAACGTGTACCTGACAGACGTGCCAATTGCAGATGTTCTTTTCCATCATTAATAAGCTTATAAACGTCCAAATACCCCTCTCTTTTCAAATCAGATCTGCGAAACGAATTACAATTTCTCTCAACACATAATCAATAGGTGACGGTAATTCTTTTGATGCATGGGAACAAGCCAGATGAAGAGAATGGCGTACATTTTACAACCAGATATGGGAATGTCCGTTTTCATTAGCAAATACGCTGACTGGTAACACCCATATGGGTCTGAAACTCCTTAAGTCCCTGTTGCAAAACAGTGGCTTAGATCAACCCCGATCTCCCAAAATATTCTCTAATATGCTGATATATACCTCTGCTGTGGTGCCGCTAACTGAAATAAGACTCAGAAATTACGAAATAATCTTGTGTTCAGCACTATAAAACCACACACACACACACACACACACACAAATCATTACACGTGCAATGCCCGTTGAATCATCTATGATAAGAGGAAAAGGGGAATCATTCATGTCACTGACTAGTTCTTTCATCAGTGCCGGTGATATCGCCTTTTTAGTTAGAGCAGTGCACTTTGTTCATTGCAGCCTAATGCTCCCAGAAGTTGAAAAGGATGACATATTTCTTCAAAAAGTCACACAACTGATCAGTGGAATTCACTGACGGGTGGCAATTGTTTAACACATATTTGTGGCATAACCTGCATGTGCTTGAAAGAACCACCATTTTTAAAGTCTTCTGAGAGCTTTATGTTTCGTCTTATTACAGTAGTACTTTTCGCGATCATTTTTCAACTCTAATGTTTCTCAAACAGTCTCTCAACCATGAGCTCTGAAAAGCTTTTGTCCTATTTAGATCGCTTCACCGTCGTATAAACACTAAAAACGTGAGAAGAGACAGGCAGACGAGTCACACGGCATGTGAATGGCAGTAACTGGAACCTGGACGTGTCCAAGTCAGGTCCACCATGCAGTGGCGTATCCAGGATTTTTGCCAGGTGGGGCAAACACTTGGAATATTTCCCCCAAATATCTCTCACCCCAAATTTTCCTAGATTTGATGCTTTATGTCATCAGAAATAATTTTACATCATTACTGTCGCATTTGTTGCAATGTCTTAAAGAAAAATTATCTTTTCCCCACATTTCACAGCTTTCTTGGAGTAACTTTAAGTAAATAACTAATAATCCTTTCAGAGGAGAGTATGTAAAAACACTCAGAACATAATGTTACCAGAGGTCTCCTCTTTCATTAGAGAGCAAAAAGAAACACAAGCAATAATTTAGAAGGCACTGGAGTTTCCACAGCGAAGACATCTCCTTGTCCCTAGTATCATTGGCCATCATGGTCAGTTCGTAGATGGTATTATTATCGATATATGCCTGCTAACCTTCGTCTATTCTACCTCAAAATATTTTTTTTTTTCTTGGTACCACAGATTTCTTGTGCATTTACTGTCACACTATACTCTTAGCGCATCATTTACCTGCTGTCTTTATGTGCGTATAAGGAAGTATAGATATTTTGTCTTATAACCTACTAAATTATGACGAAATATACCACGCATCGGCATAGGACCTACCATACGAGAGACAATGGCGTCCATACTATATTTTTATTCGGAAATAAACCTTGTATTTTGATTGGCTGCTGGAAGAAAAATGGCGGAATGGATAGGCCAATGAAAACTCGAGATCTGGCCTGAGTGTCCCGAGCACACACTTTCCCACATTCGTGATAATATCGCTATTTTTCTATTTTCCTTTGCGGTTCTCTCTCTCTCTCTCTCTCTCTCTCTCTCTCTCTCTCTCTCTCTCTCTCTCTGGGAGCTCGGTAGCTCAGTGGTAGGGTGTCGGGCTCGTAATCGTGAGGTTGCGGGTTCGCGCCCCGCCCGGTGGCTGCTGTGCTGGGAGGGATAGCGCTCTCCTGTGACCCTAGCAGGGCTATATGATCTGATGAGGTTTAGCTCGGGGATTCTTCCCCCTTCTCTCTCTCTCTCTCTCTCTCTCTCTCTCTCTCTCTCTCTCTCTCCGCTTAGCACATATGTGTAAATTAAAATTCGCTGCCGCACCCACCCCCAGTCTGGTATTCTGTTTTGTAATACTGCTGTGGTGGTAGCCAATAGAAATTCTGTTTTCCATTACTTATTCTTTTAGTTTGATTCTCATTGGCTCAAGCATCAGGGCTGGTGCATACGTCAAGACTGACCTAACTAAATACATCTGAATCCTTGACTCCTCTCTTATTCCTTGACTCAATGACCACTCGACCTTCCCCGCCCAGCAGGGAATGATTTTCACATTACCTGTACTGTACTGGAATTTCCCATTAAGGAAAAGAAAGAAAAACGGCGTAAAGCTATTCATCTTGACACTTCTCACCTAGAAAAGTGGGGGGGACAAAATATACTCCGCCCCCCAAGCTCCAAAAAGTGGGGGGACACGTCCCCCTATCCCCCACTCAAACGAGGCCCCTGGCACATCTATTTATATCTGCTTACCTTGTAAAATGTAGTCTGAGATTATCAAAATGGCGTCCTGCTGTCTTCAAAAATTCTACTTGTTTCAGCTGTTTGTAACAATAATTGTGCAGTGTTTGTTTGCAACTGGCTACAGGGTGAGAGGATATGGCTGCAGGGTGAGAGCATGAGGGGACAGGAAGGCCATTTTTACACCTCTTCAGGATTCAAGTGCAAAACATCATGAGAGCTCTAATATTAACCACATAATCTAAGGTGATAGGGGAAATTGTTAAGTTAAAACTGGTCATTTTTTCTCAAAGGTTTTATAATATTTAGTCTAGTTTTCAGTTTCAAAGGAATGTAACTTGCAATACTTTGGTGATAGAAACTCCGTGTACAAACAGCTAGATAAGGAGTTTATTACAAGCTCACAGTAAAACAGTCTGCCCGGCTAGGATGTCTTCTATCAACTGATGCAATAACGCCGTCTTCAGGCGTGGGAGAGCATGCTGACCTAGCAAATTTAGTGGGGGCATGTATGCATTGGGGGGGGACATATATACATCGGGGGTAGACATATTGTGGAGGGGGTACACTACTCCCCCGGGTAGCTGAGATGGTGTCACCTGACACCAGGAGTTAAATGGTGGGTGATTATAATAGTAAGGCAGGACCTGGGAGGTTTGTACAAGGGATAAGTATGATACAGGGGCAGTAGGGGAGACATGGCCATGTTGAGGGGAGGGAATTAGAACGATATATACAGATGAGATATACAAAGATTAATAGGTACAAATCCAGTAAGGGTCGAAGGGATATATGAACATAACGGGAATTACACAATAATAGTTTGATACATGATAAACAAGGAGTAGATATGAGAGTTCTATTGTTGTTCTTCCTTCATTTTTTTTTTTTTTTTTTGGATTTTCTGTAGGACACACTGTCACTGAGTAATGCATGAAAGAAATACCATCATTTTCTAGTAGGCAGAGTGCTGTTCACAGTTTGGTTAAATGGTAGATGGCAATGGTAGTCACGGAATGTGAGGGCACTAAGTACGGGGAGTGTCTACGTCGTGTGTAGGGCGTACTATGCCTGTAGTGACTCTGATTTCCTGGAGTCGACGTTCCATTTTTCTGACACAACAATGCACTGCACAGATGATGAGTAGAAAACCTATAAAAGTGATAACCACAGGGGGAAACACAACTGTCGGATGAACCCATGAACGGCTGAAGGCCAGAGAAAATTGATCCATAATGAAATCACTGTCATTGAGGAAGGTGAGCATGCGCAAGTGAGGGGAGGTGATGGTAATGTTGGCAGATGGTAGGGTTGAAGGCATGTCGATTGGTTGAAAGATGTCATAGGAGTGTTTACGAACAGCTTGGTGATAGCGAGCGGCGTAAGTGATGACGGACTCTGATTTGACGGTACAATAGTCAGGTGCTTTGTAGAGACCACTAGCGGGGACGGAGCGAACGGAAGAACCAGGACACATGATTGTGACAGAGATGGGAACAGCAAAGAAGAAATACTGGACATGGTTGAGATGAGCATGGTGGACCGGGAGGTCAGGAGCCGGGACAAAAGAACAGGCCAAGTAGATGGAATGGTTACGAACTAAAGCAGACTCACAGGGTGTAGCACTGCTAGGGAAGATAGCGAAAAGGTGGGCAGCACAGAGACGAGAGGTCGGAGTAAGGGAGGAACATTGCTGGAGGTCTGTGGAAGAAAGGAAGGCAACGGAAAGATGATCATGGGAGAGGAGGAAATATTCTGAAGGAACAGATACCTGTAACAAGGAGTTGTTGAGGCGGAAAGGGAAGGGAATGATGTGGAAAAGGTTAAAGGTTATGGCAGAACGGAGAGGAATATGGACGAAGACGTATGTAGTGAGAAGAGTGGCTTCGAGAACAGGATAATAATATTCAAGGGATGAGTAAGGGAGGACTGGGGAGAGACAGAAGGTGGAGTGAGCCCATTCCAGGACAGAACGGAGAGCTGAGACAGGTACTAAGTCGGCAGTGACACGTCCATTGATAGCATCGACCAGGATACGAACCAAGGTAGAGACCTGAGACAGGAGAGAGTCAACGGCCAGTTGGAGATTATCCATGTTGAGTTTGAGGGAGAAGAAGAAAATGTGTCAATGAGCTCAGTGAATCTGTTACTTAAGCATTGCAACTGCCAGGAGAGTGGGAGGAAAAGGTTATAGAGATACTCATTCGGGTTGTGTGTCCCCATGAGGGCCGTGAGATGGTTCCTGATTCCGTGGAGCTGGTGCGCGTAGACAGGTAGGGCAATGGCTACGTCGGCCAGGGGCGCAAGATCGTAGAGCAAAGAGGCGATGTCGTCGATAAGCATTACCTCGCCTCCCGAGCTGACCAAGGCCCCGGGACGTACTCCACCATCGTCCTGACCTGACCCAGACCCCAGGAGGGTCAGCACTGCCAGCAGGGAGATCGCTAACATCGTACCTAGAAAATCAGGGTAGAGTTAATGGGGGAGGTCGTGAAGAGGTTGATGGGCAGAGCGCAGTTTGGACCGATATTGATTGGTTGATGAATGAGCAGGTGGAGATGGAGATGAAGGAGACTGAGGGATAGGTGGAGACAAGGTAGACTGAAGGATGGGAGGAGGGGAAGAGGGGGCAGGAGATTGTGTAAGTGACTCTTCCAACACGAGGCCATGGGGTGCTCGCTTTAAGTCATCGACGTGGACCCATCTGGTGTCCCTAGTGGACAGGTCCTGGAGGTGAAATTTGTTGCCTTGTTGAGTGAGGACGCGGTAGGGCCCTGTAAATTTGTCATCCAACTTAGAGGAACGCGTATGGGAATGAGCAAAGACAAGATCGCCTACACTGATAGTGATAGGAGAGGCGGACTTATGTTGGCACTGCAGCATGTCCTCCTGAGAGAAAGCCAAAGTGGATTGGACATACTGGTGGATTGTCTGGAAGTTGACCAATTTTAGTTTAACATAATCATCCATGTTGTAGATGGGTTCTGGCTTTGAGGATAAGAGAGAGTATGGGAGGTCCTTGTCAAAACCAAAGAGGACGAAGAAGGGAGATTCAGCAATGGATGCATTGATGGAACTATTGATGGAGGATGCCACTTGGGGAATCCAGTCATCCCAGGACTAACTATGGGAGCCTAGATGTCTGAGGCACTCTAAGATTTTTCGGTTGTGGCGTTCTCCAAGGCCATTGGAAGCCGGATGGTTAGGCACGACATTGCACTTACTGATATGAAAGTGACGACAGATCTCATCGAGAAGGCTATTGTTGAACTCTGTACCGTCGTCAGTAAGAATGGTATGAGGGGTACTGAACGGGCAAATTACGTGATCTACAAAGGGCACGTGCAACGCTCTTCGCGGTCTTGTCGGAGAGGGGTACGAGGACACAGTAGTGGGAGAAGTGGTCGACCACTACGAACAAGTACTCAGCGCCAGATTCTGTGAGAGGTAGTTTTAAGAGATCGATTGAGACAGTTTCCCACGGTCGTGATGGGATTGGGTATTGTAAGAGAGGTGCTGGTAAGCCGGTTGATCCTTTGTGGCGGTGGCAGGAGAGGCAAGAGTAACAGTGGGCTTTGATATCGAGGCGCATGGTTGGCCAATAGTATTTGAGACGTGCTTGGCGCAAGCATCGGTCTTTACCTGGATGGGAAGCTTGAGGAGTATTATGAACAATATGAAGAACCTTTGGTATCAGGGCAATGGGGACAACAAGTTGGCGTACTTAAAGATTGGGCATATCTTTGCCTGTAAGCAGTGTTTTCCTGTACAAGAGATCATCATCTAGCATGAACTCATCTAGTGATACTGGCAGAGTAGGTAAGCTCGAGGCATCGCCAGATTCTAGGAAAAAAATGACTTTG
Organism: Coenobita brevimanus; assembly: GCF_032717465.1. Taxonomy (NCBI): domain Eukaryota; kingdom Metazoa; phylum Arthropoda; class Malacostraca; order Decapoda; family Coenobitidae; genus Coenobita; species Coenobita brevimanus. The sequence continues at coordinate 30,375,614 of NC_137062.1, forward strand.
GACCACATGGGGTCTTGGCGCTGAAAGTTTCGAACAACTTCTGACGTTAGTGTAGTGTTTGCAGTTACTTCAGGCTGCAGTGATGTTATAGCTGCTGCTACGTGACGTGAGAGTGCGTCTGCGACTACATTCAACTTGCCTGGTACATATTGAAAAGTGGAATTAACGTCCTGGATGATGACAGACCATCTAGCTAGTCTACCTGTTAGGTTGCGATTCTTGAACAAATCACATAGTGGAAGGTGGTCTGTTTGGATATGCACTGGATAACCATAGACTATATCTCTGAAATGTTTCAAGGACCAGTTTACCGCTAGCGCTTCGAGATCTGTGAGACTGTAGTTATGTTCAGCGGTTGTAAGAGTGCAACTAGCATACACTATTACGTGCTTCCTCAATGCTTCATCGAGTTGCATCAAAACGGCACCAAGTCCAGTGCCTGAGGCGTCTGTGCAGAGAAGGAAGGGTTTGGTATAATCAGGAAACGCTAGAACAGGGGCATTAACAAGAGCTGTCTTTAGCTTTTGGAAAGCCTGTGACTGGTCATTAGTCCAAACAAAGGGCACATTCTGCTTGAGTAAGTGGGTCAGAGGATGAAGCGACGATAATAGCCACTGAGGCCCAGGAAACTTCGTACAGCTTCGGTAGTGGTAGGTTCTGGGAAGGTAATGGTCGCCTTAGTTTTATCCTCATTAGTATGAATGCCTTGTGCATCTACGACATGGCCTAGGAGTTTGATTTTCTTTCGCAGGAAGTCACATTTACTGAGATTGATTTTCAGGCCTGCGAGCTGGAGGCGTTCAAAGACTTGCTGGAGTTTGGTAAAATGATCAGGGATGGATTTACTCACAACAATGATATCATCTAGGTAAGCAAAAGAGAGTGTCCCATCATACCGCTGAAGACTGAATGGATAAGTCGCTTGAACACGGAAGGAGCATTTCTCAGACCAAAAGGGAGTCTCTTAAACTGAAAATGTCCGGAAGGGGTGCTAAAGGCTGTAAGTGGACGAGAGGACTCTTCCATTTCGACCTGCCAGTACCCGCTGAGGAGGTCTAAAGATGAAAAGACTACGTTATTTTCACCAAGGGATTCTAGCAAATCAGTGAGGACAGGTAACGGGAAACGGTCTGGAACGGTGACAGAATTGACCTTACGATAGTCGACTACTGGTCTAAAGTAGCCGTCCTTCTTTGGTACTAAGAAAAGTGGGCTATTCCATGGACTGACGGAGGGTTCAATAATGTCCTGGTCTAACATGTTCTGTACCATTTGATCTGTCTGCTTTCTCTGGCTATGAGGAAATCGATACGCTGGTATGTAAATCGGCTGAGTTCCTGGGAGTAGTTCAATCGTATGTTTGACAAGGTCTGTTCTACCCATCGGTTCACCGGGTAAGGCAACCACGTTTCTGTACGAGGTCAGATGGTCGAGGAGTTGAGGCGTATTTTCTGGGAAATCTGTGCTAGTGAGATGTGAGAGCATATCGGGTGAATATGTTGGCGCAGATCCCGTAGAGTTAATAGTACATACACCGATTGGCGTATCATCAGTCTGAATAGTAAGGAATTGAGGAATCCTGGCACACCTTTACGGCCACTGGGTATACTAGGAAGTCTCCAATCTTTACACCACTTTTAAGTTTTAGTGGAGCATTTGTGACATTGAGCAAGTACAGGTAGCATAAACTGTCCTCTAAGACTGTACACCACGCTGACTCATAAGTCAAGCCATTCACACAACACGTCTCAGGTAGGGTTAGTACATCCACTACTTCTTTCGCACCGGCAACACAAACAGAGACTTTGGTGAACTCATGCGGTAACAAAGTTGTGCACGTATTCGTTACTGCACGTTTCGTCTCTGCGTGTTGGAGAAGATCATTCAGACTATGGGAGGTAGGTAACTGAGACATGTCTGAGTCAGCGATAGTGTTGTCAGGAGAGGATGTAAGAGCCATGTTCGAGGGCTGAGATGATGTATCAGGAGACATTGAGGAATTTATGTCCTTGCTCGCAGTCAGTAAAGGAATGATCTCTGTATTCTCAGATGATGATAGTGGTGGTTTGGGCTGGGTTGGACTTTTTGGTAGTGATAGGGACAGAGGTAATGGAAGGACTGATTTGATCGCAAGAACAGGACGGGGACATTCCATAGTGTAAACCGGGAATCCAGAAATGTCTATACTACCACAAGCAGGTAATAATGCAATGGGGTGTTGTACCATGGTGGAGAAACCAATAAGGGCATCTGCGGGATACTGCAAGTCATTAGTGACATGAAATTCAATGGGGATAGGGGGCAAATCTCTGTGGAGTTTGACTTCAAGGGTGACTCTTCCCTTAACCTTAAACTCTGAGCTGTTAACACCACATAGGCGAATGTCTGGTGGTTCTAGGAAACTGACGTGGTTGTGATGGCGATGAATAATTTGTAAGGAATTTTCGGAGATGAGATTTACTATAGATCCTGCGTCCAAGAAGAATGACGTTGGTATGTCATGACTGCTGCCGAGAATGACTAAACCCGAGGATGTTATGGGACCTACATGGCGGATGGGGAGTTGGGTTTCTGGTTCTACGTGATATTGGTCCGATACGGGTGCGGCGCTTCCCCCGACTGTTGGCGGTTGAGGTAACGACATTCCTCAGTGGTGTGAGTCGTGCTTGATTTGTGGTATTTGCAGTATGCACGACGTGACAGGGAAGGCGTACACTGTCTGGTTTGGGAGTGAGGACGTCTGTATGTACGGTGGCAACTGGATGCTCGATGTCCAGGATGACCACAGTACCAGCAAAGAATCGAAGATTGTCTGTTCCATCAGGCGCTAGATTGATCACGATCTGCAGTAGGAGAACAATGTGTGGCAGGTCTGCCACGTGTGGTGGGACGGGAGCGAAATTGGTCTGGGGTAGTGGAGGTGTGACAGACTGAGGAGGCCAAGGGTTGGGTGGTGCCTTTACGTGTGTAGTTCGAGCCTGTTCTTTCATGAATGGCTTTAGTGACCTGAATAAATTTATCCCCTGGACTGAAACCGATTTCCAAGGCTAGCTCTCGCTGTTTAGGAGTAAGCCAGTGAAGGAATCTCAGGTAACCAATTAAGTCAGCAAAGTTGGTGAGTGAAAGCATTGGAACGCCATTCTTGTCTTCTGACCATTTCGTGCCTACCAGTAATTTGAGCATCTCGCTACTAGTTGCTTTCATGGCGGCGGCAGCTTCGCGGAGCTTGGCATATTGCGCTGGGACACGCAAGTCCTCATCTAGTTGGTTTAGGAGATTAATGAATCCCATGAGAGACGCGGAATTTGAATGCTGGCAACAAAGGCTGATGAGTTCCGTACGAAAATCAGCAAAGGTAGGAATGCTATCGAAATGTCCTGCATGGATCGCGGATCCGATGTCCGATTTACCGTGGTGCAAGTGACCGAGGAGGTAGGCTACTTTGAGCGATTCCTCGGTTATTTGTCTATTGTGTATTTCTGTGTCGACTTCTCTGAGGAAATCATAGACAAACCATGCTGGGTCCTGGCCGGTAAATTTGGGACGATTGGCATCGTCGAGATGGACTGTGGAGGGTTGGCCATGGCTGGAAGTGTAGAAGTGGCGGCAGGAGAGGTGTGGTTTGAGAGAAGGTAGTGGCAGTTAAGGGCGACCAAGACGGGGCTTGAAGGGAGGCAGGAGAAGGAACGACAGGGGAAGGAGTAGAGGAGGAAGGGAGTGTAGAGGCAGGAGTAGAGGAGGAGGTATCTGGATTTAAGAGTGTAGGATGGGTAGTAACTGATTCTGCGGGAAGTGAAACGGGAGTCTCAGGTACAGGGTGGTGGTACTCTTTGCCACTTCGTAAATGAGTGATAGTGTTAGAGTCGGCAGACGTAGTATGATCAGGTGATATATCTGGGGCGAGAGGGCTGGTGTCAAGCAGTTGACATGGAAAGTATGACATTTAATGCGGCAATGGAAGACGAAAGGATGAAAATGGATACGTAGGTGGAAATGTATAAATAACAATGAGAGAATGGAATACACGAGTAGGTGGGAAAATGAATGAAGGTGCGGGGATGGATGGCTTAAATAAAAGGCGAAGGATGAGATGGAGTATAAATAACGTAGGTGAAGATGAAAACGGGGTAATGGAAATGAGATGGAATATTTACAATAACCAATCTGTAGAGAAAATCGAGGATAATCTCTATAGAAATGAAAGATATACTATAGTTACACAGTAGACAGTCGAGATGTATGACGTGCAGGGGTGGCTGGGCGTAGCTGGGCTGGGGCGGGGCGGGGCGGGGCGGGGCTGGGCTGGGGCGAGGCTGGGCTGGGGCGGTGCAGGGCGGGGCTGCGGGGGTAGAGACAGCTGGGCAGAGAGGAGAAGAGACGCCGCGATGAATCACTGGCAGGGAGTGGTGGTCTTAGGAGGCTCCATAATTCAGACCAGATGCAGGCGACGGCAGAGGCCGGTGGTGGGTGGTGAGGCTAGATGTCGGCACAAGGCAGGTGTAGAGCTGTTGAGTTGCAAATGCAGAGAATGGTGGTGGGCAGGCAGTGGGCAGACAGTGATAAGTGGCATCGTGGGGGCAGGAGTTATGATGAGTTCAGAACAGGTGCTGGGAACAGGTGCAACAGGTGCGTAGGTCGGCGACGGTGACACGTGCGGTCAGGAACAAGGCGTATGGGTGCGGTTGTTGGAGAGGTGAGCACTGGTGAGAAAAATTGGACACTCGAAAAGCACAGCCAGGTAGTACACCACTAGAGGCACGGAGGAGGTCCGAGGCTGGCAGATGCGAGACGTCGTGTATCTTGTTGTATCACTAAAAATCCAAGGAGGCGGTCAGAATTAGATGGTTCGAAACACCGCTGCTACCAAATGTAACTTGCAATACTTTGGTAATAGAAACTCCGTGTACAAACAGCTAGATAAGGAGTTTATTACAAGCTCACAGTAAAATAGTCTGCCCTTCTCGGCTGCCTGGTATCAACTGATGCAATAACGCTGTCTTCAGGCGTCGGAAAGCATGCTGACCTAGCAAGTTTAGTGGGGGCATGTAAGCACTGGGGGGGGACATATATACATCGGGGATAGACATATTGTGGAGGGGGTACAGGTGAGAAGCCCAGTGATTCATTTGGAGATTCTCTTCCGTCAAATACAACGAATGGAAAACCTTTGTCCCAGTCTTTATGATGTTCCAAACAGTATTTCCTGAGCATCAATTTGAGTGTTTGATGATATCTCTCCAACGCTCCTTGGGTCTGGGGATGGTAAGCTGAAGACGTGATCTGGGTGATGCCCAACTCTTTCAGAGACTGCTTGAAAACATTTGACATGAAATTACTTCCCGGTCTGACTGTACCTCCTTGGGCAGACCAAACTTTGTGAAGAACCCTAGCATTTCCTTAACCACGTTCTTTGCTGAGATATTTCTAAGTGGAATGGCTTCAGGATAACGAGTAGCCGTATCAATCAGGGTCAACACATAAGAAAATCCTGAAGAAGTCTTAGGAAGAGGGCCCACAATATCCACCAACACACGGGTGAATGACGCCTCAAAAGGAGGAATGGGAACTAGAGGTGCAACCTTTTCAGTCTGATTACACTTCCCCACAACTTGGCAGGTGTGACAAGACTTACAATACCAGGAAACATCTCTGAAGATACCTGGCCAGTAGGAGTGTTTGAAATGCGTGCCACAGTCTTCCTCACTCCAAGGTGTCCTGCCAAACTGGAATCATGAGCCACTCTAATGATATCCTGCCTACAAACACGAGGGATGACGACTTGATGTACAACCTCCCATTCACAGTCGGCTGATGCTGTTGGGGGTCTCCACTTTCTCATAAGTACTCCTTGCTTTATATAATAACAAGTAGAAGCACTAGCTGACTCTTCCTCACTGCAAGCAAAGTTAGCTAGACCTTTCAACTCAGGGTCAGCAAGCTGCAACTCAACCAACTCTTGACGAGACAAATTATCAACACTACGGGGTACTGTCTCATCTGGTGAGTGGTCCAAATTAGCAAGAAAAGTGTCAGCTAGGATAACATCATCATCATCATTATCCTCTAAGTCACCAGTAACTTTAGATTTAGCCCTAGTGACAGCACATGCAGAGAACACCTCAGGGACATCACAATCCTGGGTCGCAGTCACTGGTTCACTAGACAACTGAGGAGCTGGACACACTTGACATCCACCAATATCATTTCCAAGTAAGAACGTTACACCTGACATTGGGAGTGTCCCAACCAACCCAACCATAACGGAACCATTAACAAAACCAGACTCTAAATTCACTCTGCACAGAGGGACAGAGAAGTAATTATTCCCTACACCTTGTAAGATTACAGTTTCATCAGAGGAATTAACATTAGAGCCTAGAACACTGGTCAGCATAAGGGATTGGCAAGCACCTGTATCACGATATATTTTAACTGATTTCCTGTCATTACTGTCCAGAGGACTGACAAAACCATCAGACAGGAAATTAGCACATGAACTCTTTAGAGTGTCACCCACGTTACTGCTCAAAAGAGGAGCTTCATCATGGGAATTTAATTTACCCCTCAAAGCAGGTTCAGTTAACTCAGTTAAAGAATTCTGGGAACTCTCAAGGGTGGACACTAGACCAATTGACTGAATATTTAAAGACTCCTTTTTGTTCACATCACGCTGTCTCCTGAAACATTTCTCCGTAGCATGACCAAGCTTACTACAATGAATACATTTACTTTTCTGAAATCTAGAGGTGGAGCTGGTATTTACTTCCTGAGAAACATCATCTTTATTCTCTTTCCTGTTACCTGTACTCTGAGTAGAGGCAACGTACTTACTCTCAGCTTTCCTTTTTTCTTTAGAATATCTCTTGTGAGTGAGAACATATTCATCAGCTAAAACTGCAGCATCAGACAAATTATCTATTATTTTCTCATCAAGATATAGGCTTACATCTTTATTAATACACCTTTTGAAGTCCTCCAGCAAAATCATCTGCTTAAATTTATCAAAATCAGAATTTACATTCTTAGAATTTAACCACTGCTCTAACAGATCTTCTTTGATTTTTGCATACTCAACATTTGATTGCTTATCTTGCTTATAAGTTGTCCTAAATTTTACTCTATAGGCTTCAGGAACAAGCTCATAGGCCTTAATAATCAAGCTCTTAACTATATCATAATTATCAGATTGATCCTGAGGCAAAGATGCATAAGTTACTTGAGCTTTACAGGTGAGAACACTGTAGGAGTACAGGCCAATACTTTTTGGGCCAATTAAAACCTGTAGCTACCCTCTCAAACAACTGAAAATACTTTGTTAAATCGGATTCACTAAAAGGAGGGCAAGTTTAACATTTTTAGCCACATCAAAATCATCAGAGCTAGATGATCCAGTTCCACTTTGTTTCATGCGATACTCATGGTCTGCCTGAATCCAAGCAATTTCAATTTGTGCCTGTGCCTCCTGAATACGAGCCTGAGACTCAGCCTCCTTATCACGAGCCTCCTGCAGGGCTAGCTGTAACTAAGCTATTTCAATCTGCGTTTGCTCATCTGGAGGAGTTACATTAAACAAGCTTTTATTAATCATGTCAACAATTTGATCTTTAGAATGATGAGACCGAACAGCAATTCCCAATTGTTGAGCAACAGGCTTAAGTTCATTCTTTGTTCTGTTTTCTACATCACACACTGTTTGCACTTTTGACATCTGTGGCTTCATCAAGAGCAGTAATAGTAGACATCATGAATAAATCACAGTCACAAAATATCAAGCAATATCCTTATGATAATATCTTGAATATCCTGATAAGAGGTCGCCAAATTCATGTTACGGAACAGAGAGAGATAATGAACACTTCAAGTGAGAATACTAAAATCACTACTGTCACGCAAAGTTCCAGGTTTAAAAGGAAAGAGTTAGGTAAAATTACAGTTTAAAGTTTAATGCTCAAACTAACAACTAAACATTCAGGACTCATAAGGATAATGTAATGGCAAAACAGGTTACATATATGGTCAACTGCAATAGCCTCTATTAACATGAATTTAGCAAGAGCAAATTTATCTAAGTCAGCCCTGATAAATGAGAAAACCGGATAATGCTCAGTTAAAGCAAGATATATTATTACAGATATCAAAATATTATTAATAATGGCTGACATCAAAACTTCACATGAATCACAAAAGCCTTACCAGGGCTACGAGTTAACGCCCTAGGCCATACAGTACAAGAAAAATGGTAACAACACTTATACTCAAATTATACAGCAGCTAGATGGCTGGAGACTTCCTGAGCACTCACAAAAATAATAATACACTATACAGGGGAGGACAGAGATGTGAACAAAATGAGAAGTAGATCTAACTGGCAACTAATGCAGAGACTGAGCTCATTATATAGGGGCCGGCAGAGCTTGATACAACTTGTAAGAAGGACGCGCAAATGAAGCCATAGGGGACAAAGAGTTGACAATCCTGCTCTGAACAACAGAAGGAACGACTTACTCTACTATAAGGGGGAGAAGGGGGGAGTGAGGTAGAACACGCAAGCCTGGTCACTATGGAAGCCACGAGGCGAATCGTGATGAAACATGCAGCATACTGTACGTTAGAATTATACAAAGGATGATGAAATCATAGGCTATGTAACAAGTGCCACTGGGATATTTATTGTAGCTTTAGGATGGAAAAGCTGGAATTAATGTTTAGCTCATATTCTAGCATGAATACCCTGTACCTATGTTTTTCCTACAAGACCTTCACTAAGCATTTCATTCAGTGCCAGAAGAAATTATATTATGGTGAAGGAGCATACATGGTTAGGACAATGGAATAATTGGAAAGGCAGCCTGGGCGGACCTGGCCACCCCTGATATATGTATGGCCACCCAACAGTTATAATAGCAAAGAGGGTGAAGGGGAGGCGTACGCACTGCCACAAATCGATGACCCCGTCCCCCCCCCCAATACATCCCCCACTCAGCCCACGACCTAGTGATCTCCATGTAAAGGGAACTGAATATGCAAGAACTGAAAATATCACTTTGTGCGACTCTGTAAACAAGCTTTCATTCAGTTACTTAAATAGAAGAATAAAGCCATTCCCAGACATATACAAGGATAAATAAATTTCCTTATTTTCTGTACAGTGTAAACATCGTAATTTATATATTAATGTAAAGTGTTCTCTATTCAGTGCAGTCTCTCTCTCTCTCTCTCTCTCTCTCTCTCTCTCTCTCTCTCTCTCTCTCTCTCTCTCTCTCTCTACCCCGAATGTGCTATACAGGGAAACCCCCTAGGACTCCTTAAATTTGTTTGTGCTACCACACAATTGTGCGTGGCCACCACATTTTTTATATCCCATTAATGTCCCTGGTTAGGACATCTGCACTTGCTCCTTTCCTATAAATGAAGACACTACTGTAGGGGACCATTATTGTTTAAAGTTGGAAAATCCATCATATGATAGCTGAGAAGCAAGGTAACGGTGTAAGAACACCATATTACCTTTTTAGGACATTCTGTTGACAGGGCAGAAAAAGTAGAACTTGTATCATTAAACACCAAGTGTTACAAAAATGGAGAGATGCGGACCCAGATACATCTAAGAGTGAAAGTGGATGAAGAAAGTCTGGCAAATGTGAACACTTTCATCAACAAGAATAAATTCAATAGGACTTTTGTTACATGTTCCAGTTGCAAAATCGCGGTATTATACCTAGCTTTTAGAGAAACAATGGCATAGACAGGGGAGTGGAGGTGACCGTGACTAGTTACCCTGAATATTTGATATCCCTAACAACCCTATTGCCCGCAAAAATTTTGAGGGAAGACTCCTTTACAATTTTCCTTGACCAGTCCCCCCTCCCCCAGAATTAGGCTTGGTTATTTCATCTTTTATATATCCTAGCTACGCCTCTGTACAGAAAACAGTAGATGATAAACTCCAAAATCATTTAAAGATCTGCCAGGATAACAGTAGTAATATCTTTAGCAACGGTTAGCCACAATTCGTCCTCAGCAATGAAATAACAAGGTGGTAATTCACAGATCACTCTGTTCTAGGTTTTAGAATTCCACCAGAAACGGTCTATACAGAAATCCGAGCTGTGTTTGGAGTTTTTATTCACGACTAGCCATTTCTCCATCACAATTACTGTCACATGTCTGGCAGCAGATGTTTGTACTTGCAAATCATATGAGTTGTCCAAATATATACCGTATAAATATTTTCGTCACTAATATTTGGTTAAATAAAGGAATGGTCTCATTTTTCTTTATAAGAGAGAGACATGGATAGGGAATAATGACCTGACCTGCAGATTTTTAGAAGACTTGAGTGAGGTGCAAAAAGAATACAAGCTAACACCGTGTTTTGTATGGTCAGGAGGTGGAACTACTAACGCGTTCGCAGTTCCAGGCCACTTGATAAACCTTATTTCTTTTCTTTAACAGGGCTTCATATTTTGGAAAGATGCCTTTAGAAGGTGCTAAGAGAAGAGAAAAAGGTAAAAAACAGGATGTTGACTTCTACCCAGAACTGGTTGAAAAGGAAACTTACGGTTAGTTAAAAAAGTAAATAGACTAGAGAGAACTTTTCAAATGGAAACTGATCTAATCAAGAATCAGTTACGCAGACAGAAGGAATAAATGAAGAATAAATAAAGGAAATAAACAGAAAAGCCACAACAACAGATGAATTATCAGGTGAGGGAAATTCACTGAGAACGAAGGCTAGTGAAACAGGATGTACAGTTGTCAACCATGAGAGAATTATGGATGATTTCAGAAATGACACGAAGAAAATCAGGCATGCAAGCAGTCTGACAGACCAGAGTAATAATATGGAAGAGAAAATAAGACAGGTAAATGAAATGGTGAGAAATTACAAAGATGAGGTACCAACTACGTATGCTGAAGTGGTTTAAGTAAAGAATGATTTAGATACAAAGTTAGAAGAAAAAAACATAAGAAAGCGAAGGAAATCATAACACACACACACACACACACACACACACACACACACACACACACACACACACACACACACAACCCAAAACTAGTCAGGGAAGCTGTAGAGATTAACAAATCTATGGTAATCAGTTGCATGGGTGAAGAAGAAAAAAACAGAGTCTCAAGTGACAAAAGGAGATGGAAGACGTAATGAGCATACTGAAGCACGTCTCAGAGGATATCTGTGATAAAGATACAGAAGAACAGAAAAGGCTTAGGAAATATGAGAAAAGTAAGTCAAGGCCCCTGAAGGTAATCTTCGAGAGTGCAAACACTGTAAATATTAAAAAACGTCAACAAACTCATGGAAAAAGAAGAATTTTAAAAAATATGGATATAAAGATGCCTAACTCAAGAAGAATTGGGAACACTAAAGGAGAACAGGGAGAAAGCAAAAACAAAGAAGGAGGAAAGATCGCAGGAAGAGAAGAGTCCATTTTTTTTTACAAAGTAACTGGATTGCAGGTAAGAAAGTGGTACATAACCAAGAGGGAATAAAAAGAAGGAAGGTAGTAGACTCAAGCTATGGCAAGTGTATAAACAAGATGATGGAATGGTATCTAAATTATTAGAGATGAAAGACAATACCAAAGAAAAGGAACTACATATTATTTGCCTAATGGAAACGAAATTAACCCCAAGGATATCAAACGATACCCTAAACTTAAAGGAATACAATATATGGAGAAGAGACGGGAGTTTAATAAAGGAGGAGGAATTATGTTAACAAAGAAAAACCCACAAGTCAAAGAAATAGAACTAGATATACCCTCACAAGTAGAACTGGTTGCGGCAGAGATTAACACATCTGAAAGGAAAATAGTAGTGGTTAATTTAGACATGCCACCCAAAACAAACACTTAGGAAAGAGGTGAATATGAAGACCTGGCAGAGAGTACAATTCAGATTTTAAGAGCATTAGTCATAGAAAGGAGGAGAAATCTGAAAGAATTATATTAACTGGAGATTTCAATATACATATAAATTGGAATACTCTAAATGTAAGAAGCCATGAAAGATATTGGGACCAGAAGCTCCTGGATCTTGTGCAGGAGTTTTTCCTACCACAACATGTAAACGAAAACGCCAGAACAAAACGACTTGATGATCCATTAGTACTAGATCTTATATTTACCAGGCAAGAAAATGATATTGACAATATAATGTATCACCCTCCATTCGGCAAAAGAGACCATGCAGTATCAAATTGCAACTTTAGGATTGCGTATGACTTAGTTAACAGTAATGAGAGTCACAAAAATGAGCCTAAACTACAACAAGGGCAACTACTATGACCTAAAGAAGTACTTCTTAGAAACAGATTGGGAAAAAGAGCTTAGAGGACAATATTTAAATGTTATATATAGAAAATTCTGTGAATTTTATGAAACGGGACTCCAAAATTACATCCCACAGCACAGAAGAAAGAGAAATGAACATAAAGAAATGGTTTAATCTATCCATCTATCTATTGCCAGACATCATAATCCCGTAAGGGGCGGCCATTGACTTTGAGTCATTTGTTTAACGGGGAGGGGCACTAACCCTCCACCAACCCACTTGTAGACACGTAGGGAGCACGCATGGTTTGGTTATATGTTTACCCCCCAGCGTTGTAAATGGTTTCTTAGCTTACAGGAAACCATTTGGCTTGTCACTCAATATAAAGCCACCTGTAAAGGAAAGAAAGCAATAAGAAGTGACAGGAAAGATGGGAGAAATAGGGAGAGAGGAGGGCAGGCACAGAAAAAAAAAAAAAAAAAAAAAAAAAAGATAAAGGCTAAGGAAGAAGTAGGCAGCATTATATCAAGTGCGTGGATGATGGTCGCCACCACCTACCACTAAAATGGTTTAATAAAGAATGTAAAAAAGCAAAAGAGAAAAAAAGAGACGCTGTGGAATAGGTACAGATGACACAACAGTGAGAGGGCATATAACAACTATAAACAGGCAAGAAACGATTTAACAACGATAAGGAGAGATGCTCAAAGACAGTTTGAGGAAGACATCATAAATAAAAGTGATGATCAACCGATGCTATTTTATAGCTACATTCGAAGCAAAAGCAAAGTTAATGATAAAATACAGTCCGTTACGGACGTGGGGATCATCTATACACAAGAGAAAGATATTTGTGAAGCACTAGATAAAAATTTTCCATCAGTTTTTACACAAAATAATTTTGAGAGAGATGGTATGGAACATGCATGCCCACACATATTACAAGATACCTATGTTGGAGGGACAGAAGTCAAGAGTGAGAGCAGTGGAAATGAGTTACTTGAGGGGAGCCTGTGGAGTTACATGGAGAGACAGACTGACAAGAGAGGAAGTGAAGGAGCGTTGTGGTGTGGATGTCGATGTGATAGGAAGCGATAGGAGAAACACAATGAGGTGGTTTGTACACGTGGAGAGGATGGAGAATGAGAAATTGACAAGGAGAGTGTATGTGAGTGAGGTGGAGGGGGGAGATGGAGGGGGAGGCCAAGGATGAGATGAAGGGATGGAGTGGAGAGGTATATGAGAGAGGGGAGTGTGAGCTGGGAGCAGAGCAGTGAAATGCAGGGGGACAGGCGACATGGAGGCGATTTGTTTGTGGCCACCCCTTACGGGATTAAGGAGTCTGGCAATAGATAGATAGATAGAAATGAAGTACAGGAAGAGTTAAGTAAATTGGACAAAGAAAAAGCAAATGGTTCTGAAGAAATTTCAGGTTGAGTGCTACATGAATGTGCAAAAGAGTTAAGTACCCCACTATATATACTTAATATTCAAGGAATCCTTAGGTCAAGGTAAACTACATAATATCTGTAAGGAAGCAAACATTGTTTCCCTATTCAAGAAAGGGAATAGACAAAATCCACTCAACTATCAACCAGTACCACTGACCAGTGTTGTAAGATACTAGAAAAGCTGATAAGGAAAGTTTGGATAAACCATCCAGAAGACAGTATGATAACAGAAAGGCAGTTCTTTTTAGAAAAGGAAAATCATGTGCTACTAATCTATTAAAATAGCCACTATGACAGAGTTGCAGAAACATTACAGAAAAGAGAGAAGGATGGGTGGACAGTATCTATCAAGATTTCAAGAAAGCATTTGACAAAGTACCGCGCCAGAGACTTTTATGGAAACTGTACCATCAAGGAGGAATCCAGGGCAACCTGTACTGTTGGATGCAAGATTTCCCCAGAAATAGGGAAATGAGAACAATACTAAGGGGTAATCACTCATCATGAAGAGAAGTGACTAGCGGAGTTCTGCAGGGCTCAGTACTGGTACCAATTATGTTTTTAGTGTATAAATATGGCATGGACAGTAACATTAGAAATGAAAGCTATCTAAATATGTTTGCTGATGATGCAAAAATACAAAGGAGGATTACTAGCACAGACTCTTGCAAAGAGCTACAAAAAGAATTAAATAAATTTCATGAAAGGAGCAATAAAAATGGCAAAGGGAATTCAATGTGGACAAGGGTCATGTAATTAAGTTAGTAAAACTGGAAAAAGACCAGATTGGGATTAAAAGTTAGGATATTCAACTCTACATATGTCAGAAAGAGAGAAGGACCTAGGAGTGATTCTCAGTAACAGACTACCTCCGGTTGACCACATCAGTGAGTAGCTACGGAACATGTATACACTGCTTGCTAATATAAGAATAGCATTCACATACATACATAAATGAAGACATGCTGAGAAAGATAACATCATTCGTCAGACCAACCCTAGAGTATGCATCAAAAATCTGGAATCCTCATCTCAAAAAACACATAGATAAGACTGGAAAAGCACAAAGGGCAGCTGCAAGATTGTTACCAAGCTTAAGGGATCTAAGGTACAAAGAAAGACTAGAAAATTTGAGTCTATCAATACCACAGGAGAGAAGGAAAAGGGGAGACATGATTATGATATATAAATTCATCTCAGGAAAAGAGAAAATGGACATAAATGAGTGTATAACCTATGGGGAAGCATCAGCAAGAGGACAGTGCAAAAAACTACATCACATAAAAAGAGAGGTGATAAAGACTTAAGGAAATTCAGTTTCCCAAATAGGGCAATGGATCAGTGGAATGAACTGTGGGCCAAAACAATTCATAAATTTAAGATGTTCGATAAAAGTGATTTAATTCACAGGACAGTAAGAGCTTGACTCATTCTTGTTAAGATACAATTAAGTAAGAACAATTAGGTAGGTAAGAGAACACACACACACACACACACACACACACACACACACACACACACACACACACACACACACACACACACACACACACACACACACACACACACACACACACACACACACACACACACACACACACACACACACACACACACACACACACACACACACACACACACACACACACACACACACACACACACACACACACACACACACACACACACACACACACACACACACACACACACACACACACACACACACACACACACACACACACACACACACACACACACACACACACACACACACACACACACACACACACACACACACACACACACACACACACACACACACACACACACACACACACACACACACACACACACACACACACACACACACACACACACACACACACACACACACACACACACACACACACACACACACACACACACACACACACACACACACACACACACACACACACACACACACACACACACACACACACACACACACACACACACACAAAACTGTCTCTCCGCCTTGCTTACGGCGGACGATAAATATTTTCGTCTTGTCTTAACTTCTTTCTCCTGTCAGCTTACCTATCCTCTATACTCTTTGACCTAAATAAAATTACATGCTTGTGTCTTATTTAATTTCTAAATTTGCATCGTTCAGTGGCTTTTACTCTTCTATATTCACTTCCTTATTTCTACATACTGACGAGTCATACTTGAGCATGGACTTTGTAGGTTCAAATGATGGACAGCATGTTCCAAAGCTTGTTTTTTAGATTATTTTTTGACAGCAATTAGTTGTAAAAATACCCATTCAATTAACGCATTATTTATTGGGCGGCTGTATGCCTTTAGTGAACATTCTGCAAGCACTTTCATCACAGCTTCTCCCCAAGCATTCTTTTACTGCGATTGCTTTTGCCTAAAACAAGAATTCAGTCGTGTGTGTGCTGCCATCAAAAAATATTGTGCAGCCCGTAGTCGAATTCTGACGCCACTGACTCAATTTCAGTTACTTTATTCTGCTCACCTACTTCAAGTGGTAGCTATGAGAACAGAGGCCTTGCGTGACTTAGACAAATAGTTGGTGAAAGGTTCTTTACATTAATGTTTCAAACTTTTCTGGAAGACAAGCAAGAAGTTGCTTGCATATCCTGGTAAAGAATTTATGACACAGCGATCGAATGTTAAGCAAGTGTTCCCCTGATATTAAACTAGCCTTTCTTATGTTGGAGAAAAGGACAGAAAGTTCATAACCAAAGTCAACCTCTTCGGTAAGAAGAAAAATTGAAATGAAACGCATGTCAACTTCTAGTGTTCCCCTGTCAGGATACAAAATTTTTCTAAGCATTTGAAGAAGTAAACTTCCAGCTTAGTAATACGACTACAGTGATCAGCTTCTTTCTTTTGAAAAACCCAATTCAATCTTCCAAACTCACTCACGACTGGTCTGGAAATTTTCAGATATACAGTAGTTCGTTGGCATGGGCAGAGTACTCGTACATGTAGGAGAGCTCTCTTGATACTTATCAAATGAGGCAGCAGCAAACTGGACGCGAGTCTTCAGTGAGCACCACTTACCAAGGATTATTTTAACACTGCCACCTCCAGCAAGCCAACGTGTACCTGACAGACGTGCCAATTGCAGATGTTCTTTTCCATCATTAATAAGCTTATAAACGTCCAAATACCCCTCTCTTTTCAAATCAGATCTGCGAAACGAATTACAATTTCTCTCAACACATAATCAATAGGTGACGGTAATTCTTTTGATGCATGGGAACAAGCCAGATGAAGAGAATGGCGTGCATTTTACAACCAGATATGGGAATGTCCGTTTTCATTAGCAAATACGCTGACTGGTAACACCCATATGGGTCTGAAACTCCTTAAGTCCCTGTTGCAAAACAGTGGCTTAGATCAACCCCGATCTCCCAAAATATTCTCTAATATGCTGATATATACCTCTGCTGTGGTGCCGCTAACTGAAATAAGACTCAGAAATTACGAAATAATCTTGTGTTCAGCACTATAAAACCACACACACACACACACACACACACACACAAATCATTACACGTGCAATGCCCGTTGAATCATCTATGATAAGAGGAAAAGGGGAATCATTCATGTCACGGACTAGTTCTTTCATCAGTGCCGGTGATATCGCCTTTTTAGTTAGAGCAGTGCACTTTGTTCATTGCAGCCTAATGCTCCCAGAAGTTGAAAAGGATGACATATTTCTTCAAAAAGTCACACAACTGATCAGTGGAATTCACTGACGGGTGGCAATTGTTTAACACATATTTTTGACATAACCTGCATGTGCTTGAAAGAATCACCATTTTTAAAGTCTTCTGAGAGCTTTACGTTTCGTCTTATTACAGTAGTACTTTTCGCGATCATTTTTCACCTCTAATGTTTCTCAAACAGTCTCTCAACCATGAGCTCTGAAAAGCTTTTGTCCTATTTAGATCGCTTCACCGTCGTATAAACACTAAAAACGTGAGAAGAGACAGGCAGACGAGTCACACGGCATGTGAATGGCAGTAACTGGAACCTGGACGTGTCCAAGTCAGGTCCACCATGCAGTGGCGTATCCAGGATTTTTGCCAGGTGGGGCAAACACTTGGAATATTTCCCCCAAATATCTCTCACCCCAAATTTTCCTAGATTTGATACTTTATGTCATCAGAAATAATTTTACATCATTACTGTCGCATTTGTTGCAATGTCTTAAAGAAAAATTATCTTTTCCCCACATTTCACAGCTTTCTTGGAGTAACTTTAATTAAATAACTAATAATCCTTTCAGAGGAGAGTATGTAAAAACACTCAGAACATAATGTTACCAGAGGTCTCCTCTTTCATTAGAGAGCAAAAAGAAACACAAGCAATAATTTAGAAGGCACTGGAGTTTCCACAGCGAAGACATCTCCTTGTCCCTAGTATCATTGGCCATCATGGTCAGTTCGTAGATGGTATTATTATCGATATATGCCTGCTAACCTTCGTCTATTCTACCTCAAAATATTTTTTTTTTTCTTGGTACCACAGATTTCTTGTGCATTTACTGTCACACTATACTCTTAGCGCATCATTTACCTGCTGTCTTTATGTGCGTATAAGGAAGTATAGATATTTTGTCTTATAACCTACTAAATTATGACGAAATATACCACGCATCGGCATAGGACCTACCATACGAGAGACAATGGCGTCCATACTATATTTTTATTCGGAAATAAACCTTGTATTTTGATTGGCTGCTGGAAGAAAAATGGCGGAATGGATAGGTCAATGAAAACTCGAGATCTGGCCTGAGTGTCCCGAGCACACACTTTCCCACATTCGTGATAATATCGCTATTTTTCTATTTTCCTTTGCGGTTCTCTCTCTCTCTCTCTCTCTCTCTCTCTCTCTGGGAGCTCGGTAGCTCAGTGGTAGGGTGTCGGGCTCGTAATCGTGAGGTTGCGGGTTCGCGCCCCGCCCGGTGGCTGCTGTGCTGGGAGGGATAGCGCTCTCCTGTGACCCTAGCAGGGCTATATGATCTGATGAGTTTTAGCTCGGGGATTCTTCCCCCTTCTCTCTCTCTCTCTCTCTCTCTCTCTCTCTCTCTCTCTCTCTCTCCGCTTAGCATATATGTGTAAATTAAAATTCGCTGCCGCACCCACCCCCAGTCTGGTATTCTGTTTTGTAATACTGCTGTGGTGGTAGCCAATAGAAATTCTGTTTTCCATTACTTATTCTTTTAGTTTGATTCTCATTGGCTCAAGCATCAGGGCTGGTGCATACGTCAAGACTGACCTAACTAAATACATCTGAATCCTTGACTCCTCTCTTATTCCTTGACTCAATGACCACTCGACCTTCCCCGCCCAGCAGGGAATGATTTTCACATTACCTGTACTGTACTGGAATTTCCCATTAAGGAAAAGAAAGAAAAACGGCGTAAAGCTATTCATCTTGACACTTCTCACCTAGAAAAGTGGGGGGGACAAAATATACTCCGCCCCCCAAGCTCCAAAAAGTGGGGGGACACGTCCCCCTATCCCCCACTCAAACGAGGCCCCTGGCACATCTATTTATATCTGCTTACCTTGTAAAATGTAGTCTGAGATTATCAAAATGGCGTCCTGCTGTCTTCAAAAATTCTACTTGTTTCAGCTGTTTGTAACAATAATTGTGCAGTGTTTGTTTGCAACTGGCTACAGGGTGAGAGGATATGGCTGCAGGGTGAGAGCATGAGGGGACAGGAAGGCCATTTTTACACCTCTTCAGGATTCAAGTGCAAAACATCATGAGAGCTCTAATATTAACCACATAATCTAAGGTGATAGGGGAAATTGTTAAGTTAAAACTGGTCATTTTTTCTCAAAGGTTTTATAATATTTAGTCTAGTTTTCAGTTTCAAAGGAATGTAACTTGCAATACTTTGGTGATAGAAACTCCGTGTACAAACAGCTAGATAAGGAGTTTATTACAAGCTCACAGTAAAAGAGTCTGCCCGGCTAGGATGTCTTCTATCAACTGATGCAATAACGCCGTCTTCAGGCGTGGGAGAGCATGCTGACCTAGCACATTTATTGGGGGAATGTATGCATTGGGGGGGGACATATATACATCGGGGGTAGACATTTTGTGGAGGGGGTACACTACTCCCCCGGGTAGCTGAGATGGTGTCACCTGACACCAGGAGTTAAATGGTGGGTGATTATAATAGTAAGGCAGGACCTGGGAGGTTTGTACAAGGGATAAGTATGATACAGGGGCAGTAGGGGAGACATGGCCATGTTGAGGGGAGGGAATTAGAACGATATATACAGATGAGATATACAAAGATTAATAGGTACAAATCCAGTAAGGGTCGAAGGGATATATGAACATAACGGGAATTACACAATAATAGTTTGATACATGATAAACAAGGAGTAGATATGAGAGTTCTATTGTTGTTCTTCCTTCATTTTTTTTTTTTTTTTTTGGATTTTCTGTAGGACACACTGTCACTGAGTAATGCATGAAAGAAATACCATCATTTTCTAGTAGGCAGAGTGCTGTTCACAGTTTGGTTAAATGGTAGATGGCAATGGTAGTCACGGAATGTGAGGGCACTAAGTACGGGGAGTGTCTACGTCGTGTGTAGGGCGTACTATGCCTGTAGTGACTCTGATTTCCTGGAGTCGACGTTCCATTTTTCTGACACAACAATGCACTGCACAGATGATGAGTAGAAAACCTATAAAAGTGATAACCACAGGGGGAAACACAACTGTCGGATGAACCCATGAACGGCTGAAGGCCAGAGAAAATTGATCCATAATGAAATCACTGTCATTGAGGAAGGTGAGCATGCGCAAGTGAGGGGAGGTGATGGTAATGTTGGCAGATGGTAGGGTTGAAGGCATGTCGATTGGTTGAAAGATGTCATAGGAGTGTTTACGAACAGCTTGGTGATAGCGAGCGGCGTAAGTGATGACGGACTCTGATTTGACGGTACAATAGTCAGGTGCTTTGTAGAGACCACTAGCGGGGACGGAGCGAACGGAAGAACCAGGACACATGATTGTGACAGAGATGGGAACAGCAAAGAAGAAATACTGGACATGGTTGAGATGAGCATGGTGGACCGGGAGGTCAGGAGCCGGGACAAAAGAACAGGCCAAGTAGATGGAATGGTTACGAACTAAAGCAGACTCACAGGGTGTAGCACTGCTAGGGAAGATAGCGAAAAGGTGGGCAGCACAGAGACGAGAGGTCGGAGTAAGGGAGGAACATTGCTGGAGGTCTGTGGAAGAAAGGAAGGCAACGGAAAGATGATCATGGGAGAGGAGGAAATATTCTGAAGGAACAGATACCTGTAACAAGGAGTTGTTGAGGCGGAAAGGGAAGGGAATGATGTGGAAAAGGTTAAAGGTTATGGCAGAACGGAGAGGAATATGGACGAAGACGTATGTAGTGAGAAGAGTGGCTTCGAGAACAGGATAATAATATTCAAGGGATGAGTAAGGGAGGACTGGGGAGAGACAGAAGGTGGAGTGAGCCCATTCCAGGACAGAACGGAGAGCTGAGACAGGTACTAAGTCGGCAGTGACACGTCCATTGATAGCATCGACCAGGATACGAACCAAGGTAGAGACCTGAGACAGGAGAGAGTCAACGGCCAGTTGGAGATTATCCATGTTGAGTTTGAGGGAGAAGAAGAAAATGTGTCAATGAGCTCAGTGAATCTGTTACTTAAGCATTGCAACTGCCAGGAGAGTGGGAGGAAAAGGTTATAGAGATACTCATTCGGGTTGTGTGTCCCCATGAGGGCCGTGAGATGGTTCCTGATTCCGTGGAGCTGGTGCGCGTAGACAGGTAGGGCAATGGCTACGTCGGCCAGGGGCGCAAGATCGTAGAGCAAAGAGGCGATGTCGTCGATAAGCATTACCTCGCCTCCCGAGCTGACCAAGGCCCCGGGACGTACTCCACCATCGTCCTGACCTGACCCAGACCCCAGGAGGGTCAGCACTGCCAGCAGGGAGATCGCTAACATCGTACCTAGAAAATCAGGGTAGAGTTAATGGGGGAGGTCGTGAAGAGGTTGATGGGCAGAGCGCAGTTTGGACCGATATTGATTGGTTGATGAATGAGCAGGTGGAGATGGAGATGAAGGAGACTGAGGGATAGGTGGAGACAAGGTAGACTGAAGGATGGGAGGAGGGGAAGAGGGGGCAGGAGATTGTATAAGTGACTCTTCCAACACGAGGCCATGGGGTGCTCGCTTTAAGTCATCGACGTGGACCCATCTGGTGTCCTTAGTGGACAGGTCCTGGAGGTGAAATTTGTTGCCTTGTTGAGTGAGGACGCGGTAGGGCCCTGTAAATTTGTCATCCAACTTAGAGGAACGCGTATGGGAATGAGCAAAGACAAGATCGCCTACACTGATAGTGATAGGAGAGGCGGACTTATGTTGGCACTGCAGCATGTCCTCCTGAGAGAAAGCCAAAGTGGATTGGACATACTGGTGGATTGTCTGGAAGTTGACCAATTTTAGTTTAACATAATCATCCATGTTGTAGATGGGTTCTGGCTTTGAGGATAAGAGAGAGTATGGGAGGTCCTTGTCAAAACCAAAGAGGACGAAGAAGGGAGATTCAGCAATGGATGCATTGATGGAGCTATTGATGGAGGATGCCACTTGGGGAATCCAGTCATCCCAGGACGAACTATGGGAGCCTAGATGTCTGAGGCACTCTAAGATTTTTCGGTTGTGGCGTTCTCCAAGGCCATTGGAAGCCGGATGGTTAGGCACGACATTGCACTTACTGATATGAAAGTGACGACAGATCTCATCGAGAAGGCTATTGTTGAACTCTGTACCATTATCAGTAAGAATGGTATGAGGGGTACTGAACAGGCAAATTACGTGATCGACAAGGGCACGTGCAACGCTCTTCGCGGTCTTGTCGGAAAGGGGTACGAGGACACAGTAGCGGGAGAAGTGGTCGACCGCTACGAACAAGTACTCGGTGCCAGATTCTGTGAGAGGTAGTTTTAAGAGATCGATTGAGACAGTTTCCCATGGTCGTGACGGGATTGGGTATTGTAAGAGAGGTGCTGGTAAGCCGGTTGATCCTTTGTGGCGGTGGCAGGAGAGGCAAGAGTCACAGCGGGCATTGATATCGCGGCGCATGGTTGGCCAATAGTATTTGAGACGTGCTTCGCGCAAGCATCGGTCTTTACCAGGATGGGAAGCTTGAGGAGTATTATGAACAATATGAAGAACCTTTGTTGTCAGGGCAGTGGGGACAACAAGTTGGCGTACTTCACGATTGGGCATATCTTTGCCTGTTAGCAGTGTTTTCCTGTACAAGAGATCATCATCTAGCATGAACTCATCTAGTGATACTGGCAGAGTAGGTAAGGTCGAGGCATCGCCAGATTCTAGGAAATAAATGACTTTGGACCACATGGGGTCTTGGCGTTGAAAGTTTCGAACAACGTCTGACGTTAGTGTACTGTTTTCAGTTACTTCAGGCTGCAGTGATGTTATAGCTGCTGCTACATGACGTGAGAGTGCGTCTGCGACTACATTCAACTTGCCTGGTACATATTGAAAAGTGGGATTAAAGTCCTGGATGATGACAGACCATAAAGCTAACCTACCTGTTAGGTTGCGATTCTTGAACATATCACATAGTGGAAGGTGGTCTGTTTGGATATGCACTGGATAACCATAGACGATATCTCTGAAATGTTTCAAGGACCAGATTACCGCAAGTGCTTCGAGATCTGTGACACTGTAGTTACGTTCAGCGGTTGTAAGGGTGCGACTAGCATACGCTATTACGCGCTTCCTTGATGCTTCATCGAGTTGCATCAAAACGGCACCAAGTCCAGTGCCTGAGGCGTCTGTGCAGAGAAGGAAGGGTGTGGTATAATCAGGGAATGCTAGAATAGGGGCATTTACAAGAGCTGTCTTTAGCTTTTGGAAAGCCTGGGACTGGTCGTTAGTCCAAACAAAGGGCACATTCTGCTTGAGTAAGTGGGTCAGAGGAGCGACGATCTGCGCGTAATTCCTGATATAGCGACGATAATAGCCACTGAGGCCCAGGAAACTTCGTACAGCTTCGGTAGTGGTAGGTTCTGGGAAGGTAATGGTCGCCTTAGTTTTATCCTCATTAGTATGAATGCCTTGTGCATCTACGACATGGCCTAGGAATTTGATTTTCTTTCGCAGGAAGTCACATTTACTGAGATTGATTTTCAGGCCTGCGAGCTGGAGGCATTCAAAGACTTGCTGGAGTTTGGTAAAATGATCAGGGATGGATTTACTCACAACAATGATATCATCTAGGTAAGCAAAAAGAGAGTGTCCCATCATACCGCTGAAGACTGAATGGATAAGTCGCTTGAACACGGAAGGAGCATTTCTCAGACCAAAAGGGAGTCTCTTAAACTGAAAATGTCCGGAAGGGGTGCTAAAGGCTGTAACTGGGCGAGAGGACTCTTCCATTTCGACCTGCCAGTACCCGCTGAAGAGGTCTAAAGATGAAAAGACTACGTTATTGTCACCAAGGGATTCTAGCAAATCAGTGAGGACAGGTAGCGGGAAACGGTCTGGAACGGTGACAGAATTGACCTTACGATGGTCGACTACTGGTCTAAGGTTGCCGTCCTTCTTTGGTACTAAGAAAAGTGGGCTATTCCATGGACTGACGGAGGGTTCAATAATGTCCTGGTCTAACATGTCCTGTACCATTTGATCTGTTTGCTTTCTCTGGCTATGAGGCAATCGATACGCTGGTATGTAAATCGGCTGAGTTCCTGGTAGTAGTTCAATCGTATGTTTGACAAGGTCTGTTCTACCCATCAGTTCACCGGGTAAGGCAACCACGTTTCTGTACGAGGTCAGAAGGTCGAGGAGTTGAGGTGTATTTTCTGGGAAATCTGTGCAAGTGAGATGGGAGTGCATATCGGGTGAATGCGTCGGCGCAGATCCCGTAGAGTTAATAGTACATACACCGATTGGCATATCATCAGTCTGAATAGTAGGAATTGAGGAATCCTGGCACACCTTTACGGCCGCTGGGTATACTAGGAAGTCTCCAATCTTTACACCACTTTTAAGTTTTAGTGGAGCATTTGTGACATTGAGCAAGTAGAGGTAGCATAAACTGTCCTCTAAGACTGTACACCACGCTGACTCATAAGTCAAGCCATTCACACAACACGTCTCAGGTAGGGTTAGTACATCCACTCCTTCTTTCGCACCGGCAACACAAACAGAGACTTTGGTGAACTAATGCGGTAACAAAATTGTGCACGTATTCGTTACTGCACGTTTCGTCTCTGCGTGTTGGAGAAGATCATTCAGACTGTGTGAGGTAGGTAACTGAGACATGTCTGAGTCAGCGACAGTGTTGTCGGGAGAGGAGGTAAGAGCCATGTTCGAGGGCTGAGATGATGTACCAGGAGACATTGAGGAATTTATGTCCTTCCTCGCAGTCAGTAGAGGAATGATCTCTGTATTCTCAGATGACGAGAGTGGTGGTTTGGGCTGGGTTGGACTTTTTATAGTGATAGGGACAGAGGTAAATGAAGGACTGATTTGATCGTAAGAACAGGACGGGGACATTCCATAGTGTAAACCGGGAATCCAGAAATGTCTATACTACCACAAGCAGGTAATAATGCAATGGAATGTTGTGCCATGGTGGAGAAACCAATAAGGGCATCTGCAGGATACTGCAAGTTATTAGTGACATGAAATTCAATGAGGATAGGGGGCAAATCGCTGTGGAGTTTGACTTCAAGGGTGACTCTTCCCTTAACCTTAAACTCTGAGCCGTTAACACCACATAGGAGAATGTCTGGTGGTTCTAGGAAACTGACGTGGCTGTGATGGCGATGAATAATTTGTAAGGAATTTTCGGAGATGAGATTTACTATAGATCCTGTGTCCAAGAAGAATGACGTTGGTATGTCATGACTGCTTCTGAGAATGACTAAACCTGAGGATGTTATGGGACCTACATGGTGGATGGGGAGTTGGGTTTCTGGTTCTACGTGATATTGGTCCGATACGGGCGCGGCGCTTCCCCCGACTGTGGGCGGTTGGGGTAACGACATTCCTCAGTGGTGTGAGTCGTGCTTGATTTGTGGTATTTGCAGTGTGGACGACGTGAGCGGGAAGGCGTACGCTGTCTGGTTTGGGAGTGAGGACGTCTGTATGTACGGTCGCAACTGGATGCTCGATGTCCAGGATGACCACAGTACCAGCAAAGAATCGAAGATCGTCTGTCCCGTCAGGCGCTAGATTGATCACGGCCTGCTGTTGAGAGCGATGTGTGGCCGGTCTGCCGCGTGTGGTGGGACAGGAGCGAGATTGGTCTGGGGCAGTGGAGATGTGACAGACTGAGGAGGCCAAGGGTTGGGTGGTGCCCTGACGCGTGTAGTTCGAACCTGTTCTTTCATGAATGGCTTTAGTGATCTGAATAATTTTATCTCCTGGTCTGAAACCGATTTCCAAGGCTATCTCTCGCTGTTTAGGAGTAAGCCAGTGAAGGAATCTCAGGTAACCAATTAAGTCAGCAAAGTTGGTGAGTGAAAGCATTGGAATGCCATTCTTGTCTTCTAACCATTTCGTGCCTACCAGTAATTGGAGCATCTCGCTACTAGTTGCTTTCATGGCGGCGGCAGCTTCGCAGAGCTTGGCATATTGCGCTGGGACGCACAAGTCCTCATCTAGTTGGTTTAGGAGATTAATGAATCTCATGAGAGACGCGGTATTTGAATGCTGGCAACAAAGGCTGATGAGTTCCGTACGAAAATCAGCAAAGGTAGGAATGCTATCGAAATGTCCTGCACGGATCGCAGATCCGATGTCCGATTTACCGTGGTGCAAGCGACCGAGGAGGTAGGCTACTTTGAGCGATTCCTCGGTTATTTGTCTATTGTGTATTTCTGTGTCGACTTCTCTGAGGAAATCATAGACAGACCAAGCTGGGTCCTGGCCGGTAAATTTGGGATGATTGGCATCGTCGAGATAGATGGACTGTGGAGGGTTGGCCATGGCTGTAAGTGTAGAAGTGGCGGCAGGAGAGGTGTGGGAGAGAGAGAAGGTAGTGGCAGTTAAGGGCGAGCAAGACGGGGTATGAAGGGAGGCAGGAGAGGGAACGACAGGGGAAGGAGTAGAGGAAGAAGAAGGGAGTGTAGAGGCAGGAGTAGAGGAGGAGGTATCTGGATTTACGAGGGTAGGACTGGTAGTAAGTGATTCTGCCGGAAGTGAAACGGGAGTCTCAGGTACAGGGCGGTGGTACTCTTTGCCACTTCGTAAATGAGTGATTGTGTTAGAGTCGGCAGACGGGGTATGAGCATGTGATGTTACCGGGTCGAGAGGGCTGGTGGTAAGCGGTTGACGTAGAAAGTATGACATTTAATGCGGCAATGGAAGATGAAAGGATGAAGATGGATACGTAGGTGGAAATGTATAAATAACAATGAGAGAATGGAATACACTAGGTGTGAAAATGAATGAAGGTGCGGGCATGGATGGTGTAAAGAAAATGCGAAGGATGAGATAGATAATAAATAATGGAGGTGAAGATGAAAACGGGGTAATGGAAATGAGATGGAATATTTACAATAACCAATCTGTAGAGAAAATCGAGGATAATCTCTATAGAGAGGAAAGATATACTATAGTTACACAGTAGAAACGGGAGTGTCGAGAGGTATGACGGGCAGGGTGGTTGGGCGTAGCTGGGCTGGGGCGGGGTGGGGCGGGGCTGGGCTGCGGGGTAGAGACAGCTGGGCGGAGAGGAGAGGAGACGCCGTGATGAATCACCGGCAGGGAGTGGCAGTCTTAGGAGGCTCCGTAATGCAGACCAGATGCGGGCGACGGTGGAGGCCGGTGGTGGGTGGTGAGGCAGATGTCGGCGCAAGGCAGGTGTAGAGCTGGTGAATTGCAATTGCAGAGAATGGTGGTGGGCAGACAGCGGGCAGACAGTGATAAGTGGCACCGTGGGGGCAGGAGTTATGATGAGTCCGGAACAGGTGCTGGGAACAGGTGCAACAGGTGCGTAGGTCGGCGACGGTGACACTTGCGGTCAGGAACAAGGCGAATGGGTGCAGTTGTTTGAGAGGTGACCACTGGCGAGAAAAATGGTACACTCGAAAAGCACAGCCAAGGTATAGAGGCACATAGGAAGGGGCGAGGCTGGCAGATAAGAGACGTCGTGTATCTTGTTGTATCACTAAAAATCCAAGGAGGCGGTCAGAATGTGATGGTTCGAAACACCGCTGCCACCAAATGTAACTTGCAATACTTTGGTGATAGAAACTCCGTGTACAAACAGCTAGATTAGGAGTTTATTACAAGCTCACAGTAAAACAGTCTGCCCGGCTAGGATGTCTGCTATCAACTGATGCAATAACGCCGTCTTCAGGCGTGGGAGAGCATGCTGACCTAGCAAATTTAGTGGGGGCATGTATGCATTGGAGGGGGACATATATACATCGGGGGTAGACATATTGTGGAGGGGGTACAGGAAATTCTATCTATCTGTCTATTGCGAGACGCCTCAATCCCGTTTGGGGTGGCCACAAACAAATCGCCTCCACGTCGCCATGTCCCCCGCCATCTCACTGCCCTGCTCCCAACTCACACCCCCCTCTCTCATATACTGTACCTCTCCACCCCATCCATCCATCTCATCCTCAGCCTCCCCCTCCCTCTTCCTCCCTCCACCTCAGTCACATACACTCTCTTCGTCAGTCTCTCACCCTCCGTCCTCTCCACATGGCCAAACCACCTCAGTGTGTTCCTCATAACGCTTCCTATCACATCCACATCCACACCACAACGCTCCTTTATATCCTCATTCGTCAGCCTGTCTCTCCATGTGACTCCACAGGCTCCTCTTAAATAACTCATTTCCACTGCTCTCACTCTTGACTTGTGTCCTTCCAACAACGTCCAAGCTTCACTTCCATAAGTTAGAGCTGGTATCACAATACTGTCATGTAGTAACTTTTTCACTTCCATGCTCACTTCCCTGTTTCTTATCACTGCTTTCAAAGAACCAGCAACCTTTCTTCCCTGCTGTACCCCTTCAAGCACTTCACCCTCCAAACCTCCATCCTTACTCATCACACTACCCAAGTACTTAAACGTTCTCACATTTTCCAATTCCTCACCATCCAACCTCGCTGTACATTCACTGACTTCACCTCTCTCAAAGACCATCACTTTACTCTTCCCTACATTCACTTTTAGATTCCGTTTCTTACACTCTCTCCCAAACTCATCCACCAAGCCTTGCAGCTCCCCTTCGTCTTCACTCAACAACACAGTATCATCTGCAAACAACAGTACAGGGAGTTTCCAAACACTATCCTCTCTCACCAGGGCCACTCCAACATCCACTACCCTACCTTGTACCTCTTTTATTACCCCATCCATGTACAGATTGAACAACCATGGAGACATGACACATCCCTGTTTCAACCCAACTTTCAAAGAGAAAAGTCACTTAGTTCACCATCCACATGCACTGCAGCCTTAGCACCGTCATACATACTCTTCACAGCATTCAACAACTTCCCATCTACTCCATATATTCTTAATATTTTCCACAATCCTTGTCTATCCACCCTGTCATATGCTTTCACCAAATCCATGAAAGCCACATACAACTTCTTTCCCTTCTCTAGAAACTTTTCCACTAAAGATCTAAGAATCAATATCTAATCTACAGAACCTCTTCCCTTCCTAAAGCCTCCCTGTTCTTCTCCAACTAATTCCTCTATTCTTTCTCTCTGTCAATAAGTATCCTCCCATACACTTTTCCTATTATGCTAAGAAGACAAATGCCCCTACGATTACCACACACTTCTTTTTCCCCTTTTCCTTTGTACAAGGGAATAATCATACCTGACTTCCAATCCTCCGGGACTCTACCTTCCTCCCAGGCCAATCTGCACATCTTCCACATCCATTCTACTACTATCTCTCCACCATGCTTCAGCATTTCACCACATACTCCATCAATTCCTGGGGATTTCCCCAATTTAACTTTCTTCATTGCTTCCACAACTTCTATCCTACTGATTTCTTCCTGTCCTCACCTCCCTCCATCTCCCAGCCATTCCCCAGCCACTTATACTTGCATTACTTCCACCCTCTATGTTCAACAATTCCTTAAAGTGTTCTCTCCATCTGCTCATTTTTTCTCTCTTCTCCACTAGTAATCTACATTTTTATCTTTCACTCTCCTGCTAACTTCACTTCCACCCTGTCTTACTCTCTTCACCTCTTTCCAGAACATTTTCTTACAGTCCCTCCACTTTACACTCAAATTCCTTCCAAATTCCTCATCCACTCTCTTCTTACTCTCTCTTACTAGTCTTTTCACCTCTCTCTTTCTTTCTACATATAACTCTCTCTTCCGCCTCTCAACTTCTTCCACGCCCCTATTTCTCATCCATTCATTGTATGCTTTCTTCTTTTGTGCCACAGCCTGTCTCACCTCTTCAGTCCACCACGCTGTTCCTTGCATCCCCCTCCGTCTTCTCTTCCTCCCACACACCACATCATATGCTGCATATATTTCTTCTGTAAATATCCTGCACACACCTTCCACGTCCCCCATCTGCTCCAATTCATATTTGCCCAATCGTTCCTCCACTTCTCTCTTATACTCTGCCTTTTTCTCATCCTCTTGTAACCTTTCCACTCTCCTTGCAACTACTCCTTCCTCTCGTCTTGTTCCCATATAAATATTTTTGGAAACAGATAATGTTGTTTAATATACTAGTGGTAATATTAGGAAAACTGTATTGTTATACAAGAACTATGCCAAAAATCCCTTTCAGCATTTCCCCAAAATTTTCCAAAGGGGTCAATCTGCCCCCCCTGCTCCCCCAGTGGCTACGTATATCCCATCATGAACAAGACAAAGTTGCCAGCTAATGCCACAATCAGAATTTGATTCTCATGAGTAAGAGTTTCTTAATAGTAATAATAATAATAATAATAATAATAATAATGATGATGATTATGTATTATTATTATTATTATTATTATTATTGTTGTTGTTGTTGTTGTTGTTGTTTATACAGTATGAAAGTAGCACAGTTTTCTAATTTAAAACATCCAAATATACTGTATTTCGAAGTTGCCCCAAAAGTAACAAGTAGCGTATTTCATGTCTTGGTAGCGTAGAGCCATAAAGAGTAGCTAGATCAGCTACTTTTCGCCCAATCTGGCACCCTGGACGTTATGAAGCATTGGCTAACCACGTGTGAAAGAAATGAGAGAATTATGGCAAACCTCTGCTAGAACCAACCAGAACTACCGAGCTGCCAGGTAGTGAAAAACTGGTCAATTTTCGGTAGTCACATCACCCAATATCGAAACAAAACAAAAATTTTTTAGTTGACTTTGGAGTGATTTGAATGAATCTAAGCTGCATTTTTATCCAGAAATCACTCGTTTTGGGGATTAGGCCTACCCAGTGCAAAAAATACTTACTTTTGGGTAGGCATGGCAGAATCGGTAGAGACGAGGCCTGCAGTCCTAATGGACCCAGGTTCAAATCCCGACTGAGGCAGGGAACAGTTTAAGGATTTGAATTTCTTAAAACGCAGACTTTTCTGATCTACCAGATGACCCGCCGACATGTCAAAAAAGTACCCCCGCTAATACCAGTACATCAGTCCTGTATGCGACAGCCCTAGCATTTATTCAATATCGATGATGGTGTTAGCGCCGAAGTGGTGACATGTGGAGATGTAGGAGGATTACTGGGCCCCAAGGAGGACTACTGAGACTTGGGAATAGGCCCTGAAGCCTTTACCCAGAGTCGAACACGTAAAAAAAAAAAAAAAGAAGTTAAGGAAACGACCAGGTCGCCCGCAGCAATGCTTACCGACGATCTCCGACTGGCCGCGTTGTTTACCAACCATCGCTCCGGGTAGACGCGTCAGTGTTTCCCATATCAAAACTTATTGATTTAACCAAACCAGACCTAATCCAACCTAACTTCACTTGGGTTTGACAGCCAGCTTTGAAATTAAAAACTAGGCGCTGGGAACGGTAAATATGGCCGGGTACTGGCAGACATTGACGGAGATCCGGGGTAGTTAAATATAGGATTTACATTAAATAAAAATTTCCAAAAACAAGTTTATAGTGGAATATATTCAAAATAACGAGGTCTTCAGCGAGGTTGTGTCAGTTTTCCTGGATCGAGGGATGTGAATACCGAAAATTGACCGATAAACTTTTCATTTCACTTAGTTTTATTTCACACGATAGTGTTTGAGAATTTACTTTTTCTTAGGTTTTCTCGCTATTTTTTCATTACGATTTATTTATTATTTTTTTCATCATTTGTTGAACTTCTTCTAAATTCTTGCATCATCCTTCAGTACTTAATTCTTTATGAAGAATTACTTTCGAGGAACCAGTTCCTTAGCTCAGGAATCGGTTCCACACTCTCGTTGGAGGAACCGTTGGAACCGGTTCCAGAACCGGTTCCTCCCCACCCTTGTTTCCTCAGTCACACGGTGCGCAAGGGAAGAGAAGGGTTAATTGTACCACAGTATCAAAGGACTCTTAGCTGAACAAACAGTAACCTATCAGTACGTTCGAGTCAAAGCTGTCAGTCTTCCAACAGTAGCCTACCGCACTTCAGTAACATAAACGTTTTCATCACTCAATATATTTTTCTAGTATCCAAAGTACTACTGCTGCCAGGAGTTGTTAGCCACCCTCGTCCAGCCAACCGGTGTATGTGGCAGAGTCGCATTCACGAGCACAGAAGTTGCCTTCGATGCATTTCTGTCGAAAAATATCCCTTCAGCTTTGGGCTTGTACTAATGTATAAAGCAACAGTAATATTTACTCTGAAGGTTTGACTCTGATAACACGAATATATCGCATTTATTATTTAGTAACTTTTTTTTTTTCATACAATACCATGCAAGTGACTTAAATATGTTTCTTTGATTTCACTCCACGACTTCCTGTACTGTAGATATGAAGCAGCGAACACAAAGAGTGAACAAGTTCGAAGCATTGATTTGTTACAGAGAGAGAGAGAGAGAGAGAGAGAGAGAGAGAGAGAGAGAGAGCGCGCGCGTGTATGGTGAGCGCCTGTGAATTTTAGAGAAGTGAGGTGGAGGCAGACTGGCACAGGGAAATGCAAGGGATGAGAAGCCCTGGATTCCTGTGCTCCAATGAAAACAGGCCACGGTATGAATATCTCTTCCCTTAGTCACTAGAACTTGCTTTGCTTTGTGATAAGGAGTCTTAAAAAAAAAAAAAAAAAAAAAAGGATTGCTATCGGAGGAATAATGAATTAGGAGATAAATGCTGTTGATTTAACAAAAAGCTATGCTTAAGAAAGTAATTTGCCTCTCTGTCCAGAAAGGGATATCCAGGCTAATAAGAAAAATACTCATGAGTTTACCAGAAATCTCCAGGTGCCAACCACCAGAGAAAAAAAAAATGCGAACATTAGGCATTTAACAGGAGTTACGCGGCCTGGTTAATAATTTGACAAAGTCAACTGGCGTTACCCAGAATAAACCCATCTTTCATTTTGTCCGACGAGACGTTATCCTGGGATAATTAAACTCCTTCGTCATCAGCTAGAGGTAAAATTTCCTGTTTAGCTCGAGCACGTTATTTACTCGTATCGCATAATCCTGTTTATGTAGCGGAACGAAGCCCATTATCTACGGCCTGGCAGCCTCCCTGTAAAGAGTACTGTTTTCTACCGACAGAGTTAAGCGGTGAGACTCAGCTTTCGTTTAAGGAAATTCACCCCGCCTCTGTGTGTGTGTGTGTGTGTGTGTGTGTGTGTAGAATTGCCAGTCATCCGACTTCTGGAGCATGGAATGATGGTTGGTAGGTTGGTGACTGGGTGGGTGGATTGGGTGGGCGAGAAGGAGGGAAAGGGTTGTTGGGATGGTTAAGTGGGGTGGAATGGGGTTCGTGCATTATGTGGGATGGGTGGTGAGGCTACCTGTTGGACAAGGCAAAAGACGGGTTAATGTCCTACTTTTGAGATATACTATACTGAAGGTTGTGAGTATGTGCGTTGATGGGTGGGTGTGTAGGTGGATGGACGGATTGTGGGAAAACTGACCTCTGGGATTAGGTCACTTGAGTGAATACGTCCGAGTTGGGAATAGATCAGTGTGTGGAAAATCGGTCCACAGAGGATATTACTCTGGAATCAAGCTGAAGTAGGTATATATACCCAGTGGGTTACAAAAGGTCCATCGTGCAATAAGTCTGTTGGTAAAGAGGTCTGTGTTTCAACTGCACGCATCAGTGGGTGATATAACCACGTCCGATAACATGTTTATTGTGAAAATAGGTTCATTGTGAAAAATATGTCCATGGGTATCCGTCCATATAGGAAACCTGGATCCATGGAGAGATTCAAGGTCGACGGAAAAATTGGTCCGTGGGGAGAAAATACATCAATGGGGAAAATTAGTTCATGGGTAAATAGGTTCACCTAGAAAAGTAGGCGTCTAAAAAAAAAAAAAGTCATTAAGGATAATAGGTCCATGGGGGATTTTGTTCCGAGTGATGAAAACGCTCGTTCATAATAATATTCATGGGATGAAAATAGGTCCATAGGGGCATACACGTACTGTAAACATACATCGAGATATTTAAAATGAATGGGACTTAAAATATCCAACTTTTAACAGCGACCGTTCCCTGGAATTAGGCTTACCACTGCACACCTTGGGCCAAACAACCATTAGCCAGACCCTATTACCACTTCGTCATCCAGTTATTAAATTTCATAATTTACCTTCACTTAGTCATCTAGGCATAGAAAGCCAACCGAAACGAAAGGAAAAATCCCTGATTAACTGTGTTTAGCACTTCATTTCTCCACCTCTCCACATGTGGAGGTGTATGATATGTAGGAGGACTACTGGGCCTAGGGAGCAGGTTGTGAAGCCTATGCTCAGAGTCGAGCACATAAAGAAAAAAAAAAAGAACTAAACTTCACAGGCACCCACAAGTTCCACAACTCTCTCTCTCTCTCTCTCTCTCTCTCTCTCTCTCTCTCTCTCTCTCTCTCTCTCTCTCTCTCTCTCTCTCTCTCTCTCTCTCTGTCCCTTGTAACAAATCAGTGCTTCGAACCTGTTCACTCTTTGTGTTAACTGCTTCAAATCTACAGTACAGGAAGTCGTGGAGTGAAATCAAAGAAACATATTTAAGCCACTTGCATAGTAATGTATGAGAAAAAATTGTTACTAAATAATAAATACGATATATTCGTGTTATCAGAGTCAAACCTTCAAAGTACATATTACTATTACTTCATCCATTAATACAAGGCCAAAGCTGAAGGGATATTTTTCGACAGAAATGCATCGAAGGCAACTTCTGTGCTCGTGAATGCGAACCTGCCACATACACCGGTTGGCTGGACGAGGGTGGCTAACAACTCCTGGCCGCAATAGTACATATGCTTTATCAGAAATCTATATTTCATTCATAGAAGTATGAGTAAAGGGAGATACTCGTAACATTATAACAGGCTATTTAAAAATCCCCCTTCCCATATAGTGGAGTTAGATCGAAGTGGTTTGAAATTTGCTTCAGCTTGGATACTTTCATGTCGTATCGGTAATGAACAACTATTAATGACAATCACAAAAGACCTGTAAGATTATTTAATTCACATATGGCAGATAAGGTGATTGGTGACGTGGTAATACAGAAATAATGAATTGCGAATCTAAAGAGTCTTTGCACCCCCAACAAAGAATTCGAACTTACCAGTACTGCATTATTCGTGGAATCATGGATTTTTTGGTAATTCTTTACGAAACGGGGGCGGCGATTCCACCTATAGTATAACAATCTCACGATCTCAAGATAGGCAATTTTGGAACATATGCAACACAGGTATTGTGACTACAAGAAGTGACTGGAAAAGAAAAATTATACCTATTCTGGGGTAGTTAACTTGTTCCGTACTGGAGCCTTTGTCAGGCTGTGTGCCCGCAATGCCGACGATGTGGGAGGCAAAATGACCAAGAATGCCGCCTTTTTTATATTTTTTTCCATGAATTGACTTGAAAAGTGGTTAAAATAAGGCTAGTGATAGTAACAGTGCTCACCTCGGCTGTTTTCTGTCCGATAACAATTGGCGGCCAATCCCGTAGACTTCATCATCTCCCACCCCCCTCCCCGCCCCAGGTTTGCGTCAGATGACTACTTTCAGATACCGTCAGCGGCGGATGTGCATAGATAGTCCATTCTGATATGCAGTGAGTGAATGCATGGAGTACTTGTAGTATGGAAAACCTGGTTTAAGTAATGTGGCCACAGTAGAATCTATGGTGCCGGGAAATTGGGGCTCGTGTTATTTTTACGTATTTTCACATTCACTTTTTTGTACCTTATTGGAATAAGACACCATAAACGCCCGCGTAAGGCACAATATACATTAATGCTGCACATAGTCAGATTACTTGCAGTAAATGACACATTTTTTGCAATATTATCCCTACGGTACTTGATTTCATTATTTACTATGTACTCACGCCTACCGATATTACTATACACTATTTACATTCACACACACACACACTTTCCCTGTTCTTTTGTTCAATAATGCTCTCTTGTATGGTACTCGATGAAGCAGGGTTCCGTACACAGCCCGACATCGCTGTCTTTGCATTTGTACAGTGTCGTTTTTTTGTTCTGAGGCCGTCTTGTGGTAGTCGCACAATCTGTACATCGCAGCTGACTTTTTTTGCTGTACTAGGTATAGTGGTACAGAAATGCCTGGCGTGAAGACATGTGAGGGCTGGAACAGCGGGCATGCGAGGTACTGCAACATAGGGTCTTTCTTCTGCATGGTAATCCACGATCTCATGGACGACCTTGAATGCAAAATCTTGCAGGGTTTCCTTCCTCCCCGTGAAGAACTGGTAGAGTGTGTGGGAGCTGAAGATGGTGAGGTCAGTGAGGTGGAAGAACAATTTCTAAAACCACACCATCGTCTTCCTAGCACACCCTGTGGTGATGACTGAATCAGATTGATCCACTTGGCCCATGTTGATGTTGTAGTCCTCCACCGGCTCGGGTTTCCAGATTTTCCTCCGTCATCCGTCACGGCAGTCAATGCTTTTTGTCGCGTGGACGAGAGGCCTGCTCACCGTAAACAAAAGAAACATCTCTCGCCTGTCACGCCAAGCTGTCACAATTATATTATGGACCTCGTAAAACCTGATATCCTTTTCTTGAAGTTGTCTGATGTATGGCACGTGCTTCCACATTTTCTGCACCGTTCCTGTCAGTCTGATTTGTTTCTGTGACAGCAAAAGGGCAAACATAGGACTGTTGTCTGTGTTCAAAACTTACCCACAACGCAGGTATATCTCCAGCATGGTGAAAACAACAGGTCCAGACACTTCAAGGGCTCGGTCAGCAATGATTCAGTGTGCTTACTGGTGTACAGAATGATGTCTTGAATGTACCTGTTCTTACAATCACACATTCCGAACATCCTGAATCCAAAACGGTGACGTTTTGATGGTATATACTGTCTGAAGCTGCTTTTTCCATGTCACAGAGACAAACTCTTATTAATCACCGGGTTCTTGAATGGACTGAAAGAGGTAAAGCTATTCGTATGCATGATGCTGTCAAACACTAAATGTATTCTTCGCATCACATCACCTCGTATCCTGGCTCGCATATGAAGGTCAATGAAATACAGGTTGCTCAGGATTGCCTGGAATCAGCTCCTTGACATGACTTTTCCAAAGATGGGGGTAAACAACGGAGGGTTGGTGGACCAATAGTACTGTATACCAGTTTTATCTTTTTTTTTTATCTCCACCAGCACCACAATCAAAAAAAAAAAAAAGGACAGAGGATCCCAGTCAAAAATACATGAATCGTTTGTAGCAACTTTCCCAATGGCACGGAAAGCCTGATAAGCATTGGTAAATTTTACAACGTCTGTCACAAGACCGAG
This sequence comes from Coenobita brevimanus, assembly GCF_032717465.1. Taxonomy (NCBI): domain Eukaryota; kingdom Metazoa; phylum Arthropoda; class Malacostraca; order Decapoda; family Coenobitidae; genus Coenobita; species Coenobita brevimanus. The sequence goes on from NC_137062.1 coordinate 30,413,376, forward strand.
TAGCATGAAGTTATAAAAAAAAAAAATCCTTCCTCCGTGACTCCCTTGTAAGTGATGCCACTAAGCAACCTGCATTTCCACCACCAGTAAATGGATGGAGTTTGGGAGTGGAGGAACTCCCATCCTTCCACTCCCAGGTCTCATACTCACTGTATTCATCATCAGGCAGCGGGGGGTAGGGGCAAGGGCTGATGAAGCAGGGGCAGGTGTAGCAGGGAGCGGTGTGGATGGCAGTGGTGTGACGGTGGGGGTAACGGCGGTCACAGTCCCGGGCTAACCCCTGTCCTGAGGCCGACATGTACCATGGGACTGTTTATCCTTCCCTGTCCCTTTCCTCCTTAGGCTGGGTGGAAGAGAGGGGGAATGGGCAGCTGTGGATGGTGGCAAGGAGAGAGGGCTGGCCTGGGGTGAGGATAAGGGGGCAGAGGGGCTTATTGCTCCAAGCCCAGAGGGATCCGTACACTTCAGTTTGCTAGCACCACTCACATTAACCCTAGCTCTCTTCCTTCTGCCTGGCTTCAGTAACCAGTGCTTCACTACAACCCCTCCTTCCACTGCTTCCTATGCTCCTTCTTCCTCACTTGTCTCCTCATACAGGCAATGATAAGCCCTTGATAAAGGAGTAGCGCTTGTTGCACTAGCACCGCAAATGACATGATATCTGAGTTTGCATGGTGTGGGAACTATTGACTTGTTCCCATTTGAGCTTGATTCATCAGATAACACATAGTCATGGTCAATATTACTCTCGTCAATCAACAACACGTCACTATCAGTTATTTCATCACTTGGAAGTTTACCCAACTTCGACTGAAAGTCGGGAGTATGCAAAATATCCCTAGCAGCGAGGCATGACATGGTGACAATCTCGAGTTTACTGAGAGACCGAGGACGCAGAGAGTATAACCTCTATCCCCATCCTACTCATGGAAAAGGAGGAAGGGGTGTCCGCCTCCTCATTTTCTGTCATACAAGTAGCGCTGGCTCAAATACATTCAGCCAAATGTGCGCAAAACCGTTTCTGTATATATACGGACTCAGCATTTTGGGCCACTATAAGTTAGTCCGTATGTATACAGACTCAGCATTTTGGGACTTGTGAGTTAGTTCATATATATATATATATATATATAATCCATCATCATCATCCTCAGCCGTTGAGGTCCACTGAAGGACCGGCCTATCCCTACCGAAGCAGGGACGATACAGCAATGTATCTCTACCAAGTGGCTTAGGCTGTTTGGTAGAGAGTGTATGTAGGGTGAGAAGTGCTTGTCAGTGTAATTGTAGTGTTGTAGTGGCTTTGGATGTGTGTGTAGCCTGTGAACCAAGTGTAATATGGACTCGGCATTTTGGGCCATGTTCGCCGACGGTTTCTCCAGCTGACTGTGTTATTTACCAACCATCTCTCCAACTGGACGTGTCAGTGTATCCCGTGTCAAAGCTATGGGAAACTTAAAGATTTAACCAAACCAAACCTATCCAGACCAAGTCTAATCCAACCTAACCTCACCTGTGTTTGACAACGAGCTTTCAAATGTAAAAATGCACATTAAATATGGCCGGCTACTGGCAGACGTTGGTGGAATATTTATGCATTTTAATCCTCATTTATTGCTTTGGAAGGTGTATTAAAATGCCCAGTAGCTGCGCTAATCCAGGAATAAAAAGAAAACAGTGAAAGACTCATTTCAATAGAAAATGAAAGGCTGTGCCCGTTTGGTAAAGAATTACTTTTTTTGTCACTCATGTTATAGCAATATTTCATTATCTATCTATTTATATACCTAGGCTGCTTCCCCCAAGGAAAGGGAGGTAGCCGAGACAGGACGACACACTCCCCATTTACTCATCCATTCAAACACATTCATTCGCATCTTAGCCCCAAGGGGAGAACGGACAGATCCTCACCGCACCACACCGCACAAGGGTCAACTGCGCAATGCAATCAGTGACATCCGCGGCAGGGCCCAACAGCAGAGCTGGTTTACCCTTGCCACATCATAACAGACCCATCCCCTTACCCGCACCTGACCTGACTAGCTGATCAGACCAAATGCGGGAGAATATCCCCTCAGGGCTGGGTCATCACTTATTCATTCACAATTTCTCTCCATTTATTTCTGTCACGCACAGCCACTCTTCCTTGCTCAACAGACATCCCTCTCGCATCCAGTGCTCTCTTCACACTGTCCATCCATCCTATTCGTGGTCTTCCTCTCAGCCTTACACCTCTCACATCAGATCTAGTTATCTTTTTCACCAGTCGCTCATTATCCATTCTCTCCATATGCCCAAACCATCGCAACACCCTCTGCTCAACTCTACCAGCCATCTCCCAAACAACTCCAGTTCTCCTTCGCACTTCATCATTTCGCACTCGATCCATGCGAGTCACTCCACACATACTCCTCAGACACCTCATCTCTAGTACATTCAAACTTTTCCTCTCTGCTACACCCATATTCCATGTTTCGGCCCCATTTAACGCAGTCGGTACCACAACACCCTTATACAACCTTCTCTTTACATCCATTCTAAGCTAACGACATCTAAACACTTTTTTAATTCCTCCCAGCACCTTTCCTACTTCATTTATTCTAAACTTCACTTCTGCATCTATTCTTCCATCATCAGCAACATGTGACCCTAGATATTTAAAACACTCTACCTCCTCAAGCAACTCACCATTCAAAGCTATATTCATCCCCCTACCATCTACCAACCTCGTACACTTCATCACTTTACTCTTATTCTCATTTACTTTCAATTTCCTCCTTTCACACACCCTTCCAAACTCCTCTACCAACTGTCTCAATCTCTCCTCTGAATCAGCCACCAGTGCAGTATCATCTGCAAACAGCAGCTGCTTCAGATTCCACTCTCCACCATCAACATTCACCAGACTCAGACCTCCACCTAAAACTCTTGCATTCACCTCCCTTACAACACCATCCATGTAAATTTTAAACAATCAAGGCGACATCACACATCCCTGTCGCAGCCCCACTCTCACAGGAAACCAGTCACTCACAGCATTTCCCACTCTTACACACGCTCTACTATTTACATAAAAACTTTTCACCCCTTTTAGTAACCTACCATCAAGTCCATACAGTCCTAAAACATATTAATGCACTAACTGGGGAGGGATAGATTTTTTTTCAGATTTTTTTTCAGAGGCTGGTTTTCCCGCCACATTCAAATCCCAGTTAGTTTTAAGAAACGCCTGCTGATTGACTGTCATCACCGTGTCCAAATGCGTGCTTCAGTTTGAGGTTTAAAGCCCAGATTACTCAGTCCCGAATTATAAGTCGTATAATACTGTATAGCGACTTGAGTGTGGCGAAAACCTAGACTATAATTCGGGTTCAATGGGATCGAGTAATCACCAGTCCGTAATTTGAACAAGCCTCAAACCCGAGGTTAAACCGTCATTCTGAATTCAGACCTAAGGGTCCGGGAAAGGTCCGGTATGTAGAGCCATTTTTTTTTTTTTTAACCCAGGAAAATGAAGCTCCATAGTCCTAGACATTCACCCAGACCAAGGTTTAGGAAGGATGGGACTAGTCCACTTCTCATTTCTCCCAAAAGGGAAGGTTTTTCTTTTTGCAGTTTTATGTATATGATTGACCCACTCAGTAGTATACATAATGCCACTGTGTCACTGTTGCGACAAGAGGTCGGAATATTTTCGTTGAAGCAGAGTTCGTGGTTCGTCAGGGCCGATCCCTGATTCGTTTCATTCATCCAATAATGATAGGAAAATAAACTTTACGTGTTTATTATGTAAGACTTAAATTGCCACGCGAATATGAATTAATGGACGTCCAAAACCACACATAACCTGTGTTAACGGTAAACAACTGTATGTCCATGCAACACAAAGTCCAACTTGCAGTGCGTATGTGGATGAAGTAGCTGGCAGGTATACCGAAGTATTGTATGTTATTGATCCGTTGGTGCTTAATACAGAGGTGTATGATAATATTAATATGATCAATACCTGACGAATAATTTCATCATTATCTTTGTTTATGTGGGGTGACAATGGGTGGGAGTGGGGGACAAGAGGGTATGAAAGGCGTTCGGTGGAGACCGAGACATGAACCCAGAGATACAGGTGGATGAGGTGGGAGCAAGAATGTATGAGAAAAGGCTTCATAATACAGATGTTATTCAGTATACTATACTTACCTGTCACATTATAATATAGGACAGAAGTATATAGACACTAACACATAATTCACTGTAGATCTTTCATTTTCGTGCCAGTCTTGTATGTTGTGGAGCACAGCACAGATACTTACCCCTACTGTTCTGATTTTCTATAAAAACAATCATGACACATTGTAACATCACCAGTTTAAGCCATTCCACATCTATCCAGCAAAGCTTACACTGGGGTTGGGGGAGGGGCGGTTGATGTGTGGTGTTTGATCACTTGGTCGCTCACTGGCCGCTACTCCCGCAAAAAGAGGGGGGGGGGAAGAAATTAGTGCTTTCGGGTATACCCCCTCTCCATGTTCGCCGCGACTACCTGCTGCTGTTGCACGGCATAAGAACATTTAGAAAAAGTGATCTCGATAAAGTGGCCTGTGCCCCTCTGTGCATCATCTCATGCGGGGAGTTTGTCGGCCACTTGCCGTTCACCTTCACTTGCTGACTCATGGGCTTAGTATGGACCTAAGAGATTGTGAGAAGTTGGTGTCTAAAAATTTAGTGCCTTGGGAGTCACCCGACTGTATTGTTGATGTATTATGGTTCCCCGCACCAATGACCAAGGAGCAGGAGGTGGTCCACCACTTTTTTCATAACATCATTGTTCGTCACTTGGGGCCCCACTAGTTGTACACCCATGGCTCCAAGTCGAGTGAATGTGTGGATGCTAGTGTATGTTCGACTAAATGTGTCCTCAGGTATCTGTCGCCGACTTATACACCTGTGTTTTCCTCCGAACTTTTTGCGATTGATAAAGCCATAGACTATGCTTTAAACTCTAGGTATGACTCATTTGTCATATTTTCAGATGCAAAATCAGCCTTCACGCAATTGCTTCTTGCACTATGGATTCTAATGAGATCCAGGGCCGCATTGTTAATAAATTGCATTCGAGCGAAAAGTCCTTCGCGCCGATATGGGTGCCTGGTCATTGTCGTATCCACGGCAGTGAGCTGGCTGACTTACTTGCAAAGTCGACTGTGGAACTCAGAGAGACATGAGACGTTCCTCGTGATCAACAGCCGAGTTTTTCCCCCGGAAATAAATCACTTAATCTTCTGTGACAAGGTCAGTGGACCAGATTAAGCATTCCAACTTGCGAGCCGTATCTGGGCAACTGGGGTACTGCCAACAGTCCCAGTCGCCTGGAAGAAAGAGTATTGGCACGATTTCGGCTAAACTACACCCTTTTAATTCATATGAAAGCATATATTGAAAGACAGTTTCTACTGCATTGTACCATCTGCGGTGCGGTGTTATGTCTCGGTCATATCATCCTGCACTGTCGTCGATTAATTCGTGAACATGCTTCACTTATAAATTACTGATGCGCAGCAGACGTCCCCTTCACCTTTTCCACCATCTTGGGTGATGGGGATATTGTTATGACCCATAAATTGATGGCTTTCTTGTGCGAGACCGGATTGATAAGAGTGATGTCGTCTTTTTACTGTTATGGTATTTATCAGCTGTAAATTTGTATATATTGTATTATTAATGAGGGTTAACAGTTGACGTATTTAAAATAGATCCTTCTTCTGACTGTTCTGTTTCGTATATTGATATCCCGTTTATTAAACCGTGCCTCGCCTGACAGGCAACAATTGATGAGTGCAAGTATTCAATATAGAAAGGTATTGGGCATTTTCAGTTGATGGTGTTATGTTCAGTGAGGTACTTCACTTTATGTACATAATGTAGGTAAATACTTTCAATCATCGTGTTATCCTAATTAGGGTCGACAGCTGACGTATATGGAAAAGTTCCTGACTCCTCTGGTTCTCTTTCATATACTGATGTCCCCCTATTAGTTGCTCCCTCGACTGACAGTCAGCAAGTGAAAAGTGCAGGTATGCAGTGCAGAAAGACATTACATATCTGCAGTCGATGGTGTTCTCTTGGTAGAGGTATTTTTCACATGTGCCGGTTTAGCTATTCGTATCTTTAGGGGTTAGTGTAGTATAGGTTTATTAGTTTTAGGGTTTTTAGATTAGTTTTTTTTGTAATATATATATATATATATATATATATATATATATATATATATATATATATATATATATATATATATATATAATAATCTCATCTCTCATCTCATCAGCCTTTTGAGTGTCCACTGCAGGACCGGCCTATCCCGACCGAAGTGGGGACGATACAGCCAATGTATCTCCACCAAGTGGCTTAGGCTGTCTGGCAGAGATTGTATATAGGGTGAGAAGTGCTTGTAAGTGTAATTGTAGTGTTGGAGTGGCTTTGGATGTGTGTGTAGTCTGTGAACCAAGTGTAATAGGCCCACGCAGGCCGACTGGGTGCAAGCATACTTTACAGTAAGCGACACTGGTTCAGCCACAGCACCCCTTGTGTCCACCAAGCAGTACGTGGTCAGAAGAACGTTCCCAAAGTTTATTACCCTGACGGGGCGCGAACCCTCGTTCTTCAGTGTACAAAAACGCACACTTTAACACAGAGGCTCCATATATATATATATATATATATATATATATATATATATATATATATATATATATATATATATATATATATATATACGTGTGTGTGTGTGAAGGTGTGTACAGTATGTTTATATATATATATATATATATATATATATATATATATATATATATATATATATATATATATATATATATATATATATATATATATATATATCATGAAAATAGCAGTGTGGAGGAGGAATGGCAGTTGTTTAACAGTGCTGTGGTGGGGCATGCAGAGGAGGTGTGTGGTGTGAGACTTGTGGGCGGTGGTGTAAGAAAAGGATGTGAATGGTGGTGCGAGGAAGTACGTATGGCTGTGGCTGAGAAGAGACGTGCATATGAAGTGTGGCTACAGAGGAAGGATGAGGTGTCATATGAGAGGTATAATGAAAAAAGGAATAGGGCGAGAAGGGCTGTGCGTGATGCTAAGTGGCAGCAGATGAGAGGTGGGGTAGGCGGCTGACTGAGAATTTTCAACAGAACAAGAAAATGTTCTGGAAGGAGGTTAAAAGGATGTGAAAGGGAGAGTCTGGGAAGGAAGAACGAGTAAAAGCAGAGGATGGAAGGATGTTAATTGAGATGGATGCTGTAAGGAAGAAATCTATCTATCTATATACCTAGGCTGCTTCCCCCAAGGAAAGGGAGGTAGCCGAGACAGGACGACACACTCTCCATTTACAGAGTATTTTGAAAGATTGTTAAATGTAGAAGAGGAAAGGGTGGCTGAGATTGTGGCAGATGGAAGGGTGCAAGGAGTAAATGTGTTGGGAGAGTTGAATGATTCTTTGATCACGAAGGAGGAAGTGGAGAAGGTAGTAAAGGGGATGAAAACAGGGAAAGCTGCAGGTATGGATGGGTGTGCCGTGGAATGCGTGAAGGATGGTGGAGTGACTATTGTTGACTGGATAGTAACACTGTTGAATGTGTGCTTTGTGAAAGGTATCGTGCCAATTGACTGGGCAAGTGCTTGCGTGGTCCCGTTGTATAAAGGCAAGGGTGATAAGTATGAATGTACTAGCTTTAGGGGTATAAGTCTGTTGAGTGTTGTAGGTAAGGTGTATGGTAGAGTGTTAATTATGAGAGTTAGAGAGGTTACAGAGGGAGTGATTGGTGATGAGCAGTGTGGCTTTAGGAGAGGGAGGGGATGCGTGGATCAGGTGTTCGATGTGAGACAAGTGTGTGAAAAGTATTTAGCGAAAGGCAAGGATGTGTTTTGGGCATTCATGGATTTAGAGAAAGGGCATGATAGAATTGATAGGGTGGCTTTGTGGACTGTTTTAAGATTGCATGGACTTGATGGTAGGTTACTAAAAGGGGTGAAAAGTTTTTATGTAAATAGTAGAGCGTGTTCTCAAGAATACTCCCCCAGTATCCCTGCTTGTCGTAAAAGGCGACTAAAAGGGTTGGCGGAGGGTTAGTGCCCCTCCCCGGAAAACAACTAACTAAAAAAACAAACAAGAAGCCTCGGACAAGGACTGACCAAACGATGACGACCCAGGACCGGACAAAGGACTTGGTAATGAGTACATGGAATGTAAGAGGAGTGAATGATGAAGTGAAAGAAAGAGAGATTGTCCAGGTGCTTGAGGGTGCGAAAGTGGATGTATGTGGAATAACTGAAACAAAATGGAGAGGAGAAAGTGTGAGAGAATGGGAGTATGGATGGGGTATATGTGCAGGAGTAGATGAGAATGAGAGGGCAAAGGAAGGAGTGTGTATAGCTGTGAGTAAAAGATGGAAGAAGAGCATAAGACAGTATGGATCAGTTGGGTCAAGGATTGTGTGGGTAAAGTTGAAAGTTGGAATACAAATGTGGGCGATTGTGTGTGTGTGTATGCACCAACGCAAGATCGTGCTAGAAGAGTGAGAGAAGAGTTCTGGACAAATGTGGAAATGTGCATGGAAAAGTTTGGAAGGAATGAGAGAGTGTTTTTGATTGGTGATATGAATGGTAAAGTTGGTAATGTGAAGGTGGATGGAATAGTTGGTGAGTGGGGTGTGCCTGCCAAGATAGATGAGAATGGGAGTGCGTTAGTGGACATTTGTGCTGGGAGGGGGTTGGTGATAGCCAATACCCTCTTCAGGCATAAAATGATCCACAGGTATACATGGCGAGTGATGAGAAGGGTGGGTGGTGAACTGAATGAAAGGAAGGCAATGAAATGATTGATTATGTGTGTGTGGATGAAAGGATGCGAAGATGTGTAAAGGATGCAAGAGTGTATAGAGGTTGAGGGAGTGGACTTTCTGACCACTACTTGGTGGTGGCCAGAATTAGGATGCAAGTGAGATGGAGGAATAGAAGAAGGGAAAGACGAGAGGAAGGAGTAATTGCAAGGAGAGTGGAAAGGTTACAAGAGGATGAGAAAAAGGCAGAGTATAAGAGAGAAGTGGAGGAACGATTGGGCAAATATGAATTGGAGCAGATGGGAGACGTGGAAGGTGTGTGTAAGATATTTACAGAAGAAATATGTGCAGCATGTGATGTGGTGTGTGGAAGGAAGAGAAGGCGGAGGGGGGTGCAAGGAACAGCATGGTGGACTGAAGAGGTGAAACAGGCTGTGGCACAAAAGAAGAAAGCATACAATGAATGGGTGAGAAATAGGGGTGTGGAAGAAGTTGAGAGGCAGAAGAGAGAGTTATATGTGGAAAGGAAGAGAGAGGTGAAAAGATTAGTAAGAGAGAGTAAGAAGAGAGTGGATGAGGAATTTGGAAGGAATTTGAGTGTAAAGTGGAGGGACTGTAAGAAAATGTTCTGGAGAGAAGTGAAAAGAGTAAGACAGGGTGGAAGTGAAGTTAGCAGGGGAGTGAAAGATAAAAATGGTAGATTACTAGTGGAGAAGGGATAAAAAGTGAGCAGATGGAGAGAACACTTTAAGGAATTGTTGAACGTAGAGGATGGAAGTAATGCGAGTATAAGTGGCTGGGGAATGGCTGGGAGAAGGAGGGAGGTGAGAAGACAGGAAGAAATCAGTAGGATAGAAGTTGTGGAAGCAATGAAGAAAGTTAAATCGGGGAAAGCACCAGGAATTGATGGGGTGTGTAGTGAAATGCTGAAGCATGGGAGAGAGATAGTAGTAGAATGGATGTGGAAGATGTGCAGATTGGCCTGGCAGGAAGGTAGAGTCCCGGAGGATTGGAAGTCAGGTATAATTATTCCCTTGTACAAAGGAAAAGGGGAAAAAGAAGTGTGCGGTAATCATATGGGCATTTGTCTTCTTAGTATAATAGGAAAAGTGTATGGTAGGATACTTATAGACAGAGTTAGAGAAAGAACAGAGAAATTAGTTGGAGAAGAACAGGGAGGCTTTAGGAAGGGAAGAGGTTGTGTAGATCAGATATTCTTTCTTAGGTCTTTAGTGGAAAAGTTTCTAGAGAAGGGAAAGAAGTTGTATGCGGCTTTCATGGATTTGGAGAAAGCATATGACAGGGTGGATAGACAAGGATTGTGGAAAGTGTTAAGAATATATGGAGTAGATGGGAAGTTGTTGAATGCTGTGAAGAGTATGTACGATGGTGCGAAGACTGCAGTGCGTGTGGATGGTGAACCAAGTGAATTTTTCTCTTTGAAAGTTGGTTTGAAACAGGGATGTGTCATGTTTCCATGGTTGTTCAATCTGTACATGGATGGGGTAATAAAAGAGGTACAAGGTAGGGTAGTGGATGTTGGAGTGGCCCTGGTGAGAGAGGATAGTGTTTGGAAAATCCCTGTACTGTTGTTTGCAGATGATACTGTGTTGTTGAGTGAAGACGAAGGGGAGCTGCAAGACTTGGTGGATGAGTTTGAAAGAGTGTGTAAGAAACGGAACCTAAAGGTGAATGTAGGGAAGAGTAAAGTGATGGTCTTTGAGAGAGGTGAAGTTAGTGAATGTACAGCGAGGTTAGATGGTGAGGAATTGGAAAATGTGAGTACGTTTAAGTATTTGGGTAGTGTGATGAGTAAGGATGGAGGTTTGGAGGGTGAAGTGCTTGAAAGGGTACAGCAGGGAAGAAAGGTTGCTGGTTCCTTGAAAGCAGTGATAAGAAACAGGGAAGTGAGCATGGAAGTGAAAGTTACTACATGACAGTATTGTGATACCAACTCTAACGTACGGAAGTGAAGCTTGGACATTGTTGGAAGGACACAAGTCAAGAGTGAGAGCAGTGGAAATGAGTTATTTAAGAGGAGCCTGTGGAGTCACGTGGAGAGACAGGCTGACGAATGAGGATATAAAGGGAGCGTTGTGGTGTGGATGTGGATGTGATAGGAAGCGTTATGAGGAACACACTGAGGTAGTTTGGCCATGTGGGAGAGGATGGAGGGTGAAAAAACTGACGAAGAGAGTGTATGTGAGTGAGATGGAGGGGAAGAGGGAGGGAGGCCGAGGATGAGATGGAGGGATGGGGTGGAGAGGTATATGAGAGAGGGGGGTGTGAGTTGGGAGCAGGGCAGTGAAATGGCGGGGGACAGGGCGACTTGGAGGCGATTTGTTTGTGGCCACCCCAAACGGGATTGAGGCGTCTGGCAATAGATAGATAGATAGAGCGTGTGTAAGAGTGGGAAATGCTGAGAGTGGGGCTGCTACAGGGATCGCCTTGGTTGTTTAATATTTATGTGGATGGTGTTGTAAGGGAGGTGAATGCAAGAGCTTTAGGTGGAGGTCTGAGTCTGGTGAATGTTCATGGTGGAGAGTGGAATCTGAAGCAGCTGCTGTTTGAAGATGATACTGCACTGGTGGCTGATTCAGAAGAGAGATTGAGACAGTTGGTAGAAGAGTTTGGAAGGGTGTGTGAAAGGAGGAAATTGAAAGTAAATGAGAATAAGAGTAAAGTGATGAAGTGTACGAGGTTGGTAGATGGTAGGGGAATGAATATAGTTCTGAATGGTGAGTTGCTTGAGGAGATAGAGTGTTTTAAATATTTAGGGTCACATGTTCCTGTGGATGGAAGAATAGATGTAGAAGTGAAGTTTAGAATGAATGAAGTAGGTAAGATGCTGGGAGGAAATAAAAAAGCGTTTAGATGTAGTTCACTTAGAATGGATGTAAAGAGAAGGCTGTATGAGGGTGTTGTTGTACCGACTGCGTTATATGGGGCTGAAACATGGAATATGGGTGTTGCAGAGAGGAAAAGTTTGAATGTACTGGAGATGAGGTGTCTGAGGAGTATGTGTGGAGTGACGCATATGGATCGAGTGCGAAATGATGAAGTGCGAAGGAGAACTGGAGTTTTCGGAAGATGGCTGGTAAAGTTGAGCAGAGGGTGTTGCTATGGTTTGGGCATATGGGGAGAATGGATAATGAGCGACTGGTGAAAAAGATAAGTAGATCTGATGTGAGAGGTGAAAGGCTGAGAGGAAGACCACGAATAGAATGGATGGACATTGTGAAGAGAGCCCTGGATGTGAGAGGGATGTCTGTTGAGCAAGGAAGAGTGGCTGTGCGTGACAGAAATAAATGGAGAGGAATTGTGAATGAATAAATGATGACGCAGCCCTGAGGGGATATTCTCCCGCATTTGGTCTGATCAGCTGCTCTGGTCAGGTGCGGGTAAGGGGATTGGTCTATTATGATGTGGCAGGGGTAAACCAGCTCTGCTGTCGGGCCCTGCTGCGGAGGTCACTGACTGCACTATGCAGTTGACCCGTGTGCAGTGTGGTGCGGTGAGGATCTGTCCGTTCTCCCCTTTGAGGCTAAGATGCGAATGAATGTGTTTGAATGGATGAGTAAATGGGAAGTATGTCGTCCTGTCTTGGCTACCTCCCTTTCCTTGGGGGAAGCAGCCTAGGTATATATATTGTTACGGAACAGAGAAAGATAATGTACACTTTAAGTGAGAATACTAAAAATCACTACTGTCCCGTAAAGTTCCAGGTTCAAAACAAAAGAGTTAGGTAAAATTACAAGTTAAAGTTTAATGCTCAAACTAACAACAAAACATTCAGGACTCATAAGAAATGTAATGGTAAAAAACAGGTTAAATATATGGTTAACTGCAATAGCCTCTATTAACACGAATTTAGCAAGAACAAATTTATCTAAGTCAGCCCTGATAAAATGAGAAAACCGGCTAATGCTCAGTGAATGCAAGATATATTATTACAGATACAAAATATTATTAATAATGGCTGACACCCAAAACACATGAATCACAAAAACCTTACTAGGCCTAAGAATTAACACCTAATGCTACACAGTACAAGAAAAAATGCAATAACAGCTATACTCAAATTACACAGCTGCTAGATGGTTGGAGACTTCCTGAGCACTCACAGTAATAACAACTGTACAGGGGAGGACAGAGATGTGAACAAAATGAGGAGTATATCTAAGTGGCAATTAAAGCAGAGACTGAGCTCATTATATAGGGGCCGGCAGAGCTTGATACAACTTGTAAGAAGGACGTGCAAATGAAGCCATAGGGGACAAAGAGTTGACAATCCTGCTCTGAACAACAGAAAGAACGACTTCCTGTACTATAAGGGTAGAAGGGGGGAGTGAGGTAGAACACGCTCGTGATCAAACATGCAGCATACTGTACGTTAGAATTACACAAAGGATGATGAAATCATAGGCTATGTAACACCTCCCCACAAAGAAAGAGAAATTTACAAAGGAACTTTCTTATTACTCTAAAACAATCTGTCTAAAGTCTCGATAAGCAATCTGCAATAACATTTTCTTTCCCCTTGACATGTATGTCTAATGAATACTCCTGAAGAAGTAGACTCCATCTTGTCAATCTCTAATTTTTATCTTTAAACTTACTAAGAAATTTAAATGGGTTATGATTGGTATAAATGACTATGGGGTCAAAACCAGAACACAAATAAAATGAAAAATGCTGTAAACCCAAAATCAAGGCCAAAAGCTCTTTCTCAATAGCTGAGTAGTTCTTTTGAGGTGGAGTGAACTTCTTACTGTAATATGATACAGCATGTTCAATACCCTGATCATCCTCTTGCAGCAAAACAGCCCCAGCTCCTGTATCACTTGCGTCAACAGCCATCTTAAAAGGCTTAGCAAAATTTGGAGTAGCGAGCACTGGCTGACTTAATAGGATAGCTTTAAGTTTGCTGAAAGAGGATTCACAGTTATCGGTCCAGACAAATTTAACTCCCTTTTTCAGTAGGTCTGTAAGTGGTGATACAAGAATTGAAAAGTTAAGAACAAATCTCCTGTAATAACCTACTATTCCCAAAAATATTTGTAGCTCTTTCCTACTTTTAGGTCTGGGAAGATCACTTATAACCTGAACCTTAGCTCCTCAGGTGAATATTCAACATGTCCATCACCAATTACGTACCCAAGGTACTGAACTTTAGCTTGACCAAACTCACACTTTAATAAATTAGCTACAAGATTAGCCTGAACCAAACGCTCAAGAAATTTACTGACATGGCATAGGTGATCTTTCCAGTTGTCACTGAAGATTAATACATCATCAGTATAAACAACACACCCTGCCAAACCCTCTGTTACAATATTCATGAGCTTCTGAAATGTGGCTGGTGCATTCTTCATACCATATGGCATTACAGAACATGCAAAAGTCTTTCCTAGTGTTACAAAACATGAGATCTCCCTAGCACGTTCAGTCATAGGTACTTGCCAGTATCCCTTTAACAAATCAAACTTACTTATGTACCAAGCCTTTCCGATCTTGTCTATGCAATCTTCTACGTGTCTGTTTTGGTTCCCTGATTAACACATCTGTAGTCGATGCAAAGCCGCTGTGATCCACCTGGCTTAGGGACTAGAGTGACAGGAGAACTCCACTCGTTCTGACAGGGCTCAATCATCTTGTGGTCAAACAGGTAGCCAAGCTCCTTCTTGATGAGAGGAACTTTCACTGGGTTCACACGGTAAGGAGGCAATTTAATTGGCTTTGCGTCTCCAACATCGACATCATGCATCAACACAGTGGTTCTTCCTGGAGTGGCACAGAACACTTGCGGGTACTCCTGCAGTAATGCCGAAAACTCCTGCCTTTCCTCGGGAGGTAGATGAGAAACCTTAGTCTGGAGATCATTCATGATATCAGGATTCTTCCCCAAACTATCACTCAGGCTCATGCTGCATGGGAGAACTTCACTTGCAGACTCAGTTGGAACAGCTACAGTGCAGACTGGGTTATTTTCGTCCCGCCTGTGATATAACTTTAGCATGTTGATGTGACAAAGTTGTTTGTTCTTTCTACGATCTGGTGTGGCGATGACATAGTTGACATCCCTGAGTTTCTTCTCCACGAAATAAGGACCACTAAACTTGGCTTGAAGAGGTTGCCCATGCACCGGTAGCAGAATCAAAACCTGATCTCCTGGCTGAAAGTGGCGTAACCTGGACTTCTTATCATACCAAGTCTTCATCTTCTCCTGAGCAGCTCCTAAATTCTCTCTCGCCAGCTGTAAAGCAGTGGACAGCCGTTCTTTGAACCTCATCACATACTCCAGCAGGTTGACGTCATCTTCCTCCGACAGCCAGCATTCCTTGAGTAGCTTAAGGTGTCTTCTTACTTCATGGCCAAACAGTAGTTCAAAGGGTGAGAAGCCCAGTGATTCATTTGGAGATTCTCTTCCGGCAAATACAATGAATGGAAGACCTTTATCCCAGTCTTTCTGATGTTCCAAACAGTATTTCTTGAGCATCGATTTGAGTGTTTGATGATATCTCTCCAACGCTCCTTGGGTCTGGGGATGGTAAGCTGAAGACGTGATCTGGGTGATGCCCAACTCTTTCAGAGACTGCTTGAAAACATTTGACATGAAATTACTTCCCCGGTCTGACTGTACCTCCTTGGGCAGACCAAACTTGGTGAAGAACCCTAGCATTTCCTTAACCACGTTCTTTCCTGAGATATTTCTAAGTGGAATGGCTTCAGGATAACGAGTAGCCATATCAATCAGGGTCAACACATAAGAAAATCCTGAAGATGTCTTAGGAAGGGGGCCCACAATATCCACCAACACACGGGTGAATGGCGCCTCAAAAGGAGGAATGAGAACTAGAGGTGCAACCTTTTCGGTCTGATTACACTTCCCCACAACTTGACAGGTGTGACAAGACTTACAATACCAGGAAACATCCCTGAAGATACCTGGCCAGTAGAAATTTTTCAAAATACATGCCACAGTCTTCCTCACTCCAAGGTGTCCTGCCAAACTGGAATCATGAGCCACTCTAATGATATCCTGCCTACAAACACGAGGGATGACAACTTGATGTACAACCTCCCATTCACAGTCGGCTGATGCTGTTGGGGGTCTCCACTTCCTCATAAGTACTCCTGACTTTATATAATAACAAGTAGAAGCACCAGCTGACTCTTCCTCACTGCAAGCAGAGTTAGCTAGACCTTTCAACTCAGGGTCAGCAACCTTCTACTCAACCAACTCTTGACGAGACAAATTATCAACACTACGGGGTACTGCCTCATCTGGTGAGTGGTCCAAATTAGCAAGAAAAGTGTCAGCTAGGATAACATCATCATCATCATTATCCTCTGAGTCACAAGTAACTTTAGATTTAGCCCTAGTGACAGCACATGCAGAGAACACATTAGGGACATCACAATCCTGGGTCGCAGCCACTGGTTCACTAGACAACTGAGGAGCTGGACAGACTTGACTTCCACCAATATCATTTCCAAGTAAGAAAGTCACACCTGACATTGGGAGTCTCTCAACCAACCCAACCATAACGGAATCATTAACAAAACCAGACTCTAAATTCACTCTGCACAGAAGGACAGAGAAGTAATTATTCCCTACACCTTGTAAGATTACAGTTTCATCAGAGGAATTAACATTAGAGCCCAGAACACTGGTCAGCATAATGGATTGGCAAGCACCTGCATCACGATATATTTTAACTGATTTCCTGTCATTACTGTCCAGAGGACTGACAAAACCATCAGACAGGAAATTAACACATGAACTCTTGAGAGTGTCACCCACGTTACTGCTCAAAAGAGGAGATTCATCATGAGAATTTAATTTACCCCTCAAAGCAGGTTCAGTTAACTCGGTTAAAGAATTCTGGGAACTCTCAAGGGTGGACACTAGACCAATTGACTGAATATTTAAAGACTTCTTTTTGTTCACATCACGCTGTCTCCTGAAACATTTCTCCGTAGTATGACCAAGCTTACTACAATAAGTTCATTTACTTTTCTGAAATCTAGAGGTGGAACTGGTATTTACTTCCTGAGAAACATCATCTTTATTCTCTTTCCTGTTACCTGTACTCTGAGTAGAGGCAACGTACTTACTCTCAGCTATCCTTTTTTCTTTAGAATATCTCTTGTGAGTGAGAACATATTCATCAGCGAAAACTGCAGCATCAGACAAATTATCTATTCTTTTCTCATCAAGATATAGGCTTACATCTTTATTAACACCTTTTGAAGTCCTCCAGCAAAATCATCTGCTTAAATTTACCAAAATCAGAATCCACATTCTTTGGATTTAACCACTGCTCTAACAGATCTTCTTTGATTTTTGCATACTCAGCATGGGATTCCTTATCTTGCTTATAAGTTGTCGTAAATTTTACTCTATAGGCTTCAGGAACAAGCTCATAGGCCTTAAGAATCAAGCTCTTAACTACATCATAATTATCAGATTGATCCTGGGGCAAAGATGCTTAAGTTACTTGAGCTTTACCGGTGAGAACAGTTTGAAGGAGTACTGGCCAATACTTTTGGGGCCAATTAAAACCTGTAGCTACCCTCTCAAACAACTGAAAATACTTTGTTAAATCAGATTCATTAAAAGGAGGGACAAGTTTAACATTTTTAGCCACATCAGAATCATCAGAGCTAGATGATCCAGTTCCACCTTGTTTCATGAGATACTCATGGTCTGCCTGAATACTAGCTAGTTCAATTTGTGCCTGAGCCTGTGCCTGTGCCTCCTGAATACGAGCCTGAGACTCCGCCTCCTTAGCCTGAGACTCAGCCTCCTTAGCACGTGCCTGAAACTCAGCCTCCTGAATACGAGCCTGAGACTCCGCCTCCTGAATACGAGCCTGAGACTCCGCCTCCTTAGCCTGAGACTCAGCCTCCTTAGCACGTGCCTCAAACTCAGCCTCCTTAACACGAGCCTCCTGCAGAGCTAGCTGTAACTTAGCTATTTCAATCTGCGTTTGCTCATTTGGAGGAGTTACATTAAACAAGCTTTTATGAATCATGCCAGCAATTTGATCTTTAGAATGATGAGAGTGAACTGCAATTCCCAATTGTTGAGCAACAAGCTTAAGTTCATTCTTTGTTCTGTTTTCTACAGAACCATGGAGACATGACAGGGATGTGTCATGTCTCCATGGTTGTTCAAACTGTACATGGATGGGGTAATAAAAGAGGTACAAGGTAGGCTAGTGGATGTTGGAGTGGCCCTGGTGAGAGAGGATAGTGTTTGGAAACTCCCTGTACTGTTGTTTGCAGATGATACTGTGTTGTTGAGTGAAGACGAAGGGGAGCTGCAAGGCTTGGTGGATGAGTTTGAGTGTGTAAGAAGCGGAATCTAAAGGTGAATGTAGGGAAGAGTAAAGTGATGGTCTTTGAGAGAGGTGAAGTTAGTGAATCTACAGCGAGGTTGGATGGTGAGGAATTGGAAAATGTGAGTACGTTTAAGTATTTGGGTAGTGTGATGAGTAAGGATGGAGATTTGGAGGGTGAAGTGCTTGAAAGGGTACAGCGGGGAAGAAAGGTTGCTGGTTCTTTGAAAGCAGTGATAAGAAACAGGGAAGTGAGCATGGAAGTGAAAAAGTTACTACATACCAGTATTATGATACCAACTCTAACGTACGGAAGTGAAGCTTGGACATTGTTGGAAGGACACAAGTCAAGAGTGAGAGCAGTGGAAATGAGTTATTTAAGAGGAGCCTGTGGAGTCACGTGGAGAGACAGGCTGACGAATGAGGATATAAAGGAGCGTTGTGGTGTGGATGTGGATGTGATAGGAAGCGTTATGAGGAACACACTGAGGTGGTTTGGCCATGTGGAGAGGATGGAGGGTGAAAAACTGACGAAGAGAGTGTATGTGAGTGAGTTGGAGGGGAGAAGAGGGAGGGGGAGGGCGAGGATGAGATGGAGGGATGGGGTGGAGAGGTATATGAGAGAGGGGGGTGTGAGTTGGGAGCAGGGCAGTGAAATGGCGGGGGACAGGGGGACTTGGAGGCGATTTGTTTGTGGCCACCTCAAAGGGGATTGAGGCGTCTGGCAATAGATAGATAGATAGAATGATGAGAGTGAACTGCAATTCCCAATTGTTGAGCAACAAGCTTAAGTTCATTCTTTGTTCTGTTTCCTACATCACACACTGTTTGCACATTTGACAAAAAATCTTTGGCTTCATCAAGCGTAGTAATAGTATACATCATGAATAAATCACATTTACAAAATATCAAACAATATCCTTATTATAATATCCTGAATATCCTGATAAGAGGTCGCCAAATTTATGTTACGGAACAGAGAAAGATAATGTACACTTTCAGTGAGAATACTAAAAATCACTAATGTCCCGTAAAGTTCCAGGTTCAAAACAAAAGAGTTGGGTAAAATTACAAGTTAAAGTTTAATGCTCAAACTAACAACAAAACATTCAGGACTCATAAGGATAATGTAATGGCAAAAAACAGGTTAAATATATGGTTAACTGCAATAGCCTCAATTAAAACGAAATAAGCAAGAGTAAATTTATCTAAGTCAGCCCTGATAAAATGAGAAAACCGGCTAATGCTCAGTGAATGCTAGATATATTATTACAGATACAAAATATTATTAATAATGGCTGACACCCAAAACGCATGAATCACAAAAACCTTACTAGGCCTAAGAATTAACACCTTATGCTACACAGTACAAGAAACAATGCAATACCAGTTATACTAAAATTACACAGCTGCTAGATGGTTGGAGACTTCCTGAGCACTAACAATAATAACAACTGTACAGGGGAGGACAGAGATGTGAACAAAATGAGGAGTAGATCTAAGTGGCAATTAATGCAGAGACTGAGCTCATTATATAGGGGCCGGCAGGGCTTGACACAACTTGTAAGAAGGATGCGCAAATGAAGCCATAGGGGACAAAGAGTTGACAATCCTGCTCTGAACAACAGAAAGAACGACTTACCCTACTATAAGGGAAGAAGGGGGGAGTGAGGTAGAACACGCTCGTGATCAAACATGCAGCATACTGTACGTTAGAATTGCACAAAGGATGATGAAATCATAGGATATGTAACAATATATATATATATATATATATATATATATATATATAATGTTACATAGCCTATGATTTTATCATCCTTTGTATAATTCTAACGTACAGTGTGCTGCATGTTTGATCACGTGCGTGTTCTGCCTCACTCCCCCCTTCTCCCCCTTGTAGTAGAGTAAGTTGTTCTTAATGTTGTTCAGAGCAGGAATGTCAACTCTTTGTCCCCTATGGCTTCATTTGCGCGTCCTTCTTACAAGTTGTATCAAGCTCTGCCGGCCTCTATATAATGAGTTCAGTTTCTGCTTTAATTGCCACCTAGATCTACTCATTTTCTTCACACCTCTGTCCTCCCCTGTACAGTTTTTATTATTTTTGTGAGTGCTCAGGAAGTCTCCAACCATCTAGCTGCTGTGTAATTTGAGTATAAGTGTTATTACACTTTTTCTTGTACTGTATAGCATAAGGTGTTAATTCGTAGGCCTGGTGAGGTTTTTGTGATTCATGTGAAGTTTTTGGTGTCAGCCAATGTTAATAATATTTTGTATCTATAATAATATATCTTGCATTAACTGAGCATTATCCAGTTTTCTCATTTTATCAGGGCTGACTTAGATAAATTTACTCTTGCTAATTTCGTGTTAATAAAGGCTATTCCTGTTAACCATATATTTAACCTGTTTTTTGCCATTACATTATCCTTATGAATCCTGAATGTTTAGTTGTTAGTTTGAGCTTTAAACTTTAACTTGTAATTTTACCTAACTCTTTTGTTTTGAACCTGGAAATTTGCGGGACAGTAGTAATTTTGGTGTTCTAACTTGAAGTGTTCATTATCTCTCTCTGTTCCGTAACATAAATTTGGCGACCTCTTATTAGGATATTCAGGATATTATTATAAGGGTATTGCTTGATATTTTGTGACTGTGATTTATTCATGATGTCTACTATTACTACTCTTGATGAAGCCAAAGATTTTTTGTCAAATGTGCAAACAGTGTGTGATGTAGAAAACAGAACAAAGAATGAACTTAAGCTTCTTGCTCAACAATTGGGAATTGCAGTTCACTCTCATCATTCTAAAGATCAAATTGTTGACATGATTAATAAAAGCTTGTTTAATGTAACTCCTCCAGATGAGCAAACGCAGATTGAAATAGCTAAGTTACAGCTAGCCCTGCAGGAGGCTCGAGCTAAGCAGGCTGAGTTTCAGGCTCGTGCTAAAGAGACTGAGTTTCAGGCTCGTGCTAAGGAGGCTGAGGCTAAGGTGGCTGAGTCACAGGCTCATTTTCAGGAGGCATAGACACAGGCTCAGGCACAAATTGAACTTGCTAGGATTCAGGCAGACCATGAGTATCGCATGAAACAAGGTGGAACTGGATCATCTAGCTCTGATGATTTTGATGAGGCTAAAAATGTTAAACTTGTCCCTCCTTTTAATGAATCTGATTTAACAAAGTATTTTCAGTTGTTTGAGAGGGTAGCTACTGGTTTTAATTGGCCCCAAAAGTATTGGCCAGTACTCCTTCAAACTGTTCTCACGGGTAAAGCTCAAGTAACTTATGCATCTTTGCCTCAGGATCAATCTGATAATTATGATGTAGTTAAGAGCGTGATTCTCAAGGCCTATGAGCTTCTTCCAGAAGCCTATAGAGTAAAATTTAGTACAACTTATAAGCAAGATAAGCAATCCCATGTTGAGTATGCACAAATCAAAGAAGATCTGTTAGAGCAGTGGTTAAATTCTAAGAATATAAATCTGATTTTGATAAATTTGAGCGGATGATTTTGCTGCAGGACTTCAAGAGGTGTATTAATAAAGATGTGAGCCTATATCTTGATGAGAAAAGAATAGATAATTTGTCTGATGCTGCAGTTTTAGCTGATGAATATGTTCTCACTCACAAGAGATATTCTAAAGAAAAAAGGATAGCTGAGAGTAAGTACGTTGCCTCTACTCAGAGTACAGGTAACAGGAAAGAGAATAAAGATGATGTTTCTCAGGAAGTAATTACCAGCTCCACCTCTAGATTTCAGAAAAGTAAATGTACTTATTGTAGTAAGCTTGGTCATATTACGGAGAAATGTTTCAGGAGACAGCGTGATGTGAACAAAAAGGAGTCTTTAAATATTCCGTCAATTGGTCTAGTGTCCACCCTTAAGAGTACCCAGAATTCTTTAACAGAGTTAACTGAACCTGCTTTGAGGGGTAAATTAAATTCTCATGATGAGACTCCTCTTTTGAGCAGTAACGTGGGTGACACTCTCAAGAGTTCATGTGCTAATTTCCTGTCTGATGGTTTTGTCAGTCCTCTGGAAAGTAATGACAGGAAATCAGTTAAAATATATCGTGATACAGGTGCTTGCCAATCCCTAATGCTGACCAGTGTTCTAGGCTCTAATGTTAATACCTCTGATGAAACTGTAATCTTACAAGGTGTAGGGAATAATTACTTCTCTGTCCCTCTGTGCAGAGTGAATTTAGAGTCTGATTTTGTTAATGGTTCCTTTATGGTTGGGTTGGTTGAAACACTCAAAGTGTCAGGTGTAACTTTCTTACTTAGAAATGATATTGGTGGAAGTCAAGTCTGTCCAGCTCCTCAGTTGTCTAGTGAACCAGTGGCTGCGACCCAGGATTGTGATGTCCCTGACGTGTTCTCTGCATGTGCTGTCACTAGGATTAAGTCTAAAGTTACTGGTGACTTAGAGGATAATGATGATGATGATGATGTTATCCTAGCTGACACTTTTCTTGCTAATTTGGACCACTCACCAGATGAGGCAGTATCCCGTTGTGTTGATAATTGTCTCGTCAAGAGTTGGTTGAGTTGCAGGTTGCTGACCCTGAGTTGAAAGGTCTAGCTAACTCTGCTTGAAGTGAGGAAGAGTCAGCTGGTGCTTCTACTTGTTATTATATTAAGTCAGGAGTACTTATGAGGAAGTGGAGACCCCCAACAGCATCAGCCGACTGTGAATGGGAGGTTGTACATCAAGTTGTCATCCCTCGTGTTTGTAGGCAGGATATCATTAGAGTGGCTCATGATTCCAGTTTGGCAGGACACCTTGGAGTGAGGAAGACTGTGGCACGCATTTTGAAACAATCCTACTGGCCAGGTATCTTCAGAGATGTTTCCTGGTATTGTAAGTCTTGTCACACCTGTCAAGTTGTGGGGAAGTGTAATCAGACCGAAAAGGTTGCACCTCTAGTTCCCATTCCTCCTTTTGAGGCGCCATTCACCCGTGTGTTGGTGGATATTGTGGGCCCTCTTCCTAAGACTTCTTCAGGATTTTCTTATGTGTTGACCCTGATTGATATGGCTACTCGTTATCCTGAAGCCATTCCACTTAGAAATATCTCAGCAAAGAAAGTGGTTAAGGAAATGCTAGGGTTCTTCACCAAGTTTGGTCTGCCCAAGGAGGTACAGTCAGACCAGGGAAGTAATTTCATGTCAAATGTTTTCAAGCAGTCTCTGAAAGAGTTGGGCATCACCCAGATCACGTCTTCAGCTTACCATCCCCAGACCCAAGGAGCGTTGGAGAGATATCATCAAACACTCAAATCGATGCTCAAGAAATACTGTTTGGAACATCAGAAAGACTGGGATAAAGGTCTTCCATTCGTTGTACTTGCCGCAAGAGAATCTCCAAATGAATCACTGGGCTTCTCACCCTTTGAACTACTGTTTGGCCATGAAGTAAGAAGACCCCTTAAGCTACTCAAGGAATGCTGGCTGTCGGAGGAAGATGACGTCAACCTGCTGGAGTATGTGATGAGGTTCAAAGAACGACTGTCCACTGCTTTACAGCTGGCGAGAGAGAATTTAGGAGCTGCTCAGGAGAAGATGAAGACTTGGTATGATAAGAAGTCCAGGTTACGCCACTTTCAGCCAGGAGATCAGGTTTTGATTCTGCTACCGGTGCATGGGCAACCTCTTCAAGCCAAGTTTAGTCCTTATTTCGTGGAGAAGAAACTCAGTGATGTCAAATATGTCATCGCCACACCAGATCGTAGAAAGAACAAGCAACTTTGTCACATCAACATGCTAAAGTTATATCACAGGCGGGACGAAAATAACCCAGTCTGCACTGTAGCTGTTCCACCCGAGTCTGCAAGTGAAGCTCTCCCATGCAGTATGAGCCTGAGTGATAGTTTGGGGAAGAATCCTGATATCATGAATGATCTCCAGACTAAGGTTTCTCATCTACCTCCCGAGGAAAGGCAGGAGTTTTCGGCATTACTGCAGGAGTACCCGCAAGTGTTCTGTGCCACTCCAGGAAGAACCACTGTGTTGATGCATGATGTCGATGTTGGAGACACAAAGCCAATGAAATTGCCTCCTTACCATGTGAACCCAATGAAAGTTCCTCTCATCCAGAAGGAGCTTGGCTACCTGTTGGACCACAAGATGATTGAGCCCTGTCAGAACGAGTGGAGTTCTTCTGTCACTCTAGTCCCTAAGCCAGCTGGGTCACAGCGACTTTGCATCGACTACAGACGTGTTAATCAGATAACCAAAACAGACACTTACCCTCTCCCTCGCGTGGAAGATTGCATAGACAAGATCGGAAAGGCTAGGTACATAAGTAAGTTTGATTTGTTAAAGGGATACTGGCAAGTACCTATGATTGAACGTGCTAGGGAGATCTCATGTTTTGTAACACTAGGAAAGACTTTTGCATGTTCTGTAATGCCATATGGTATGAAGAATGCACCAGCCACTTTTCAGAAGCTCATGAATGTTGTAACAGAGGGTTTGGCAGGGTGTGTTGTTTATATTGATGATGTATTAATCTTCAGTGACAACTGGAAAGATCACCTATGCCATGTCAGTAAATTTCTTGAGCGTTTGGTTCAGGCTAATCTTGTAGCTAATTTATCAAAGTGTGAGTTTGGTCAAGCTAAAGTTCAGTACCTTGGGTACGTAATTGGTGATGGGCACGTTGCACCACCAGGAGCTAAAGTTCAGGTTATAAGTGATCTTCCCAGACCTAAAAGTAGGAAAGAGCTACAAATATTTTTGGGAATGGTAGGTTATTACAGGAGATTTGTTCTTAACTTTTCAATTCTTGTATCACCACTTACAGACCTACTGAGAAAAGAAGTTAAATTTGTCTGGACCGATAACTGTGAATCCTCTTTCAGTAAACTTAAAACTATCCTATTAAGTCAGCCAGTGCTCGCTACTCCAAATTTTGCTAAGCCTTTTAAGATGGCTGTTGACGCAAGTGATACAGGAGCTGGGGCTGTTTTGCTGCAAGAGGATGATCAGGGTATTGAACACCCCGTATCTTATTACAGTAAGAAGTTCACTCCACCTCAAAAGAACTACTCAACTATTGAGAAAGAGCTTTTGGCCTTGATTTTGGGTTTACAATATTTTTCATTTTATTTGTGTTCTGGTTTTGACCCCATAGTCATTTATACCGATCATAACCCACTGAAATTCCTTAGTAAGTTTAAAGATAAAAATCACAGATTGACAAGATGGAGTCTACTTCCTCAGGAGTATTCATTAGACATACAACATGTCAAGGGGAAAGAAAATGTTATTGCAGATTGCTTATCTAGACTTTAGACAGATTGTTTTAGAGTAATAAGAAATTTCCTTTGTAAATTTCTCTTTCTTTGTGGGGAGGTGTTACATAGCCTATGATTTCATCATCCTTTGTATAATTCTAACGTACAGTATGCTGCTTGTTTGATCACGATTCGCCTCGTGGCTTCCATAGTGACCGGACTTCCGTGCTCTGCCTCACTCCCCCCTTCTTCCCGTTGTAGTAGAGTAAGTTGTTCTTTCTGTTGTTCAGAGTAGGAGTGTCAACTCTTTGTCCCCTATGGCTTCATTTGCGCGTCCTTCTTACAAGTTGTATCAAGCTCTGCCGGCCCCTATATAATGAGCTCAGTCTCTGCTTTAATTGCCACTTAGATCTACTCCTCATTTTGTTCACATCTCTGTCCTCCCCTGTACAGTTATTATTATTTTTGTGAGTGCTCAGGAAGTCTCCAACCATCTAGCTGCTGTGTAATTCGAGTTTAAGTGTTATTACACTTTTTCTTGTACTGTATAGCATAAGGTGTTAATTCGTAGGCCTGGTGAGGTTTTTGTAATTCATGTGGAGTTTTTGGTGTCAGTCAATGTTAATAATATTTTGTATCTGTAATAATATATCTTGCATTTACTGAGCATTATCCGGTTTTCTCATTTTAACAGGGCTGACTTAGATAAATTTACTCTTGCTAATTTCGTGTTAATAGAGGCTATTGCAGTTAACCATATATTTAACCTGTTTTTTGCCATTACAGTATCCTTGTTAGTCCTGAATGTTTAGTTGTTAGTTTGAGCATTAAACTTTAACTTGTAATTTTACCTAACTCTTTTGTTTTGAACCTCGAAATTTGCGGGATAGTAGTGATTTTGGTGTTCTCACTTGAAGTGTTCATTATCTCTCTCTGTTCCCTAACAATATATATATATATATATATATATATATATATATATATATATATATATATATATATATATATATATATATATATATATATATATATATATATATATATATATATATATATATAATAGATAGATAGATAGATAGAGATATAGATACGTTGATAGATTGATATAGATAGATAGATATAGATATAGATACATAGATATATATATATATATATATATATATATATATATATATATATATATATATATATATATATATATATATATATATATATATATATATATATATATATATATATATATATATATATATATATATATATATATATATATATATATATATATATATATATATATATATATATATATATATATATATATATATATATATGCATATATATATATATATATATATATATATATATATATATATATATATATATATATATATATATATATATATATATATATATATATATATATATATATATATATATATATATATATATATATATATATATATATATATATATATATATATATATATATATATATATATATATATATATATATATATATATATATATATATATATATATATATATATATATATATATATATATATATATATATATATATATATATATATATATATATATATATATATATATATATATATATATATATATATATATATATATATATATATATATATATATATATATATATATATATATATATATATATATATATATATATATATATATATATATATATATATATATATATATATATATATATATATATATATATATATATATATATATATATATATATATATATATATATATATATATATATATATATATATATATATATATATATATATATATATATATATATATATATATATATATATATATATATATATATATATATATATATATATATATATAATATATATATATATATATATATATATATATCAATATATATATATATATATATATATATATATATATATATATATATATATATACTGTACAGTATATATGTGTTGATAGATAGATAGATAGATTTTTTTCCCTTAATTACCAGGAGCTTCGGGCCCAAGGGGGAATGGGCATAAAAAAAATCTTGTTCACTGCACGTGACGACCTGTCAAGAGCATATATATATATATATATATATATATATATATATATATATATATATATATATATATATATATATATATATATATATATATATACTGTATATATGTGTGTGTGTGTGTGTGTGTGTGTAGAGTTTATGTACATAAAGCGTCCATAATTTTTTTTACTTGAATATGTTTAAAAATTTACTTTGGGAGCTGTGTTCAGAGGGTTTGTTATAATTAGTAAACCTAAATAAATTTGTGTCAATAACTTGCCACACATGCTTACAACTCAGCTACATTATGTCCTTTGGTACCACGTAGATTATCAAGGCGGTGGTCGATTTTATTGCAAGTGTTATGATGCATGTCAAGCCTGATGGAAGCCAGTACCTCTTTATTTCGGTGCCTTACCTCAAATGTTATTAACCTTTTCATATACTCTTTCACTCTGCCCCATAAAAAGAAATCCATAGGCTTAATTGTTAGTGAACGAGGAATGTGACCATCCCACCCGATCCGATGACAAGGAACTTTTCGTTAAGGAGCCAACGCCTAGCTAATCCCCTGTGTAAAAAAAAAAAAAAAAGGGGGGGAGGGAGAATACAGTAATAAAACCATATAGTTTAATTTATTAGCAATGTAAATTTTTTTATACTATTTCTCACAGTCAATATATATATATATATATATATATATATATATATATATATATATATATATATATATATATATATATATATATATCGCAGTAGCGATATAAACAGCCGATAGATAATGATCTTGGAACAATATATATCACAGTAGCGATATAAACAGCCGATGGATAATGATCTTGGAACATGTCTCCTTTAATACTTCATAAGGCACACAGCAAAATGTGAATATATAACAAGCATTATTAATGCTCGCATAGAGATTTGGTAATTGTATAGCTCATCTCACGTGTACTGAACCCTACCCAGCAGTTCTAAACCAAATGCCGAAACAGACGGCGTGAGTGGGAGTGAAGATGAGTTGCGGTGTAACGAAAGTATTGTTGGGGGAAAAAAAAAATGCAAAAATCCTGCTAACAAAAAAAAAAAGTATGAAGAGGAAAACATACACAAATCTGTTGGTATCTACAACAGACTTTTGCTATACTAATACAAAGAATGAAGTTAGTGATGTACGTAAGCCTACAATGTATCATATTCTTGATGGTTCTGGTGACTATTTAATGAACTCATCTATATGACAGACTGAAGAGAAGGTTATATGTAGAGAGGAAAAGAGAGGCGAAAAATTTAGTAAGAGAGAGAGTAAGAAGAGAGTTGATAAGGAATTCTGAAGGAATTTGAGTGTAACATGGAAGGAATGTAAGAAAATGTTCTGGAAAAAGGTAAAGAGAGTTAGGGTGTTAAAGATGATAATCGAGGAGAGAAAGATAAAAATGGTAGATTGCTGGTGGAGAAGGGTAAAAAGGTGAGGAGATAAAGAGAACGCTTTAAGGAATTGCTGAACATAGAGAAGGAGAGTAATGCGAGTATAAGTGGCTGGGGAATGGCTGGGAGGAGGGATGTGAGAAGAGAGGAAGAAATCAGTAGCATGGAAGTAGTGGATGCAATGAAGAAAGTCAAAATAGGGAAAGCCCCAGGAATTGATGAGATTTGTGGTGAAATGCTGAAGCATGGGGGAAAGATAACAGTAAAATGGATGTGGAAGATGTGCAGATTGGCCTGGGAGGATGGTAAAGTCCCAGAGGATTGGAGGTCAGGTATAAATGTTTCCCTGTTCAACGGAAAAGGGAAAAAGACGTGTGTGGTATTCACAGGGGCATTTGTCTTCTTAGTGTAATAGGAAAAGTATATGCTAGGATACTTATTGACAGAGTTAGGGAACTAACAGAGGAATTAGTTGGAGGGGAGCAGGGGAGTTTTAGGAAGGAAAGTGTTTCTGTAGATCAGATATTCATTCTGAGGTCTTTAGTGGAAAAGTTTCTAGAGAATGAAAAGAAGTTGTATGCGGCCGTCTTGGATTTGGAGAAAGCATATGACAGGGTGGATAGACAAGGATTGAGGAAAGTAATAAGAATATATGAAGTAAGTGGGAAGTTGTTGCCGTGCAGAGTATGTATGAGGGTGCTAAGGCTTCAATGCATGTGAATAGTGACCTGAGTGAGTTTTTCTGTTTAAAGGTTGGACTGAAACAGGGTTGTGTCATGTCTCCATGGTTGTTCAATCTGTATATGGATGGGGTTATAAAAGAGATAAAAGGTAGGGCAGTGGTTGTTGGAGCATTCCTATTGGCCGAGGGCAGCGTTTGGAAGCCCCCTGTACTGTAGTCTGCAGATGATACTGTATTGTTAAGTGAAGGCGAAGGGGAGCTGCAAAGTTTGGTGAAAGAGTTAGGGAGAGTGTGTGAGAAACGGAATCTAAAAGTGAATGTAGGGAAGAGTAAAGTTATGGTCTTCGAGAGAAATGGTAACTGAATGTACAGTAAGGTTGGATGAGGAAGAAATGGAAAATGTGAGTGCATTTAAGTACGCGGGTAGTGTGAAGAGTAAGGATGGAAGTTTAGAGGGTGAAGTGTTTGAAAGGGTACAACAAGGAAGAAAGGTTACTGGTTCTCTGAATGCAGTGATAAGAAACAAGGAAGTGAGCATGGAAGTGTAAAAGTTACTGCATGACAGTATGGTGATACCAACACTAACGTATGGAAGTGAAGCTTGGACCTTGCTGGAAGGACACAAGGCAAAGTGGGAGCAGTGGAAATGAGTTATTTGAGAGGAGTATGTGCAGCCATATGAGAGACAAACTGACAAAAGAGGAAGTGAAGGAGCGTTGTGGTGTGGATGTGCATGTAATAGGAGGCGCAAGGAGAAACACATGGAAGTGGTTTGGCCATGTGGGGAGGGTGGAGAGTGAGAGGCGGACGAGGAGAGTGTATGCGAGTGAGTTGGAGGGGGGAGAGGGAAGGGGAGGCCAGAGATGAGATGGATGGATGGAGTGGAGAGGCATATGAGAGAGGGTGTGTGTGAGCTGGGAGCAGGGCAGTGAAATGACGGGGGACAGGGCGACTTGGAGGCGATTTGTTTGTGGGCACCTCTGACGGGATTAAGGTGTCTGGCGATAGATAGATATATATGGGTACAATCTGGCCTGAGCACTATAACTTGACCACCAGGTATCATTATGTTATACCATTACCCCCAAGAACAGAAAATTATTTTTTTCTCATAAGAAATCATTTGGTTCGTCACTCATTGTACATTTACCTTAAAGTTGCATAACATCGAGAGAGTGAATGGTGAGTGCTCCACTTATGACAAAAAAAAAAAAATAACTAACACACACACATACACACACACACAAAATCGGGGAGTTGTACAGTACGTGTGGTAGTTACCTGTATAACGTTCAAGCCTCGTCATATATATTGGAAACTTTGTGCTACAGTCAGACAGGCCTGGTTTTATTCAATTTGTCAATGGTCAATATTTGCACACAGCCGGACAGTATTTGCATACTCTTGCACACCGATTGCAGACTTTTGGAGCATATGTTGCAGATGATGCACGTAGTAGAATTGCAATCCTTCAAATCTTTTCGTTTATTAGAAACATATTCTTTTGATTATGAGGTTTCCTTTTTTCCAAGTAAACTGTAAGCAGTGTGATTCTGGAAAGAAAAAAGTCACCCAGATCACATGATATGCGTATTTGCAGAAAAAAATAAATGAAAAAAAGGAAAAAAAAAATAACAGCAACAAAACCACCAAAAATAGAAGAAACAAGTGCTCATGGGCCCTTCGAGCTCTCTTGCACTTGCTCCTGCGGAGGGCTCTCGCGCCGAGCTCTCGCTTTCTCATGCTTCTCATTCGTTTCCTAGTGCTTCTCACTCATTTCCTCGCGCTTCGCGCACGCGTTGCGATCATTTCAGGTAATCTACGTCACGTTTATGTGCTGTTCTAGTCTAAAGTTGTCACTATCGGCCGTCTGGGCGACATCGAAGGGCCCATATCATGGTCCGTTTATTCTAGTCTAACGTTGTCACTTGGATTTTTTGCAGCTAACCAATTGATTGTGTTATTTGCAGCTTCGGGAATGGAGCTCAAGTAGTCCGCACGCAAGTCCAAGATATTAACCATTCGCCCACGGCAACCGATCGGGCGCAGGGAGCGGCGTTTTTTGGTCAAGCTTTGATCGTTCATTAAATAGAGTAAAAGTTGTTTTTCAGTCGTGATGGGACCAAGTTTTTTCACATCAGCGAATTCTTTGCGACTTTTGTGCCAATTTTGGTGCGATTTGAATGTGTAGTTTCGGCTGCCCAAAATACACACACACACACACACACACAGACTCACACACACACACACACACACACACACACAGACTCACACACACAGACTCACACACACAGACTCACACACGGCTACTGCTATAGTATATTAGATAATGAAACCTGCGAAAAACACAACATAAAACATATCAAATGGAGAAAAATAAGCAACAACTAAAGTATGGAGAAACATCGATACAAAAACACACATTAATCCCATAAATTTGGTTAAACAGTAAAAAAAAAAAAAAAAAAATGTACACTAACACTGAACTATACAACAGTAAAACCCTCCCAAACAGTGGAACAATGAAAAAATACACAAGTATTCAATCATTCAAATTAAAAAATTAAAATCATCACACAAATTATTTAAATAGTCAAAGAAAATATGCAAGCATTCCCCAAACAAGGCGAAATTTTGTGTGATTTTCATCATTATTATGTGCTATTTTCCTTGCCAAACGATAAAGTTAAGGTAAGGAGGAATGGAGCACGACTGACCGGGCAGATATGATATTTGGCTAGGTGAATGAGATGGAAGGTATGAGTAAGGTGTTGACAGAAGATTTATGTGTAGCATATGAGCCGACGAAAAAATGTAAGGATATGTAAGGAACATTGTGCTGGAATGGGGAGTGAAACGAGCTGTGAAAGAGATGCATGCATATAGTGACTAGATGGGAAATAAAGCGATTGAGGGTGTGGAGAGGCACAAGAGAGAGCGCCATGGTTCGAATGATAGAGATGAATTGTGTAATAAATGAGAATAAAGAAATAATTAATGAAAATTCTAAAAGAAAACTGAGTCTATAATGAAGGGAGAGTATGAAGTTATTCAAAAAGATTGACAATATAATTCGGGGTGATAGTGGAGATAGTGAAGGGGTGAAAGATAAAAATGGTAGACTGCTGGTGGAGGAGAGAGAGAGAGAGAGAGAGAGAGAGAGAATGTGATCAGATGAAGATAACACATTAATGAGAGAACGAAAAGACTTGTGGTATTATTACTGGTCCATGGAATAGCTAGGAGAAAAAGAAAAGCAAGACAGGAGGGAGGACTCAGTTGAATGAAAGTGTGTTAGACCTGAAGATAGTCAAAACAGGGAAAGCATCAGGAATTGTTGGAGTGTGTGGAGAAATACATGAAATACAGGGAAGATATAGAAGTACACAGGAAGCAGAGATAACAGGAGGCCTGTTGGCCGATGACGATGTTATCCCTTGATCTGGTAGCTCGTAAAAAAAAAAAAAATGTAAATTGGTCTGAGTGGAGGGGTAGAGTGCCAGAGGACTGCATATCATGTACAATACTTCTTTTTCATAAAAGAAAGGGAAAAGTAAAGTGTGCGTAAGGGACACATGTCTCCAGAGCATAGTGGGAATGATACATGGTAGGATTATTTGTCACTAGATTTAGCTGAAAACGAAGGAATAGCTTGGACAGGAATATACGGAATTTATATAGAGAAGTGTGTCTGTAGTCCTGGTATTTTTCTTAAGGTATATTATAAAAATGTATTTGAAAAAGGAGAAACAGGTTTCATTTTGCCTCTATGGATCCAGGTAAAGCATAATATGACAGTTGGTTGAGAGGAAACGTGGAAGGTGCTTAGAATATGGGACGTTGGTCAGTGCAATTAAGATTACATCAAGTGAGGGTCAGGCAAACTTCTCCAAGTTCGTGTTTCTTGTTTATATTTGTGAATGTGTTAATAAGATTGATGAAAGAAATCTGCGATTTGGCAAGATTTTTAGAATGATTACACATCGTAGTATTTGTCAAGAGACTTGAATGATATATGAATAAATTGCCAATAAGTCACCAGTTGTCACGGTGGGAAAAGAAATATACTGAATATATCTCCACTATTTATGGGAGGAAAAAGGAAAGCCACCGCAGACACGAGGGCTAACGACTTACGAAATAAAGTGGTAAGTTTTCACTTTATACCGGCTTACTTCGCCGATTATCTAAAGACGAGAATTTCATAAACTTTTTCAACCGTACACAGCGGAGACTAATCACTCACGAATATTGCATTGTTGATACTCTTGGCCTCTGATAAAGTGTCCTTACCCCTGACAATCGATAAGTAATACTAATAAAGACAGATTCTTGCTGGTGCTAACTCATTGCTGGCGCAAAATGGATTTATGAATTTATATGAAAGAACTGGCTTACCCACCAGTCGTGATTAATATAAGAAGTTTGTGCAAATGGGAGTAGCAAACTAAAGTAAGCACAATGTGGAGAAATGAAACGCGATTCTTTCATTTAATTAATCAAGCTCAAAGAAAAGAATTGTAAACTTATTAATGACAAACAAAATGAATTCTTACGTTGTAAGATAACCGAAACGAATAATCAGTCACTCACACAGGCAAACTGGTTAATACTCTTAAGCCTAGAAAACACACACACACACACACACACACACACACACACACACACACACACACACAAAACTGGTCAGTGAAGAAATAGCAGTCATGGCTGTAAAGATCCTGGGCGGCTCTGCTACTCAGGCCACTGCGCTACTCACTGCACTGTTGCCGATCACCAATTTGGTGGGGAGATGAGGGTGTCATACAACAGTTAGAGAGTGGGTGATAAGACGCAAGATGGGGACCTTCACTTCATTGCACTGTTCTTGAGATCCTCCTCCCGTGGCAGCACTACATCAACTCTAATGTTCTCACGCCAGCCACAAAGCAATACCTGATCACCAGAAGCAGGCGTAGCTTAACTTAATGCCTAGAGAGGCAGGGCGGGGGGAATGATAAATACACAGAAGTATCATTCAGTGATGCATGAAGCGCGTGCATAAAAACAATCACTAGTGAAACAATAACGAACATTTTGTGAACAATCCCAACTGGAGCACGGTCGGGACGGTAAGCTAAGTGAATATTTTGGTTTTTTTTACCTATGCATTGTGAGCTACCATAATACTTGAGTGTCATAAATTTGTTTAAATACACAATGTGGCGAATTCATAACATTACGCCCAATCAGAACTAATTTTTTCTAAAAAAATTTGACAGGACATATATTAATTAATTTATTTATTTATTTATTTATTGTCAAGGGGGTGTATATTATGGTGCACTCTTAGCCCTTAATTAATCACCAAAAGGGATAAGGTAAAACTTACAAGAAAACTAACTTAACTTTACTGTACACTATAACATACACAACCAAAGAAGAAATCAAGGTTCGTTTTACAAAAGGAGGATTCATATAGGCCTCAGAATACAAATATAAAACTAGTTATTTCTTACCTAACAAGAGTACACTCAGTTGAGGATAAGTACTCACAAAGCTCGAGGAAACGTGAGAACTTCGAAAGTTTAATCCAGATATAATTCACATGCTAGTCTAAATGGAAGATTGAACCAAAAATGGGAAATGGTGCACATTATGTTTTGTAATCAAAGACTCGTATTGAGTAATGTTGGAGAAAATTGCAACACAATGTGACAAAAGTGTACCGTGACAATAAATGTGAACAAATGTGTACAAATGACAAAATGTGTACAGGAATATGTGTACAAAATGAGACAAAATGTACAGGGATGTGTGTACAAAATCAGACAAAAATGTGTCTCTTCACATTATCCTCAACCTTATAAAGCAGACTTACTCCGCCTGTCTCAGCTAATTAACCACTAGGCTGTCTTAAAAATAACTTCCATCCATACAGAAACAATGGAGGCACCTGCTAGCAATGAGGGCCTCATACTCTCCACATAGAAGCAATTGCTAGCCATCAAGAACATGATGAAAGTGCCATTGAGGCTTCTAATGGCAAACTTCCCTACTTTGCTCCTCCCACATTATGTCACACCCTGTATTTCAAGGACAAGAGGGATTGTCTGGGTAATATGTGAGAAAAACATCTGGTGTGTTATCAGTCCAGAAGGCAAAGTTGACCACTGGGTAAATAAACATGAGGACTAGGGTTACCCTTTACAGCCCCCTAAACTGATAAGGAAAAGATTTAATGTTCTTAACGGCTCGCCTGTCTCCTTACGTTATCACTTATTTTATATTTGACCCATTCGCTACCGGGGTTAACTACGCCAGTCACACCTACCTTCCTGAGAGAAGAAATTTCCCAAGTAGAAATTTCTGGATACTGTACAATCAGGTACTCTGCTAGAACATTACTAACACCATTTACATGTCTTATATCGAGGGAGTATTCTTGCAAAAATAGGGCCCAGTGGGTCAAACTACGATTTTTGTCCTTAAATAGGGACAAAAATTTCAGAGTGTGGTGATCAGTGTACAAAATCAACTGACCCTGGACCAACATACAGAGAGAAGTGTTGAAGGGCAAGTATGAGTGCAAGGAGATCTTCTCAATAGTTGAATAATTTCTCTGGGCCTTATTGAACTTTTTCCTAAAATAGCACACAGGCATCTCAAAGCCTTGATCATTATCCTGAAGCAAAACTGCGCCAGCCCCTAGGCCGATGGTATCAACAGCTAATTTAAAGTGTTTATCAAAATTGGGAGCTTGAAGCACTGGGTGACTTGACAAGATGGCTTTGACTTTAGGTTTCCTCACATTCTGGCTTCCACTCATACATGACTCCTTTTCTTAACAAATCAGTGAGGGGAGCTATAAGATCAGAGAAGTTCAGGACAAAACGTCTGTAGTACCCTAACATACCCAAGAATCGTTGCAACTCTCTCTCTTATTTTTGGGTTGGGGGGAATTGACAATGGCCTGAACTTTAACATCAGGTGAACTCACTTGGCCTAAACCGACCACATAACCTAGGCACTGCACTCGAGCTCTCAAAAATTCACATATAGTTAAATCAAGCACTAAATTAGCAGAGGACAGTCTCTGCAGCAAGGCATCTAGTTGTTCCCAGGTGTCACTAAAAATAACATCATCAATGTAAGTAACACAACCTTTAACATCCTTGGTAAGATCATTCATCAGCCTTTGGAAGGTGGCAGGAGCATTCTTCGTACCATAGGGCATGACCTTACATTCATAAGTCCTGCCACCGACCACAAAACAGGAAATTTCTTGGGCCCTTTCTGTTAGTGGGACTTGCCAATATCCCTTCATCAAATTTAATTTTGTGATAAACTTAGCACTGCCTATTGCGTCCACACAATCATCTACTCTAGGAAGTGGGTAAGTATCAGTCTTGGTAAGGGAGTTGACTTTATGATAATCAATACAAAAGCGATGTGACCCATCAGGTTTTGGAACCACTATGATCAGGGAGCACCACTCACTTTGACAGGACTTGATTAACCCCTGCTGCAACATGTAGTTCAGTTCCTCTTGAATGATGGTATGCTTTTGAGGACTAGCCTGGTAGGGGGACTGCTTTACAGGGCTGGCACCTCCAACGTCCACGTCGTGCTGTGCCACTTCCATCCGTCCAGGGGTGTCCCAGAAGACATCTGGGACTTTCCTGAGGAGGGCAACAAGCTTAGCACACCGCTCTGCAGTCACGTGGGACAGTTTATCAGTCAGTATACTCCAAGCTCCCTGGTTTTCTCTCCAACTGGTCATCTGGTCCAAAGTCAAAGGGCAGCCCTCATCATCCTCCATCTCGACAGCCGACACCACGCATGCAGCACTAGAGGGGTCCACAAACTCGACAGCCAACACCACGCATGCAGCACTAGGGGGGTTCACAAACTCGACAGCCAACACCACGCATGCAGCACTAGGGGGGTCCACAAACTCGACAGCCAACACCACGCATGCAGCACTAGGGGGGCCACGTCTCGCATGTGGTACTCCTTCAACATATTTACATGGCACAATCTTCATTCCTTCCTCCAGTCTGGGGTTAAAATAACATAATTTACTTAACCTACCCTCTTTTCCACTATAAAAGGGCCTGCAAAACTTGCCTGCAGAGGCTGACCATGAATGAGAAGCAAGACAAGAACTTCATCACCTGGGTGAAACACTCTGTACCTAACTTTCTTCGAGTAGTCATACCACCTCTTCATCTTCTCCTGAGAGGACTCCAAGTGTGCCCTGGCTACTTCCATATTATAGGCCAGTCTTTCTTTAAATTTTGACAAATAATCTAGCAAGTTAATTTGGTCATCATCCTTGACCCATTGTTCTTTAAGGAGTTTAAGAGGACCTCTGACTTCATGGTCAAAGATTAACTGAAATGAGGCGTAGCCTAGGGACTCGCTTGGTGCCTCTCTGGTTGCAAAAAGTAGGAAAGGCAAACACTTGTCCCATTCCTTTTCATCAACACAGTTTTCTGAGCATACTCCTCAAAGTTTGGTGATACCTCTCTAATGCACCCTGACTCTGAGGATGATATGCTGAGGAAGTGATATGTGAGATTCCTAACTCCTTAAGGGTTCGTGTGAAAGTTTGGAATAAAAATTGCCTTGATCTGACTGAACTTCCCTAGGGAGACCAAAACAGGTAAAGAAGGTCAGCATCTCCTTTACAACCAATTTAGCTGAAATATTTCTCAAGGGAATGGCTTCAGGATATCTAGTGGCCATGTCTAACATTGTGAGGATGTACTGGTCGCTTGAGGAGGTTTTAGGCAAAGGGCCAACGATGTCTACAAGGACTCTAGTGAATGGGACCTCAAACACAGGTTGAGGAATCAATGGAGCTGCATGGATGGGCTTATTGCTATTACCAACTAGCTGACAGGTGTGACATGACCTACAGAACCGGGAGACATCTCGACGGATTCCAGGCCAGTAACAATGCTGCCAGATGCAGGAGAGAGTCTTCCTCACCCCTAAGTGACCTACTAAAGAAGAGTCATGAGCGTTGGACATAATTTTTTGCCTATAAGGTCTTGGAACCACCACCTGATGTACAGTCTCCCATTTGTTATCATGAGCAACACTAAGAGGTCTCCGTCTTCTCATTAACACGTTATTTGGCCTTAAATAATAACACTCTGTCAGTTCAGACTCACATTCATCTTCCCTAACTGCTGAGTCAAAGTGGCAATCTCTGGATCAGATCTTTGCATATCAGCTAACTTTTCACTTGCATCAGTCTGGGGAGAATCATCAACCTCTGAGTCATTTAACTGGGCAAAAACGTTATCACCAAGCCTAATATCATCATCGGCATTGCCAGTGCCATTACTGTCAACATTCTCAAGGCTGGCTTTTGCCATCATTGCTCTAGTTACAGCACATGCAGGAAACAATTTAGGATCCAACTCTTTACTCCTATCACCGCTCAGGGAAGTTTGACACGCAGTGAACAGCATTCACCTGGCCTCCCGCCAAGTCATTATCCAAGAGGAAAGTGACCCCTTGTACAGAAAGCTGGTCAACAACACCCACACGCATTGAACCTGTAACTAACTCTTATTGGGGCTTCACCTCAACTAGGGGAACATATACAAACTCAGCTATACCCTGTAGCAAGACACATTCATTTGCGTCAGCTACATCAACAATCCCCTTCAACATTAGTCACTGTGAAGCTCCCATGTCTCTTAGTATAGTGACTTCTATACCACCTTTTCCATCAAATGGAACTAACCCCTTAGATATAAAGTTAGCAAATAAGTGACCTGGGGATGAGTCACGTTGTGTAATGCTTGGGGGAGGACACTATGGTGGAGTCTTATTACCACTCTCACCTGAACCTGATGGCTGCACTGCTCCAGTCTTACTAGTGTCTAACAATGGCTCTACAGGAGTCTGTCTATCCACCACTGACAGTTCCACTCTGGCCTTATCAACAATATGCACCTGCTGGGGTTGTGCTTGTCTACAGCTAAAAATATCTGTGGGTGGCTGCTCTCTGTTGGTGTCAAAAGATCCCCAAGAGTTTACCAAAGAAACAGGTTTTACAGAGGAACTTTTCCCTTGTTTTCTCCAGCACCAGTCCTCCAAGTGCCCCATTTTCTGGCAATACTGGCAAAACCTGACACTTTTTCTTGACCCTCTGGCAACACTATCCTCACTTACTTTCGTAGAACTAACATGCTCTGGGGTTGTAGTGTTCCCACTAGTGTCACTTGACATTAACTTGCCTTTACCAGAAGAAGGGTTCACAAAAACTGGTTGGTTCACTCTCCTACCCATAACAAATAATTGAGGCTTATGTTCATGCTTATGAATTATACTATAGTTATCTGCTACAACACCAGACTCAGCTAGGGTATCTAAATCTTTTTCCACTAGGTATGTAGCCACATCCCTATCTGTCTTATCAGTGAAGTTCTCCAAGATCATTAATTCTTTAAGTTTACAGAAATCAACTTTCTTAGAATGAAACCATTGATCAAATAAGTCTGTGAGTACTCTAGCATATTCCACATGAATTTGATCTTTCTGTTTAAGGGTGGATCTAAATTTAAGCCTATATGCCTCCGGCACGAGTTCATATGCTTTGAGAATGACCTCTGTTAAACAATTATAGTTAGCACTTTGATCAACAGATAAAGAAATATAAGCCTCTTGAGCCTTTCCTTTCAAAACACTCTGCAGCAGTACTGTCCAAGAGTCTTTTGGCCACGAGAGACGACCTGCCAACTTTTCAAACATTTGGAAATACTTAGTGACATCTTGCTCATACTAGTTTAATGTTCCTAGCAACATCAAAAGATTCCCTGGCAGATGAACTACTAGCTCTAGGTAAACTATCAGGGTGCTTCAGTCTGAATTCGTGATCCATTTCGTTTTGTTTCAATTGAGCCTGTAATTCTATTTCCCTCATTTTGGCTTGCACTTCAAGTTCTCTTAGCTTAATTCTGGCTAACTCAAGTTGCACTTTCTCACCAGTATCATGAGCAGAAAAATCACTAGGGCCAGGTATCTCCGATGCCAAAGGCTCACGGTCAACACCTTCTGCAGTATTAAATGGCTCAGAACTACTTATGCATGAGTCACGTTGCTCAAACATGGTGTCCAGTATTAAATCAAGTAAATTAGTCATAGTGATTGAGGCAGGAAATCTCAACTGTAAGGCCTGGGCAAGCAATATGAGCTCTTGTTTTGTGAGTGTTTTCACTCTGTTTGGGGATGGCTTAGAATCCAAAAATGCTTTCACATCACTATCATTCATTAGGGCCATGATTACTGATTATAGTTAAGTGGGTACGAGTAAGCATTGTGTATCTGGCCACGGTTGCCAATATTATGTCACAGAGCTATCCTGGCGAGGTCGCCAAATTGTTATTGGGGTGTATATTACGGTGCACTCTTAGCCCTTAATTAATCACCAAAAGGGATAAGGTAAAACTTACAAGAAAACTAACTTAACTTTACTGTACACTATAACATACACAACCAAAGAAGAAACCAAGGTTTGTTTTACAAAAGGAGGATTCATATAGGCCTCGGAATACAAATATAAAAATAGTTATTTCTTATCTAACCAGAATACACTCAGTTGAGGCTAAGTACTCACAAAGCTCGAGAAAATGTGGAGACTTCGAAAGTTTAATCCAGATATAATTCACACACTAGTCTACTGTAAATGGAAGAGTGAACCAAAAATGGGAAATGGTGCACAAACAGTGTGTTTTGTAATCAAAGTCATGTATTGAGTAATGTTGGGGAAAAGTGCAACACAATGTGACAAAATTGTACTGTGACAATAAATGTGAACAAATGTGTACAAATGACAAAATGTGTACAAGAATGTGTGTACAAAATGAGACAAAATGTGTACAGGGATGTGTGTAGAAAATGAGACAAATTTGTCTCTTCACATTTTCCTCAACCTTATAAAGCAGACTTACTCCGCCTGTCTCAGCTAATTAACCACTAGGCTGTCTTAAAAATAATCTCCATCCATACAGAAACAACAGAGGCATCTGCTACCAATGAGGGCCTCGTACACTCCACACAGAACCAATTGAGAGCCATCAAGAATGTGACGAAAACGCCATTTAGGCTTCTAATTGGCAAACTTCCCTACTTTGCTCCTACCACATTGTCACACCCTGTATTTCAAGGACAAGAGGGACTTTCTGGGTAATATGTGAGAAAAACATCTGGTGTGTTATCAGTCCAGAAGGCAAAGTTGACCGCTGGGTAAATAAACGTGGGGACTAGGGTTACCCCTTACAGC
This sequence comes from Coenobita brevimanus, assembly GCF_032717465.1. Lineage (NCBI taxonomy): Eukaryota > Metazoa > Arthropoda > Malacostraca > Decapoda > Coenobitidae > Coenobita > Coenobita brevimanus. Next base: position 30,455,286 of record NC_137062.1, read on the forward strand.
CCCCAAAACTGATAAGGAAAAGATTTAATGTTCTTAACGGCTCGCCTGTCTCCTTACGTTATCACTTATTTTATATTTTACCCATTCGCTACCGGGGTTAACTACGCCAGTAACACCTACCTTCCTGAGAGAAGAAATTTCCCAAGTGGAAATTTCTTAATACTGTAGAATCATGTACTCTGCTAAAACATTACTAACACCATTTACATGTCTTACATCAAGGGAGTATTCTTGCAAAAATAGGGCCCAGTGGGTCAAACTACGATTTTTGTCCTTAAATAGGGACAAATTTCAGAGGGTGGTGATCAGTGTGCATTACAAAATCAACTGACCCTGGACCAACATACAGAGAGAAGTGTTGAAGGGCAAGTATGAGTGCAAGGAGATCTTCTCAATAGTTGAATAATTTCTCTGGGCCTTATTGAACTTTTTCCTAAAATAGCACACAGGCATCTCAAAGCCTGGATCATTATCCTGAAGCCAAACTGCACCAGCCCCAAGGCCGATCGTATCAACAGCTAATTTAAAGGGTTTATCAAAATTGAGAGCTTCAAGCACTGGGTGACTTGACAAGATGGCTTTGACTTTAGGTTTCCTCACATTCTGGCTTCCACTCATACATGACTCCTTTTCTTAACAAATCAGTGAGGGGAGCTATAAGACCAGAGAAGTTCAGGACAAAACGTCTGTAGTACCCTAACATACCCAAGAATCGTTGCAACTCTCTCTTATTTTTGGGTTGGGGGGAATTGACAATGGCCTGAACTTTAACATCAGGTGAACTCACTTGGCCTAAACCGACCACATAACCTAGGCACTGCACTCGAGCTCTCAAAAATTCACATATAGTTAAATCAAGCACTAAATTAGCAGAGGACAGTCTCTGCAGCAAGGCATCTAGTTGGCTCAAGTGTTGTTCCCAGGTGTCACTAAAAATAACATCATCAATGTAAGTAACACAACCTTTAACATCCTTGGTAAGATCAATCATCAGCCTTCGGAAGGTGGCAGGAGCATTCTTCACACCATAGGGCATGACCTTACATTCATAAGTCCTGCCACCGACCACAAAACAGGAAATTTCTTGGGCCCTTTCTGTTAGTTTACTTCCCAATATCCCTTCATCAAATTTAATTTTGTGATAAACTTAGCACTGCCTATTGCGTCCACACAATCATCTACTCTAGGAAGTGGGTAAGTATCAGTCTTGGTAAGGGAGTTGATTTTATGATAATCATTACAAAATCGATGTGACCCAATCAGGTTTTGGAACCACTATGACCAGGGAGCACCACTCACTTTGACAAGACTTGATTAACCCCTGCTGCAACATGTAGTTCAGTTCCTCTTGAATGATGGTCTGCTTCTGAGGACTAGCCTGGTAGGGGGACTGCTTTACAGAGCTGCCGCCTCCAACGTCCACGTCGTGCTGTGCCACTTCCATCCGTCCAGGGGTGTCCCAGAAGACACCTGCGAACTTCCTAAGGAGGGCAACAAGCTTGGCACACCGCTCTGCAGTCAAGTGGGAGAGTTTATCAGTCATTGTACTCCAAGCTCCCTGGTTTTCTCTCCAACTTGTCATCTGGTCCAAAGTCAAAGGGCAGCCCTTATCATCCTCCATCTCGACAGCCAACACCACGTATGCAACACTAGGGGGGTCCACAAACTTGACAGCCAACACCACGCATGCAGCACTAGGGGAGTCCACGTCTCGCGTGTGGTATTCCAACATATTTACATGGCACAATCTTCATTCCTTCCTCCAGTCTGGGGTTAAAATGACATAATTTACTTAACCTACCCTCTTTTCCACTATAAAAGGGCCTGCAAAACTTGCCTGCAGAGGCTGACCATGAATGAGAAGGAAGACAAGAACTTGATCATCTGGGTGAAACATTCTGTACCTAACTTGCTTCGAGTGGTCATACCACCTCTTCATCTTCTCCTGAGAGGACTCCAAGTGTGCCCTGGCTACTTCCATACTATAGGCCAGTCTTTCTTTAAATTTTGACACATAATCTAACAAGTTAATTTGGTCATCATCCTTGACCCATTGTTCTTCAAGGAGTTTAAGAGGACCTCTTACTTCATGGCCAAAGATCAACTGATATGGGGAATAGCCTAGAGACTCGCTTGGTGCCTCTGTGGTTGCAAAAAGTAGGAAAGGCAAACACTTGTCCCATTCCTTTTCATCAACACAGTTTTCTGAGCATACTCTTCAAAGTTTGGTGATACCTCTCTAATGCACCCTGACTCTGAGGATGATATGCTGAGGAAGTGATCTGTGAGATTCCTAACTCCTTAAGAGTTCGTGTGAAAGTTTGGAATTAAAAGTGCCTTGATCTGACTGAACTTCCCTAGGGAGACCAAAACAGGTAAAGAAGGTCAGCATCTCCTTTACAACCAATTTAGCTGAAATATTTCTCAAGGGAATGGCTTCAGGATATCTAGTGGCCATGTCTAACATTGTTAAGATGTACTGGTCGCCTGAGGAGGTTTTAGACAAAGGGCCATCGATGTCTACAAGGACTCTAGTGAATGGGACCTCAAACACAGGTTGAGGAATCAATGGAGCTGCATGGATGGGGTTATTGCTATTACCAACTAGCTGACAGGTGTGACATGACCTACAGAACCGGGAGACATCTCGACGGATTCCAGGCCAGT
>NC_137062.1:30462952-30475093 GCF_032717465.1 Coenobita brevimanus
GCAGGATTTTTTCCTCCCCTCAGTTCATGAGCGGAACTATCCGTTTCCTCCCGGCTCTATAATTTTTGTTCAGGACCGCTGCCCCATCCACACGGCGAGAAGAGTCTCGGAATGGTTTGCAGGTCGAGAGGACTTGCAGCTGCTCGACTGGCTCAGTAAAGAAGCAGACACGAACTCCATAGAAAATGTATGGGGGTTATGGTTAACCGTTGGGAGTCTGAGAGTGAACTGGCCCACAATCACGCCTAGTGGGAACAGTTCAGAAGCCAGAAACAACTCATACGGATCATGTCGCCTCTATGCAGACTGAGAGAGGTGATCGAGAAGGAGGGTGGATTACTTCCTACTAATGAATGAGCTCCATACAAATATTTTTTTTTTTTATTATCCTCTGATTATAATGGATATTATTCCATGCAGTATAACAATCTAACTAACTTTAATAACTTACTATAACTTACCTGACAATATAACTGATATGACACTATCTTATACATTTTGCTCACTGACATGATTTTTATTACGGGGACATACAGGAATTAGTGACGTTTATGTGCATTTCTTAACGCAACTTTCATGTTACAATTGCGTTTTTTTTTTTCCATTAAAATATGAAGCTTTCTTGATTGGCACAATGACAACTCTCTAGACATTTTGCAAACTCGCTAGACATCTTGCCACCTGTTCACATGCCTAAGGTGCTGTTTTCCAGTCGTGCTAAAAATTTTAAAAAATTACTTAGGAAAAAGTTAGTGTGTGATCAATAACAAATACCGGTAAACTACTAACAACTGCACTTGCTGTCTGTTCGATGTAGTTTTAAGTGAGCGTCCACCATGACATCACTTATAATCCAATACATAACTCAAAGCTAGAGTATAACGTAACATACTAGTCAAAGGAAATCCGATAATCTAAGCTTAAGAAACGCTGCACGTACAAAGTATTTAAACAGATCTTAAAATACGGTAATATTTCTTCCTGAAGTATTCTTCATGTATTTTGCCACATAATGCAAGTTTATATATATATATATATATATATATATATATATATATATATATATATATATATATATATATATATATATATATATATAGTGTTTGTCTTCATATACTGTTTCAGGTTTCACCCCCAAAACATAATCATAATAATATAATAATGTAACACTCTACAAATTTAAAAACAGAATCTAAATAAATACTAAGGTGTGTGTCATCGAGTGTTAAAGGCAAGGATTACATATCAGTCTTGGACGTCTTTAGCCACGTATACACACACCCATATTACCATTATGACACACATTTCATACTCACTACACTCCCCTCACCACCACCATACGTATTGTCCCACACCCACACGCACACACACATGCTGTATTTGGCATTCTGTGTACTGAATGAAATCCTGCTTTGAATTCTGTTTTAAATGTAAATAAGCATGGAGAACTAATATTAATAGCATGTTCATTAACACTGCACACTGTCAGGCTGCCAATACTGAAACAAAGGACCAAGACTGTGACAGGTGCGTGAGAGCTGGAAAGCTCCCACAATATGCTTCATAGTTCCATACAGGCTGTTTGTATTTTTCATAAGAAATGGCTGTTCATCAATATGTTAAGTTTAATTATTGACATAACTGAAGGAAAAGCGACCTCTACAGTGACACCACAGCTCACCAACATAGCTATGAGGGTTTGAGGTGTCAGCGGCCACTTCCCCACTAACTGGTATCCGCCACTGAACACACGATTAACTTTAGCATTAACGAAAATATAAGTGTGGGTCTGGCTACCCCATGACTATTACTGAAACATAAACTATGCAAATAAGTATTGATTACTAGTTACCGTAGTCCGCCATGTGAGGTGGTTATGTATTGCACTTGTATTTTGACACTATTAAATTTTAGGTAAACATACTAAATGCAACGTCATTACGCATTAGCACAAACTGATAATGTGTGTGTGTGTGTGTGTGTGTGTGTGTGTGTGTGTGTGTGTGTCTACTGATAGCCAGCTGAGGAGCTTGAGAGAGAGAGAGAGAGAGAGAGAGAGAGAGGGAGAAAGAGAGAGTCGAGGCGGTGGACCGGGGCATGTTTTCCGCTAACTAAGGAGGGGGTATCCTAGTGTGTAATCGGGTCTTTATAAAGATAATAAAAGAAAATAGGTTTATCATCAATCAGGGCACAGGATAACATTGACACCTTGATAACTATACTATAATAACTAAGAATATATAGCTGTTGGCTGCTTACTCCCATACTCCCCCCTTCCCGCTACATCGCGCCATTTCTGGGTGAACTTGCCCTCTGTTTCTGAACCACAACTCAACCTCTATCGTGGTTCACACTACAAAGCAAGAGAATTAATTTATACAATTCAGACTACAAATAGTATAGTGCACAGCCCATTATCCCAATCACATAATATTTATTAGCCTATATCATAGCATAATACAATGGCCATATAATATAATTCGGAGGATGAAGTTTAGGGATTCGAAAAAATATAGGGCTCACACACACACACACACACACACACACACACACACACACACACACACACCGGCGTGCGCTGTTGCCACGATAGCGAAATCTCGCAACCAGGTGGTCCAGTCGGAAATCTTGCCGACTGTACAGTCTCCCATTTGTTATCATGAGCAACACTAGGAGGTCTCCGTCTTCTCATTAACACGTTATTTGGCCTTAAATAATAACACTCTGTCAGCTCAGACTCACATTCATCTTCCTTAACTGCTGAGTCAATTAAAGTGGCAATTTCTGGATCAGATCTTTGCATATCAGCTAACTTTTCACTTGCATCAGTCTGGGGAGAATCATCAACCTCTGAGTCATTTAACTGGGCAAAAAAGGTATCACCAAGCCTAATATCATCATCGGCATTGCCAGTGCCATTACTGTCAATACTCCCAAGGCTGGCTTTTGCCATCATAGCTCTAGTTACAGCACATGCAGGAAACAATTTAGGATCCAACTCTTTACTCCTATCCTCGCTCAGGAAAGTTTAACACGCAGGGAACAGCATTCACCTGGCCTCCCTCCAAGTCATTATCCAAGAGGAAAGTGACCCCTTGTACAGAAAGCTGGTCAACAACACCCACACGCATTGAACCAGTAAATAACTCTTACTGGTGCTTCACCTCAACTAGGGGAACAGATACAAACTCAGCTGTACCCTGTAGCAAGACACATTCATTTGGGTCAGCTACATCAACAATCCCCTTCAACATAAGTCACTGTGAAGCTCCCATGTCTCTTAGTATAATGACTTCTGTACCACCTTTTCCATCTAGTGGAACTAACCCCTTAGATATAAAGTTAGCAAATAAATGACCTGGGGATGAGTCACATTGTGTACTACTTGGGGGAGGACACTACGGTGGAGTCTTATTACCACTCTCACCTGAACCTGATGGCTGCACTGCTCCAGTCTTACTAGTGTCTAACAATGGCTCTACAGGAGTCTGTCTATCCACCACTGACAGTTCCACTCTGGCCTTATCAACAATATGCACCTGCTGGGGTTGTGCTTGACTACCGCTAACAATATCTGTGGGTGGCTGCTCTCTGTTTGTGTCAAAAGATCCCCAAGAGTTTACCAAAGAAACAGGTTTTACAGAGAAACTTTTCCCTTGTTTTCTCCAGCACCAATCCTCCAAGTGCCCCATTTTCTGGCAATACTGGCAAAACCTGACACTTTTTCTTGACCTTCTGGCAACACTGTCCTCACTTACTTTCGTAGAACTAACATGCTCTGGGGTTGCAGTGTTCCCACTAGTGTCACTTGACATTAACTTGCCTTTACCAGAAGAAGGGTTCACAAAAACTGGTTGGTTCACTCTCCTACCCATAACAAATAACTGAGGCTTATGTTCATGCTTATGAATTATACTATAGTTATCTGCTACAACACCAGCCTCAACTAGGGTACCTAATCTTTTTCCAGTAGGTATGTAGCCACATCCATATCTATCTTATCATTGAAGTTCTCCAAGATCATTAATTCTTTAAGTTTACAGAAATCAACTTTCTTAAAATGAAACCATTGAGTACTCTAGCATATTCCACATGAATTTGATCTTTCTGTTTAAGGGTGGATCTAAATTTAAGCCTATATGCCTCTGGCACGAGTTCATATGCTTTGAGAATGACCTCTGTTAAACAATTATAGCTAGCACTTTGATCAACAGATAAAGAAATATAAGCCTCTTGAGCCTTTCCTTTCAAAACACTCTGCAGCAGTACTGTCCAAGAGTCTTTTGGCCACGAGAGACGACCTGCCAACTTTTCAAACATTTGGAAATACTTAGTGACGTCTTGCACATTAAAGGGAGGTACTAGTTCAATGCTCCTAGCAACTTGAAAAGATTCACTGGCACATGAACTACTAGCTCTAGGTAAACTATCAGGGTGCTTCAGTCTGAATTCGTGATCCATTTCGTTTTGTTTCATTTGAGCCAGTAATTCTATTGGCCTCATTTTGTCTTGCACTTCAAGTTCTCTTAGCTTAATTCTGGCTAACTCAAGTTGCACTTTCTCACCAGTATCATTAGCAGAAAAATCACTAGGGCCAGGTATCTCCGATGCCAAAGACTCAGGGTCAACACCTTCTGCAGTATTAAATGGCTCAGAACTACTTATGCATGACTCACTTTGCTCAAACATGGTGTCCAGTATTAAATCAAGTAACTTAGTCATAGTGATAGGGGCAGGAAATTTCAACTGTAAGACCTGGGCAAGCAATATGAGCTCTTGTTTTGTGAGTGTTTTCACTCTGTTTTGGGATGGCTTAGAATCCAAAATTGCTATCACATCACTATCATTCAATAGGGCCATGATTACTGATTATAGTTAAGTGGGTACGAGAAAGCATTGTGTATCTGGCCACGGTTGCCAATATTATGTCACAGAGCTCTCCTGATGAGGTCGTCAAATTGTAATGGGGGTGCACTCTTAACCCTTAATTAATCACCAAAAGGGATAAGGTACAGTTTACAAGAAAACTAACTTTACTGTATACTATAACATACACACCAAAGAAGAAACCAAGGTTTGTTTTACAAAAGGAGGATTCATATAGGCATCGGAATACAAATATAAAAATAGTTATTTCTTATCTAACAAGAATACACTCAGTGGAGGCTTAATACTCACAAAGCTCGAGAAAATGTGGAGACTTCGAAAGTTTAATCCAGATATAATTCACACACTAGTCTACTGTAAATGGAAGAGTGAACCAAAAATGGGAAATGGTGCACAAACAGTGTGTTTTGTAATCAAAGTCATGTATTGAAAAATGTTTTGGAAAAGTGCTACACAATGTGACAAAAGTGTACTGTGACAATAAATGTGAACAAATGTGTACAAATGACAAAATTTGTACAAGAATTTGTGTACAAAATGAGACAAAATGTGTATAGGGATGTGTGTACAAAATGAGACAAAAATTTGTCTCCACATTTTCCTTGAGCTTATAAAAGCAGACTTACTCCGCCTCTCTCAGCTAATTAACCACTAGGCTGTCTTAAAAATAATCTTCTTCCTCTCAGCAACTATATTGTCATCTGCTACCTATGGGGGCTTCTTACACTCCACACATAAATAATTGCGTGCCATCAAGAACGTGACGAAAGCACCATTTAGGCTTCTAATTGGCAAAGATCCCTACTTTGCTGCTCCCACATTATGTCACACCCAGTATTTCAAGAACAAGAGGAATTCCTATGCAGTTTGTGAGAAAAACATCTGATGTGTTATCAGTCCAGAAGGCAAAGTTGACCACTAAGTAAACACAGATGGGGACGAGGGTCACCCCTTACAGCCCGCAAAACTGATAAGGAAACGATTTACTGTTCTTGATGACCCGCCTGTCTCCTTACATTATCACACATTTCTATTTCACCCATTCACTACTCAGGTTAACTACACCAGTAACACCTTCCTTCCTGAGAGAAGAAATTTCCCCTTGGGAAATTTCTGGATACTGTACAATCTAAGTTCTGGACAGGTAATATGCTAAAACATTACTAACACCTTTTACACGTCTTACATCAAGGGCGTATTGTTGCAAAAATTGGGCCCAGCGGGTCAATCTTAGATTTTTGTCCTTAAATCGGGACAAAAATTTCAGAGGGTGGTGATCAGTGTACACTACAACATCACCTGACCCTGGACCAACATATACAGAGAAGTGTTGAAGGGCAAGTATGAGTGCAAGGAGTTCTTTCTCAATAGATGAATAATTTCTCTGGGCCTTAATGAACTTTTTGCTAAAATAGCACACAGGCATCTCAAAGCCTTGATCATTGCCCTGAAGCAAAACTGCGCCAGCCCCAAAGCCACTGGCATCAACAGCTAATTTAAAGAGTTTATCAAAATTGGGAGCTTGAAGCACTGGATGACTTGACAGGATGGCTTTGACTTTAGAATAAGCTTCCTCACATTCTAGCTTCCACTCATACTTGACTCCTTTTCTTAACAAATCAGTAAGGGGAGCTACAAGATCAGAGAAGTTCAGGACAAAACGTCCGTAGTACCCTACCATACCCAAGAATCGTTGCAACTCTCTCTTATTTTGGGGTTGGAAGGAATTGACAATGGCCTGAACTTTAACATCAGGTGGACTCACTTGGCCTAAACCGACCACATAACCTAGGTACTGCACTCGAGCCCTCACAAATTCACATTTAGTTAAATTAAGCATTAAGTTAGCAGAGGACAGTCTCTGCAGCGAGGCATCTAGTTGGCTCAAGTGTTGTTCCTATGTGTTGCCAAAAATAACATCTATATAAGTAACACAACCTTTAACATCCTTGGTAAGATCATTCATCAGCCTTTGGAAGGTGGCAGGAGCATTCTTCATACCACAGGGCATGACCTTCCATTCATAAGTCCTGCCACCAACCACAAAACAGGAAATTTCTTGGGCCATTTCTGTGAGTGGGACTTGCCAATATCCCTTCATCAAATCTAATTTTGTGATAAACTTAGCACTGCTTATCGCGTCCACACAATCATCTACTCTAGGAAGTGGGTAAGTATCAGTTTTGGTGAGGGATTTGACTTTAAGATAATCAATACAAAAGTAATGTGACCCATCGGGTTTTGGAACCACTATGAACGGAGAGTACCACTCACTTTGACAGGACTCGATTAGCCCCTGCTGCAACATGTAGTTCAGCTCCTCTTGAATGATGGTCTGCTTCTGAGGACTAGCCCAGTAGGGGGACTGCTTTACAGGGCTGGCATCTCCAACGTCCACGTCGTGCTGTGCCACTTCCGTCCATCCTGGGGTGTCCTGGAAGACATCAGGGAACTTCCTGAGAAGGGCAACAAGCTCAGCACACTTCTCTGCAGTCAAGTGGGAGAGTTTATCAGTCAGTGCACTCCAAGCTTCATGGTTTTCTCTCCAACTGGTCATCTGGTCCAGAGTCAAAGGGCAGCCCTCATCCTCCGCCATCTTGACAGCCGACACCATGCATACAGCACTAGGGGGGTCTGCGTCTCGCCTGTGGTACTCCTTCAACATATTTACATGGCACAATCTTCGTTCCCTCCTCCGGTCTGGGGTTAAAATGACATAATTTTCTTCACTTACCCTCTTTTCCAATACATAAGGGTCTGCAAAACTTGCCTACAGAAGCTGACCATGAATGGCAAGCAAGACAAGAACTTGATCGCCTGGGTGAAACAATCTGTGCTTAACTTTCTTAGAGTGGTCATACCACCTCTTCATCTTCTCCTGAGAGGACTCTAAGTGTGCACTGGTTACTTCCAAACTATAGGGCAGTCTTTATTTAAATTTTGACACATAGTCTAGCAAGTTAATTTGGTCATCATTTTTGACCCATTGTTCTTTGAGGAGTTTAAGGGGACCTCTTACTTCATGGCCAAAGATTAACTGAAATGGGGAATAGCCCAAGGACTCGCTCTGTGCCTCTCTGGTTGCAAAAAGTAGGAAAAGCAAACACTTGTCCCATTCCTATTCATCAACACATAGTTTTCTGAGCATACTCTTCAAAGTTTGGTGATACCTCTCTGATGCACCCTGACTCTTATGATGAAATGCTGAGGAAGTGATCTTTGAGATTCCTAACTCCTTAAGGGTTTATCTGAACAGGTTGGAATTGAAATAACTGCCTCGATTCGATTGAACTTCCCTAGGGGGACCAACAGGTAAAGGTCAACATCTCCTTTACAACATTTTTAGCTGAAATATTTCTCAAGGGAATGGCTTCGGGATATCTAGTAGCCATGCCTAACATTGTGAGGATGTACTGGTGGCCTGAGGAGGTTTTAAGCGATGGGCCAACAATGTCCACAAAGACTCCAGTGAATGGGGCCTCAAACACAGGTAGAGGAATAAAAGGAGCCGCAGGGATGGGCTTATTGCTCTTATCGACTAACTGATAGATGTGACATGACCTACCGAACCGGGGGACATCTCGACGACTTCCAGACCAGTAAAAATGCTACCAGATGAGGGAGAGAGTTTTCCTCACCCCGAAGTGACCTGCTAAAGAAGAGTCATGTGCAATGGACATAATATTTTGCCTAGAAAGTCTTGGAACCACCACCTGATGTACAGTTTCCCACTCGTTATCATGAGCAACACTAGGAGGTCTCCATCTTCTCAATAACACGTTACTGGGCCTTAAAAATAACACTATCATTTCAGATTCACATTCATCTTCCCTAACTACTGAGTCAATTAAAGTGGGAATCTCTGGATCAGATCTTTGCATATCAGCTAACTTTGTACTTGCCTCAGTATGGGGAGAATCATCAACCTCTGAGTCATTTAACTAGGCAAAAAGTATCACCAAGCCCAATATCATCATCAGCATTGCCAGTGCCATTATTGTCAACGTTCTCATGGCTGGCTTCTGCCGTCATAGCTCTAGTTACAGTACATGCAAGGAACAGTTTAGGATCCAACTCTTTAGTCCTATCCTCAATCAGGGAGTTTTTGACATGCAAGGAACACCACTCACCTGTCCTCCCGCCAAGTCATTACCCAAAAGGAAAGTGACCCTTTGTACAGGAAGCTGGTCAACAACATCCACATGCACTGAACTCTGACTGGAGCTTCACCTCAATTAGGGGAACAGATACAAACTCAGCTATACCCTGCAACAAGACGCATTCATTAGGGTCACCTACGTCAACAATTCCCTTCAACATTAGTGACTGTGAAGCTCCTGTGTCTCTTAGTATAGTGACTTCCTTACCACCTTTTTCATCAAGTGAAACTAACCCCTTAGATATAAAGTTGGCATATAAATGATCTGGGGAGGAGTCACTTTGTGTACTGCTTGGGGAGGACACTCTGCTGGAGTCTTATTACCACTTTCACCTGAACCTGACGGCTGCACTGCTCTAGTCTTACTAGTGTCTAACAGCGGCTCTACAGGGGTCTGTCTATCCACCACTGACTGCTCCACTCTGGCCTTATCAACATTATGCACCTGCTGGGGTTATGTCTGACTACCGCTAACAATATCTGTGGGTGGCTGCTCTCTATTGGTGTCAATAGATCTCCAAGAGTTTAACAAAGAAACAGATTTTACAGAGGAGCTTTTCCCTCGCTTTTTCCAGCATCAATCCTCCAAGTGCCCCGTTTTCTGGCAATACTGGCAAAGTCTGACACTTTTTCTTGACCCTCTGGCAGCACTGTCCTCATTTACTTTCGTAGAACTAACATTCTTTGGGGTTGCAGTGTTCCCATTAGTGTCACTTGACATTAACTTGTCTTTACCAGAAGAAGGGTTCACAAAACCTGGTTAGTTCTCTCTCTAACCCTTAACAAATAACTGAGGCTTACGTTCATGCTTATGAATTATACTATAGTTATCTGCTACAACAGCAGCCTCAGCTAGAGTATTTAAATCTTTCTCCACTATGTATGTAGCCACATCCCTATCTATCTTACCAGTGAAGTTCTCCAAGATCTTTAATTTTTAAGTTTACAGAAATCAACTTTCTTAGAATGCAACCATTGATCAAATAAGTCTGTGAGTACTCTAGCATATTCCACATGAGTCTGATCTTTCTGTTAAAGGTGGATCTAAATTTAAGCCTATACTGTATGCCTCTGGCACGAGTTCATATGCTTTGAGAATGACATCTTTAAAACATAGTTATCACTTTGATCAACAGATAAAGAAATATAAGCCTCTTGAGCCTTTCCTTTCAAAACACTCTGCAGCAGTACTGTCCAAGAGTCTTTTGGCCACGAGAGACGACTTGCCACATTTTCAAACATATGGAAATACTTAGTGACATCTTGCTCATTAAAGGGAGGTACTAGTTAAATGTTCCTAGCAACATCAAAAGATTCCCTTGCAGATGAACTACTAGCTCTAGGTAAACTATCAGGGTGCTTCAGTCTGAATTCGTGATCAATTTCCTTTTGTCTCATTTGAGCCTGTAATTCTGTTTCCCTCATTTTGGCTTGCACTTCAAGTTCCCTTAGCTTAATTCTGGCTAACTCAAGTTGCACATTGTCGCCAGTATCACGAGCAGAAAAATCACTAGGGCCACGTATCTCCGATGGCAAAGGCTCAGGGTCAAGGGTCAACATCTTGTGCAGTATCAAATGGCTCAGAACTAGCTATGGAGGACTCACATTGCTCAAACATGGTGTCCAATATTAAATCAAGTAACTTAGTCTTAGTGACTGAGGCAGGAAGTCTCAACTGTTAGGCCTGGGCAAGCAATATGAACTCGTGTTTTGTGAGTGTTTTTACTCTGGTTGGGGAAAGCTTAGAATAAAAAAATGCTCTCACATCACTACCACTCATTTGGGCCATGATTACTAATTATAGTTAAGTAGGTGAGAGTAAGCACTGTGTATGTGGCCAAAGATGCCAATATTGTGTTACAGAGTTATCCTGGTGAGGTTGGCAAATTGTTATGAGAGTGTATGTTATGGTGTACTCTTAGGCCTTCATTAATTACCAAAAGGGATAAGGTACAGTTTACAAGAAACCAGGGTTCGTTTTGTAAAAGGAGGATTCATATAGGCCTTAGAATACAAATATAAAACAAGTTATTTCTTACCTAACCAGAACACACTCAGTGGAGGCTTAATACTCACAAAGCTCGAGGAAACGTGGAGACTTCGAAGATTTAATCCAGATATAATTCACACACTGGTGTACATATATGGACGAGTGAACCAAAAATGGGAAATGGTGCACAAACAGTGTGTTTTGTAATCAAAGTCACGTATTGAGTAATGTTGGGGAAAAGTGCAACAGAATGTGACAAAAGTGTACCGTAACAGTTAATATGACAAAATGTGTACAAAAATGTGTGTACAAAAAAAAAAAATGAAACAAAGTGTGTGTCTGTACAAAATGAGACAAATTGTGTCTCCTCACATTTTCCTTGAGCTTATAAAAGCAGACTTACTCCGCCTCTCTCAGCTAATTAACCACTAGGCTGTCTTAAAAATAATCTTCTGCCACTCAGCAACTATAGAGGCATCTGCTACCAATGGGGGCTTCTTACACTCCACACATAAATAATTGCGTGCCATCAAGAACGTGACGAAAGCACCATTTAGGCTTCTAATTGGCAAAGATCCCTACTTTGCTGCTCCCACATTATGTCACACCCAGTATTTCAAGAACAAGAGGAATTCCTATGCAGTTTGTGAGAAAAACATCTGATGTGTTATCAGTCCAGTTGACCACTAAGTAAACACAGATGGGGACGAGGGTCACCCCTTACAGCCCGCAAAACTGATAAGAAACGATTTACTGTTCTTGATGACCCGCCTGTCTCCTTACATTATCACACATTTCTATTTCACCCATTCACTACTCAGGTTAACTACACCAGTAACACCTTCCTTCCTGAGAGAAGAAATTTCCCCTTGGGAAATTTCTGGATACTGTACAATCTAAGTTCTGGACAGGTAATATGCTAAAACATTACTAACACCTTTTACACGTCTTACATCAAGGGCGTATTGTTGCAAAAATTGGGCCCAGCGGGTCAATCTTAGATTTTTGTCCTTAAATCGGGACAAAAATTTCAGAGGGTGGTGATCAGTGTACACTACAACATCACCTGACCCTGGACCAACATATACAGAGAAGTGTTGAAGGG